>NC_045426.1:223947312-224268312 GCF_902635505.1 Sarcophilus harrisii
TTTAGATCACCCACTTATGATGTCTTTTCTACATGTATTCATGTTCCCCAGTTCCCCCCAAAACAAAACAACAAAACCTGCAGACTCTACAATTCCCTCAAACACAAGAAAGTAGAATTCTATTTCTCTTCCCCTTCTCAGATAAACTCCCAGATTCAGGGGATGGTGAGAGTATAGAAAGCTATCTATATTCTTTACATTTTTCATTCATTCTCCAAACCCTTCCAATCTGGCTTTCCTATTACTAACTCAATGGTAATTGTTCTCTCCAGATAACAAGGAATTCCATAAATCTGATAAAGTAGAAAGAACTGAAAAAAAGACTATTTGATTTATCTAGTAATATTGACCACTTTCTTCTGAATACTCTCTCCTCTCCATCTAAAAGAGCACAGGAGTATAGAGCAGGGTCCTTGACCCTCTAATGTAATCTGTCCATCTTATCTACTTCTAGAAAAAAATAAAGAGAATATTCATAAAAGTGATTGGGCTGGGGTATGGGGAAGAGGGTAGGTGTGGGAGGGTGGTGAAAAGTACAAGCAGAAGAATCACATACCATTTATGGCCAAACACATCTTTTGTTTTTCTCACTTCAGATTCTTACTGAGATTGCAAAATAAGATTAGACCAGAATGCTTGCGACTATGTCTTCCTCTTGACACCACCTGTTCCCTACATGAATTTCTTACTACACTGTATGAGCTTTGACTTAATAGCTAAAAAAGGAAGAGGGAAATGGAAAATTCCACCTCTCTCATTTAATTTAATAGTCTATGGAAGTACTATTCCACTTGTTAAATAAATCATCATTATCTTGAAGATAATAAAACAAATGCATAACAAGTCTAAATTACTTCCTTAGGAGCAAACACTGAGTCAGCAAAATGTCTATTTTCAAGAAAACAAATTTCCCAAGTTTCACTTTCCTACTTATTTCCATGAAAAAATAAAGGGAAAAAATGCTGCCAATATTAATTAACATTGCTTCTATGGATCCGTGGAGATTGCTAAGAATTAAGTATTAGGAAAAGAGGAATATTACAAAGTAAAACTTTTGAGATAGTCATTCTGAGCTGTCATTTAGAACATGTCTACAGCTTTCAAGTTGATTTTATGTGTTTAATTTATTGCATAATGTATTGTGGGCCATTTCATAATTTTAAAAATCTGGATATGTTGAATGTGCATGAGTTCTTTCTCACAAAGAAAACCCATTACATTATCTCTCTTTTCAAAATAAAGGCAATAAAACACCCTCCCCCCCAGCCACATACACAAAAATATTCATATTCCTCAATTTTTTTTTGCCTTTTTTTTTCTCTTGGCCAATGGCTCTTAGTAGAAAAATGATGCAGGAAATCACAACTTTCTTTTTAGTATGCCAAAGATTTGTCTATTTTTAAATTTACTGAATCACAATATTTTGTTGAAGCTCATAAAAGAACAAAATGACAGTGCTTGATGTGCATATGATTTCCTGCATCTCTTGCAATAAATAACAGCCTCCTGGTTGGGATCCCAAAGGTATTGTTGTAATTTTTTGTCTTTCATTCTGGGAGAAGACCATGACATCAGAAGGCGATGCCATGCCATGCAACTTAATTGGATTTGAGTGAGGGTGAACTGTGCAAGATCACTTGTCTCATCTTCCCCTTCAGAGTCTTCTGAGGACGGTGGCAAGATATAGATCAAGAGGATTGACCGGAGATGGCCCTGGAAAAAATGGAAGACCAACCGTTTAAAGACCTGCCCTTCTTATGTCCTACCCTTGACCTTCTTATTTGACCCTTATCCAGTTTTCAACAGGTCTAAGTTTGACTGAAGCCACACCATCCAGTGATTAAAGCTAGGTAGCAACTGAGGCAAAAAATCTCTTCCTGACCTAGTGCAAAAAAAAAAAAAAAAAAAAAACCTAAATAAATACAGGAGGGGAAGATCCTTTAGTTTCTGGCTAAAGCAGAAATGATTGCTATTTACATTCATTACAAGTCAATCAGGACCCAAATAATGACTAAATGGGGCTTGACCTAGGACCTAATGGTGACCAATGAGAATCAGATTGATTTTAGGAAAGAATTTTGATCTAGGGCCATTTTAGCAACTAAATTATATCATTTTGTACTTCACATCTGAGTAAAGTAAAGGCATTTGTTAAATAAATATAGGTAGCTTGATTAATAATCTGATCAGGATTTAAATTACTGAAGATATAGTGTGACTGGCAAGTTAGAGTGTGTTTGTATTTACTGTGCCCTTGCTGCTTAATCATTGTCGATTTGATTACCCCTTACATGTGTTATCACACATTTATCCTGCTGATGTAATCAATCTGCTCAAGTGGTGTCTGGGAAGCAATGTTAGCTATACATGAAAAGTTGATAAATGAGAACAAAGATCATTGAAAAAATTATTTTCAAAGTACAAATAAAATTAGAATAAATTCTTGCACTTTTAAGTAGCTCAGATTTAGTTTAAATGCCCAAACTTTGGGACCTTTCATATATTTACTTCTACAGAAAAAAAATATTTTGCAAAGTTTACTTTAAAAAAAAAAGATATTTCAAAATTCCCCAAAGAATCCTCAAAGACACTGATGACTTCAAAGATATCACCATAAAAATGTTTGCAAAATATTCAGTGGTTATTTTCTGTAGTGTAAAATCAAGATCTCACAGCACAGTAGTCTATAAAAATAGAACAGAATTGTCCATGCCTGTTATTCTCTTTTTATTGAAATACTGTGATTCAAGCATTTCTATAAGATTCCTAATATGAATTAGTAACAGTCAGTATCTAATTACAGCACCATAATGGCATATCATCTATAGAAAGTAGATTAATTCTTAAAATTGAAAAAAAAATAAGTCAGTAATGAACTTAGGAGATAGGTTTTTTTTTATTCTTTATTCAATACTTATAACTTCTATTTTATAATGATTTTTATTCAACAAAGATTTAGCAAATGTCTAGTTGTTGAGGAGAGATACCCCAATAAGATTAGAGTCCTCTCATGGGTGTAAAGTGAAAGAATTCGCACACACAGTTTATCACCAAGTTAGGGGCAAAGATTTATTAAGCTGCTTGACAGCAGGGTAATTTCAGGGAATTTAGCTAAGAGTCAGTATCAAGGAGATAATTGTGCTGCCAATTGAAGGAGGCTAAAGTTCCAAAAGAGTTTTTTTTGTTTGTTTGTTTTGTTTTGTTTTTGTTTTTTTACCAAAGCATCAGAATCAAGAAGATAACTTAAAGGGAAAGAGAAATAAAAATTAGACTGATATGCTAATATTATAGCTAGAAGTACAATTGCTGTGTGGTAGAGGTGGGGTAGTTCCCATCAAGTTCCACAGCTTACTGACCATATTATTAAAGTATTAAATTATTGCCATTGGCCAGCATTGTTTGTGTCACTCTCAAGGTCAGGTAGCCTTAGAATTTCTCAGGAATTGTTCCTTTTCACATCTCATCACAACATTTATAGCAGTTAGGGTTAGAAACAATGAAAAATGTCCCTAATCATTGCTTTTAAGCAACTTAGAGTCTGAAGACTATAAAATATAGTATAGTAGTAAGAAGCAGGACAAACAACTTCTTCACAAACCATTCAGAAGAAGGCTGAACTAAGTAGTGATTAGGAAATCTAAGAAGAAACCATAATGTCTTTTTTTCCAGTCCAAGATCATGAATCTGGCCCACAGACAAAACTCCCAAGAATAACATAGTTGAAATCCAGAATTTTTGGTCACAGGAAAAAAAATATCATTACAAACAGAGAAAAAGAAATAATTCAAGTCCCAAAGTGTCACAATCAGGATCAAACCACATTTAAGTGGCCACTACTATAAAGTAATAGAGTACTAAGAATACAAGATAGTGTTATGCCCTGAATAAAATTATAAATTAATAAAATTATTAGTCCCCTCACTCTCCTACCCCTGCCACCTTTTCCACTGCCATCAGGACTGGGAGAACTGAGTCAGAAAAGAAGCCTTGAAATACCACTGAGTCATAAAACTCCAGGTTATCTCAATCCTTGTTGGGATGATTCCCCCTTCTTTTGAGTATTGTCCCTCACCTCACTGTCTCCTGACCTTGACTTTCTTATATTGACCCTTATCCTGTCAGGAATATGTTATGATCCTTTCCTGGAATTAGGGCTTCTTTGCTCACCCAGTGTCTTTATCCCCCTTATCTGATTCTGTTTGAAAAATCTAGTTAGCTATACAAGTTCCCTGTTTCAGTCATTCGGGATCAAATGATTTTTGACCATGAGTTCCATTCAGCCAGCCAGCTTAAACTCTTCACAATTAAAAGATTAAAAACCAATATGTGTCTTGCATCAGTTTCTCTGACATTAAAATCAAAAATAATTTACTCAGGAAAAAAAATAAATATAATCCAACAGGGGAAAAGTAGATTTTTTTTTTTTTTACTGAAAGAGCTTCATAAAATTCTTGATGAAAAGATCAAAGATGACTAAGACTTTATCATATAATACATTTTAAGGGATTAGAAAAGGATAAACTATATATTCAAATAGATAAAAATGGTATATATTTCTTGAAAACTCTGCCATTATCAAGGGCTTTAAATAAAATAGGACTGGAAATGTTTTTTGTTGGTTTTTTTTGTTTCTTTGTTTTGGTTTGGATTTTTTTGGTTTGGTTTTCTTATGCTTCAATAATCTTGAAAGAAAAAGGAAACTAAAGGGATAAAACAAAGGGTTAAATTGGTGGAGGTGGGGTTATGACATTTATTTGGAATTACAAGTAGAAGTCTATATAAACACATGTAAACATGGGAGGGCAGCAGACAAAACCTAAGTCTCATTTTCTTCTGAATTGAAAAATAGATGAACACACACATGCACACACAAGTTGGGTAAAGAAATACATTTTGCTCAACAGAAAAAGAAGAGGAAAGGGGGAGAAGGGAGAAGAAGGAATAAAAGGAAAATAGATTTAGATTAGCAGAGGTATTAGTCCTAAGCAAAACAAATTCTGACTACAATATAGGATAGTAAAAAGATATTTAAGAAGAAAGGTTTTAAGAAAAAGGATAAGAACACAGAATTGAGCTCTAGGCAAGGAAAAGATAATGGGGTTAAAGAAATACAATGACATCAAATTTAGAGCAATGATGGTGAAAATTATAGTGAAAACTCCTCTCTCACCACCTTCCTCTCTTTTATAAAGGTAGGTGAGGGAAAATGATCATGTAGTGACAAAACATGATTCAAAAAGACTGCTAAAGCATTCTGCTATCTATATGATTTTTGTGATATAGTTAATGAAGGTTTTTTTTTTGTCTGTTTGACTGTACATATTAGTCATTAGGGTTTTATTTTCTATTGTGAGTGGGAGATAGACAGAGTTTTCATAAATTTTTTAAAAGGAGGATGAATGCTAATGATGGGGCAGAGGGGGTACAGATTCTACGGGAAATATAGCAGTTATGCTGAAGTCTCCTAGTCTTGAGAATATAATAATGTGTGACACTGGTCAGGTTCAAGACCCCCTTCCCAATCCAATTAACTAATCAGAGACATCATTAGATACAAAGATAGAGCCCTGCAGGGAGAGACCCAGACACACCTGGGAGCCATCCCGGCTTCCGCCATGTGCTCCTGAAACCTGACCTGCTTCTGGTTTGTCCAGATTTAAAAGCAAAAGACTCGAGCCTTCTCATTGGATAGACTAACAGGCTGTAACCATCCTTGACCAATGATCACTGAAGTTGCCTGCCTCCCATAGCTCATGGCAATTCCTGCAATTTCTTGCATCTCCAGATTCAAAGTTCATTCCTACAGAGAACAAATGATCTCCCAAGGTCCAAAGTTCTGGGAACAGAGATGATGTGACAATACTGAGAAATACTTCATCCAATCAGTCCCATTCAATAATAGAGTTAAATATTTCTTTCCCTAGATTTTAAGGAAAATACAGCAATAATTCTGACATCCCCTGACCTTTAGAAATGCTATTGTTCCAATAATCTGTCAATGATCCTAAGGTCTCCTGGCTTTAGGAATACTATAATATACTGCTGACTGTCAGATAAATAATCTGTTGTTCAGTGATAACCAAGTTCCTGAGACAATACTCAAAACTGTAAGCCATAAAATTAGCAAAAGCTCTGGTCTCTCTAACTCTGTTCTATAAATTTATTTTCTTGGTCTTGGTTCTTTGCTAAATACTTTTGGAATTTAGCCTTCTTCAATTGGCATTACAATTATAATAAACTTTGCTGCTTGACTTGGAGATGGGTTCAAGTCTTTTGAAATACCTAGTGACATTGGTCTGTAATCCCAACCTTTTGGGGGTCTCCTTTGAACTTCAGCACTACAAAGACTGGAATGAAAGCAGTCTCATTTCCAAGTTATATACATGAACGGGATAAACTGAGTAAAAACTCTCATAAGAATATGGCCTTGTCCAATGGACTCATTATAACTTGAGACTTTGCAATAATAAATTGAGCCAAAGGTAAAAAGTGCAGGTGTTGGATTATTTTAAACATTTCCTTCCTTTTTCCTCCACTACCACCTCTTAATTAGCATTTAAGTACTTAATGGGTAAATAGTTTGTTATTTACTAGTATTCTTTTGTTTCTGGGATAGATTTCCTCATTTTGGGTGGAAAGCTGGACTCCCCCAGACAAAAGGAGAAAAGATCAGTGGGAGAGTTGGGAGCTTCTGGTTAGGTTCTATATAATCTTGTGTTTTGCAGGTTGCATTTTGCAGTTCTTTACTAATAACACTGTTAGGAGTTAGTTGCCCTTTCTCATGAGATATAAATCCTTTTTGCTTTTTTACCTTGAGTATCTCTGATTTTAATTTGCTTTGGGGTCATAGTTGTCCTATACATACAGAACTAATTCAGATTTATAAGAAGATTCATTCTCAATTGATATATATTCAAAGGAAATGAATAGGCAGCTTTGAAAAGAAAAAAAATCAAACTATCAGCCAAATTAACAAAAAGAAATGCTCCAAATAACTGAAAATTTGAGAAATTCAAATTAAAATAATTCTGAAGTTCCACATACCACCCTTCATACTGGCAAAGCTGACATAATAGAAAAGAAAGAAGGAAGGAAGGAAGGAAGGAAGGAAGGAAGGAAGGAAGGAAGGAAGGAAGGAAGGAAGGAAGAAAGGAGAGAAAGAGAGAGAGAATGACAAATACCAGTGGGGTTATGGGAAAGCAAACATATTAAATCACTTGGTAGAATTGTAAATTAGTACAGTCAATTTGGAACTATTTCTAAAAACTAACTAAACTGTGCATGTTCTTTGAAAGAGTGATACCTTCACTAAGCAATACTCCAAGACAAAAAAGAAAGATCAAAAAAAGACCAATGTATATAGGAACATATAAAAGATGGGACTACATTCTATAGATCTCTTGAATAGATTTTCTCCTATCTCACTAGATTTTATTGGTAATACACAGTAATGCTGATGAGTTATAGGTATTTACTTCATATCTTACAATTCACCTTAATTTATTTTTAGTTGACAATTTATTATTAAATTAAATGGTATAATAATAATAATATGTGATTACATATTTTTTAAAAGTTTGCAAAGTTCTTTACAAATATTAACCCATTTTATCTTAGAAACACCATTGATAGATAAATTCTTTTATTATTTCTATTCTATAGATTATTTAAGAGGCTCAGAGAGGGTAGGTGGTTTTCCAAGAGTCACACTGCTAGTGGTGGTGAGGCAGGATTTGAACTCTGGTCTTACTACTCCAACTCCAATAGTCTATCCACTTAGCCACTTCTTGCTATAAGTAGCATTTTACTTATTATGCTAAATAGTAGTAGAAAAAATAGTAGAGAGAATTTAATTTGAAAGGCTTTTAATTTGTTTAATTTAATTTTAATTTGTTCATTACAAATAAAGTTTGCTCTCAATTTTAGATAAATCCTACATCCCATATTGAAGAAAAGTTCATTTATTTCTGTTTCTAGTTTTTCAGACATATTTTGTCAAAAGTTTTTTTCTATATCTACTGATACGATCATGACATTTCTTGTTGTTATCAATTTAATTTACTGGATTTGTAATTTTCCTTACGTTGAACCAATCCTCATCTGATTATCTATAATTTAAAGATGACACAATAGACTACTGTTTCTTATGTTGCCACAGTTGACTATAGTATTTTTCTTAGCTTTGTTTCTCCATGTTTACATATCAGTCTTGTTTTAGATCATAGAAAATCATTAGAAGCATCCCTTCTTTTTTATTTTTGCCAATAATTTACATAATATTATGATTATTTTTTCTTGTAAATATATCTAGCTTCTTACTTGTTTTTCTTTTTATTTCAGAGTTTATTTGTGGCTTAAAATTTTTTTTTCCTTAGGATGGATAACTTGAATTGTTTGTTTTCTTAATCTGAGCATTTTACAGGTTTAAGTAAGCATCCATTTAATCCATCAGTTTTGTTTGCATAATTGATTGATTTATTTCTAATAGTTTCCTTTATTTCTTTTCAATTATGAATTCTTTTTTTTCCAATTTTCATTAATTTATATTTTTTCTTTCTTTTCTAAAAATCATACTATTTGTATATTTTATCAAATACAATAGAATATATCTGCTTGTTCCAAAAAATTTAGTTTTTACTTTCTTCTCTCTTTTGTTTTTGCTTGTCTTCATTCTCTGTTAATATTAAACTATATTTTCAAGACAATAACCCTGTCCCTTTCTTGATCATATTCATCTTCATTGAGTTGTAACCTGTAAAAAGAGATCCTGATGATTGAGAATAATAATCACAAAAGCCAAGCAGACATGGAAAGGCCTTGCTCAATAATACACACTCTCAGCCTCTGTCTCTCCATAGAGCGGAAATCAATCTGCTTTACAGCTCCCCTAAATATGAGAAAATTTAAATTTGCATCTCATGTTAAATTTTATTCAGATACCTCTTTCTCATCTGTCTGTGGCTCTGTGACTTTGGAGTCTTTGAAGTAGTTAATCTAAAGAGCAATTCTTTAAAGGAAATACATGAAAAATGATATTGCTAGTAAGGGAAAATCAGTCTGAAGTGAATTGGCTTTCCTGAATACCCAAGTGCTGCTTCCAAATTATTTCGGTAAATAAGATTTTAGGAAAACATTCTTTCATCAGCCAATATAATTAACTTCATCTTTTACAAAAAACTTTCAAAAATATAAAGATACATTGTTATATCTAGAGTCTCCTTATGGATAGTTAAATTAGGGGATTAAAAATGGAAAGATGATTTTACTTATCTGGAATTATATCATCACAAATGTTTCTAAACATGATTATGTTTTGCCTGAAGCACCTTAATTTTATATAAATTTCTGGGATTTTACTTTATTTTCTGATTATATCTTTTTAATCAGTTCCCTATTCACTTACCTAATTTATGATGTTGACCAATTGAGGAAAAAAACTTAATACATAACATATCATTTATTTGTTCATATCAATCAGAATTTAGTGACTTGCCTAGTGACACCCAGCTAGTAAGTGTCAAGTTATTTGAGGCCACATAAGATAAAAGAGCCACATGCTAGCATGCCTTCATATAATAAAATGACTGATTTATGATCAATAAAATGACTGATTTATAATCATTTATGTGTTTACATTCCTTCTTGTCACATTACCATTCATGATCTTTTTATACACATAGACAGCAGTAAATATGATGGGGACTCTACAAAGAAAGAAACAGACTCTCAGAACTAGGAAATATTGCCCTAACATTGGGAGAGCAGACTTTTTTTTTTTTTTTTTAATAATGTAAATATGACTTCTCAGACAAGGAACTTCTTTGTTTGTCCTCAAAGAAGGTTATACATTCATATGTAAGAAAATATGGTTGTACTTCAGTTCTTCTTGTCATTCTTAGTATATATCCTTTTGTAAAAGTTAATTGACTTTATTGGTTAATTGATATTGAGACTTTCTTGTCAATTAAGTTATTTTGGAAAACAGTTGCAGAAGGTCATGAGTGATAGTCTTAGAAATCCCATCCTCTCAAAATTAGCCCTAGAACTCTGGAGGGAGAAATAGTTCTTTTGAATGATGTCTTTCCCCAACTAGGTTAAAAACAATATTTAACATTCCTTTTCCTCCCAAAAAATGATTTCCACATTCTCTCTCCTTTTCCACAGCCTTCCCTGAGACGATAAGCAATTTTATGTAGGATATATATGTATAATCATGCAAAATGTATTTCCACATTAGTCAAATTGTAGGGGGGGGGAAAGACAGACTAGATACAGACACATACACACACACAAATAAAGTAGAAAATATTATGCTTTGATTTGCAATAATACCAGTAGTTCTTTCTCTGGAGAAGGATAGCATTTTTCATCATGAGTCCTTCAGAATCATTAAGGGTCATTATATTGTTGACACTAGATAAGTCATTCACGGTTGACTGTTGGGTGCTGCTCCACCACTCCCAAACCCACCTTTTTCCTTGACATTAAGACTGGAAATTGAGACTTACATACCATTGTGACACAATGAAGGATAGAAAAACAATGATCCAGGTGTTTGCCACTCTGACTCCATCCTTGTCCAAAACTACCTTAGAGAAGAATTATGTTATTTCTCTTCCTGCCTATGTCCTTGTTAGAAGTCCCTATCCATCCAAGAATGGTCCTATTCTCTTCTCTGAGAGGAACTGAGCCAGGATCCAAGGCTGTAAATACTAAGTTGACTCCTCTTTCAGCTCTTTTTCTGAAGTAAAGACAACAGCTGTAAAATGTTAGACTAATTGCTTTCTCAGTTTTTATATTCTGCTTGTTGTAAATGCTAATTAGTTAAGGATGCTTTTAAAATTCCCTGACTCAGTTGCTCAGGTTCAAATGATTTTTGAACATGAGTTTCCATTTGACCAGCTAGACTAAACTCTCCACAATTAAAAGATTAAAAATGAATCCATTTCTGTCTTGCCTAAGTTTCACCAGCATTACATGATCATCATGTAATATTTCTGTTCTTGTGTTCTCCAGGTTCTGCTCATTTCACTTTGCATCAGTTTATGTAAATCTGTTTAATTTTTTTTCTTCAAATCATCTTGTTCATCCTTTCTTATAGCACAATATTATTTTATCATCATCATTCCATACAACTTGTTCAGCCATTCTGCAAATTACACATATTCTCCATTACCAGTTCTTTGCCATCACAAAAAGAACTGCTATAATATTTTTATACAGATAGATCCCCACAATCCCTTTGGGATACAGATCTAGTAGTAGTATTGAATCAAAGTATATGCACAGTTTTATAGCCCTTTGAAATTGTTCCAAATTTCTCTCATAAATGGTTTGATTAGTTCACAAACAACCAATACAGCATTGATATCCTAATTTTCCCACATCCTCACCAACATGTGTCATTTTTTTCTGTTATATTTCCCAATATGATAGAAATGAGGTAGCACCTCAGAGTTATTTTAATTTTCATTATTCTAATCAGTAGTAACTTAAACCATATTTTATATAATTGTAGATATTTTGATTTCTTAATCTAAAAACAGCCTATACATATCATTTCCCCAATTTTCAATTGGGAATAATTTGTATTCTTATAAATTTGACTCACTTCTCTATATAGATGAGAAATAGGGCCTTTATCAGAGATACTTGTGAACAGGTAAAGAATAGCTTCTTCTGGAGTCCTAAGCCATAAAACCAAAACCAATAAGTCTGAAAAGTGAGTTCAAGAGTATTAGAATTTCCATCTCATAGATTCCTCTGTCTTTTGAAAGATAAAATTATTATTAAAGTTAAGCCTGAGATTCGTTATTTGCTCTGTTTTGCCAAAAAAGAGAGAGCTCTGAAAAAATTTCTAGAAAATTAAAATCCTTTATTTGCTGCTTATGCTAATTTTGGCCTCACAATTAATATCAAGAAAACACAGATACTAGCTAACATCACCTCGTTTATATGTGAAATTATCAGTTATAGCAAATAGTGAAGAATTCTGTGAATAAGTTCATTTCCTTTGGCAGTGTACTTTCCAGGTATGTCCACATTGATAATGAGGTTGACATGCATTGCCAAAGCTAGCTCAGTGTTTGAGAGATTCCAAAGGAAAGTGTGGGAGAGAAGAGGTAAAAGTTCCAAACTAGAGGGCCTATAGAGTCATTGTGCTAATTTCTTTGTTGTATGCTCATGAAATCTGGACAGTGCCATGCCAGGAAAATGAATTGCTTCCATTTAATTGTTTTAGAAAGTTTATGAAGATCACCTGGCAGGATAAGATAGCAAACAGTGAGATCCTTTCTTGAACTAAACTGCCAAGTAGTTTAGTTCTAATGCAGTTCTAATGCAGAAAGCACCACTCTGTTGGGCTGGCCATATTGTTTGAATGTCGAATATACACTTGTCAAAAAGACTATTTTATGGAAAACTCACACAGGGTAGGTGCTCACAAGGTGGCCAAAAAAAAGCAATACAAGGACACACTCAAGATCTCTCTTAAGAACATTAAAATTGACTGTATGACAATGGGAGACAGTGGCAAAGTAGCACCCAGCATTACATGCCCTAATTAGAGAAGGTGCTGTGCTCTATGAGCAAAAAAGAATGGAATTAGCTCAGAAGAAATGAGAGAAGTCTAGAGTTTGACTAGCCACCCCAAATAACCATATGGATTATTTGTGCCTGACATATGGGAAAGCATTCTGAGCTTCTATTGATCTGATCAGCTATAGTTGGATACACTGTAACTCAATTCTAACAGTGATTTCATTTTTGATTCGGTTTGAGAATGATGAACAACTAAATTATATAACTATATCTATATGCACATAATTATTATCATGACTGCATTATATATTTATTTTCAAAATTCATGTTTGTTTTATTTTTTTTTTTTCTGTACAGGTGGTCTTGAATGTATGTGTGTGTATCTGTATTTTATCTATCTATTTATATATGTATTCCAATGACAAAGTCACATTTTTTTCTTCTTTGTTATCTGATAACCACCGAAAGCGAGTACTGTACAAATTGGGGACAGTCCATAATTTTGATATAGTTTGATAGGGTCACAACATCAAGCAGTTTGGGGGTTATGTTTATATACATATTTAGTCTAGATATGCTCAAAATATTTTCTCTTGACAAACTGTAACCAGATTGAGCTGGTTTTCCCATTTTTTTTTTACTTCTCCATTTGTTAAGATCTAGATGCAATATCATCTAAAAGTGTTTCAGTGATTTGCTTGCATTTTTAATTATATCATTTAAAAAATTACTATTATTCCAAGGAAAGTTACAGAAAAAAAGCTATGCTTTTAAAAAGCACATGTAAATGCTATTAGAGTTATTGAAACTTATGGGTGTAAGGCAATCAAGTGTTTCAAAAATCACAGAAATACACAATGAAACAAGATCTTTTTAAATAGAGTATACAAGAATTTGTTTTTAAAAATGAATGAATAGCACCAAGACAGTTTTTTCTGCAAAGTCATGTAATAATGAAACAAGAAAAGATCTTCCAAAGGCCTTAAGAGTTTTTTTTTTAATGGGATATAGTATTCTTGAATTTGAAGTTTGAAGAATACTTAGAATACTAGTTTAAAAAATGCTTATTTTTTTTTTGAAGAATAAACAACATCACTGTCTGAAAATAGTTTTGTTGCTATTGTTTGTTTTTCTGCTCAAGCTCACTTTTTTATTTAGGAGTTTACTAAAACTATTATCATGAAGAAGAATAGATAAGCAGATAAGATGTGGGGATATTTAAAATTTTGCACTTCTATTTCAAATATTCATATTTCTAGCATCCCTTGATTTATTGTCCTTCTGGATAAGATGAACTCTGATAAATGTATTGATGCTCTAAGAAGCATAATTGTTCCATAATTATAGAATATTTTGGATTGTGATAGAATGCTAAAACATGATCTTCAACATATCATGCCTTATGAAAGACTGAAATCATATCTAAAAGATGGAATAAAAATGCTTCATTGGCCCTGAAACTCACTTGATTTAAAATTCATTGAGAAATATACACTACTTGGCCAGAAACTGGAAACCTAGTGGATGCCCATCAATTTGAGAATGGTTGAATAAATTGAGGTATATGAATATTATGGAATATTATTGTTCTGTAAGAAATGACAGCAGGATGATTTCAGAAAGGCCTGGAGAGACTTACATGAACTGATGCTGAGTGAAACAAGCAGGGCCAAGAGATCATTATAAACTTCAACAACAATACTATATGATGACCAATTCTGATGGACCTGGCCATCCTCAGCATTGAGATGAACCAAATCAGTTCCAATGGAGCAACCATTGAATTGAACCAGCTATGCCCAGCGAAAGAACTCTGGGAGATGACTAAAAACCATTACATTGAATTCCCAATCCCTATATTTTTGCCCACCTGCATTTTTGATTTCCTTCACAGGCTAATTGTACAATATTTTAGAGTCTGATTCTTTTTGTACAGCAAAATAATGGTTTGGTCATATATACTTATCGTGTATCTAATTTATATTTTAATATATTTAACATCTACTGGTCATCCTGCCATCTGGGGGAGGGAGTGAGGGGAAGGAGCGGAAAAATTGGAACAAGAGGTTTGGCAATTGTCAATGCTGTAAAGTTACCCATACATATAACCTGTAAATAAAAGGCTATTAAAATTAAAAAAAAAAAAAAACTATAAAAAAACCCAAAATAAATAAAAAAGAGAAATATATACTACAATCAAGACTTGGAAAAAATAGACTTTAATCAGAAATAATGTGTAACATCATATGTGATAATAGTTGGATTTCATGATGGTGATTTAAAGAAAGTATCAGAAGAGTAGAACTCAATGCCAAATCTGAAAGTAGTCATTACAACAAAAGAAGAACCTTTTGTATTATTAAAATTTTTTTATATGTAAAGATTTTATAAAGTTTATTATATAATTCAAGTAATTTAATTATCACACTTTGTCCTAATTTGCACATTTCCTATATTGCATACCCCACCCAGGCAAAATTTTTAAAACTATCATATAGAATAATAATGAAAATATTCCTCACTTCTATCTTCAAATATTAAGGATGCTATCTTTTGAATTTGTTTTATAATCTGCAAATATTTCATTACAATGCATTAAGTAATAGTTATACAATATGAATTCTTGAGGAGATTGGGAAAGTGATATAGATAAGAATACAAAAGCACATTATTCTAGCCATTAAATATTTTTTATTCTAATAGAGATGGCTCTGTGATGTGGAAATATTGTAGAATAAAATATAATACAACCAATATAGATGTCTATCAACATGCAGACTAGACTCCCCCTTTTTGTTTTTAACAATCTGATATATTCTAGTCTTAATATACAAAAATATTTAATTAATTATTAATTAAATTCAACATATACTTATTAAACATTATATTCAAGGCAGTGTCATTATTGGGTTCAGGATTTGTACAGATTGACTAAGTCTAGCTAACATAATTTTATACAATGTGTAAGTTCTCCATTAAAATCCTATACTGATTATTCAACATGATCTTTTTTTTTTGGTTTGCAAATGGAATGAAAATTCTGACAAGTTCTACTCTCAAAGAGACTATTATACAGAGCCATGACTTGCGATTTTTGTCCTGGGGAAAGCAGAGTATGAATAGTTGGGAAAGATGTGAATTCTGAGAAAATATGTAGTTTCTAGCTACTAAAGGGGAGAAAACATGTTCTGAAATGATCCCACTGCCATTTCTAGGATTGTATGAATAGAGGACCAAGTATATCTCAGAATGTTGCCATCCAGAAAATGAATTTTCTATAAATTTTCTACCTTACAGTAAAATTTCCATTTCTCTCCATTGACATGATTCTGACTTTGTTGCCAAAACCTTTATCTCTTAATCGAAGAGGTTCATTGGCAAAGGAAAGGAAAAAGAAGAGAAACAAACATTTATTAAGCATCTACTACATACCAGGAACTGTGTTAAGTATTTTATCAATATTATTTTATTTGTTTCTAACAATATACTTGCAAGGCATGTATTACCCCAATTGTGCCTATTATTATCCCCAAGTGTAATTGAGAAGACTGAGGGAAATAGAACTTTAAATTATCTGCTTAATCTAGATAATGTCAGATTTGTGTTCATCTTCCTGAGCTCATACGTAACTTTTCCCCCTGAATCACTTCTCTGCTTAGTTTTCAGGCAGATGATGATTTATTTGGTCACAACTCATGAAATACTGTAATAAACTTTGGAAATTCTATATTCCACAGTACTGAGGCAGTGGGAGTAGGGAAACAATACAAGACTGAAATTACAAAGCTCTGAAATAATGAAATAAGAATTGGATAGTCTATTACTCATGCTTTCATTTAGTTTTTGTATCTATATAGGGACTTTGGTTGATTTCATTTAGTTTATCTAAGTTGGTCTTTAATGTTTTTTTTCCCCACTCAGTCCAAATTTGTATTTTTAACATGTTTCTTTTCATGGCATCTTATCACCTGAAGTACTTGCTTTTGATTTATTATTCCACAGTAGCATTAGAGCAGCTGTTTTCTCTGCAGTGCTTATAGCCTTCAAGAGGATAAAGAAAATATCACATCTGTAATCAGTGTGGTAATGAGGAAAACACCATGAGATAAGTGAAGGATTGTATCCTGGGTTCTTAGAGATGCTAAAATCTTCTGCAAGTGGAAAGAAGGAAGAGGGAGAGAAAGGAGGAGAGAGTTGAGTGTTGAGGTTTAATTAAAGAATTATGTATTAGGTTTGTGGATTAGATTTAACTATAGCAATCAACAGAAGACATATTTTTGATGGATTAAGAAATTAACATTTTTGTCATGCAATCTGAAGCCAAATCCTGGAGTTTTACATTTATTTAATCTATAATTTTGGTCTATTTACTGAATTAAAATGTAGTGCACTGTTTAGTTAGGACATAAAAAAAAGTTACTAAACAGTTGGAGAGGGCAACTGCCTTGAAATGATCAAGAATGCAATTTTCTATGCAAATGCTCACTTTACTAAAAAAAAAAAAAAATCAAAAGAAACTTCTGAAAACATTAAGGTATCACATTTGTGAAATTTAACCAGAATCCTAGCAAATAGCTTTTGATTAACAAAATCAAAAGTAAACAAAACCCTATATTCCTTATCTAAGGGAATAGGAAAGAGAAGCAGAATGCTATAGAGATGGATGGGCTAACCTTGACATTTAGGAAATGTGGGTTTGAGCCCCTCTTCTGACACCCTGACATCTAGCTATGTATTTCTGTGAAAGTCTCTTAACCTCTTAGTACCTAAAGGGAATTGTTTAATTCTGTAAATTGCAGAAAAAAATTTATTAATGTAAAGAGCTCAATATCTTTATGAAACTATAGATCTTTATTTATATTTTAGCATGGGGGATGTTGGAGAAGGTGTCAAAAGAGCAGAAGAACCACTGCAAGATTGTACCCAGGAGGAATTTGACTTGAAGTATTAAAGAGAGAAAAAGGAGAGAGAGAGAGAGAGAGAGAGAGAGAGAGAGGAAGGAAGAGTGGAAGACAGAGAGTGAGGGAAGGGACGGAAGGAGGGAGAACAATGGAGGGAGAGGCAGAGAGAGACAGAAAAACAGTGACAGAGAGGGAGGGAGAAAATGTTCTCAAGTGTTATGATTCAGCTTCTCCCTTCCTTTCATCAGAACTTTTATGGAGTGCTAATATTCAGTTTATACACCCACATACATATATCTATGTATATGTATGTGTGTATATATCTGTGTATATATGTATGTGTCTATGTCTGTGTGTCTGTGAGTGTATAGTTCAGAAATTATATATCTGTCTCTGTCCTCAGGGTCATCAAAATTTAATTTGCAGTTTTGATAGCTAGAACCTCATAGAGTAAAACCTTCACTTTTAGGTAAGGAATTAAACATGTTTAATTTGGAGAAGAAAAGATGCCTGATGGCTATTATCAAACATTTGAAGAAGTGTCATATGGAAGAGGGATTAGTTGGGATCTTTGTCCTAAGAGCAATGGGTAGAATTTGAAAAGTGGAATTTTAGGCTGAAGGGGAAAAACATACAACTGCATAACAATTAGAGCTATCCAATACAGGAATAAATTGTTTTGAAACAGTGCATTTCATCTTAGTGCAAGTCTTGAAGCAAAGGTTAGTTGACCATTTATTACTTATGTTGCAAGAAAGATTCTTTCCTATGCTTGGTCCAACTAAATAATACATATATATGTTGATATATGTATATAATAATGAGTGTCCATATATACATTTGTATATATATATATATGTATACTATGTATATATGTATGTGTAAATATATGTATGTATATAGTTGCTTTTGTTCTTTCAGTCTTGTCTGAACATCTTGTATATAAAGACATATGCAACCATATATATGCATACATCCATGTCAATATCTATATCTATCTCTGTATTTATAATCCAAGAATGAGAGTCTACAAACAGATAGATTGTCTGAAACTATAGATCTTTATTTATATTTTAGCATGGGGGATGTTGGAGAAGGTGTCAAAAGAGCAGAAGAACCACTGCAAGATTGTACCCAGGAGGAATTTGACTTGAAGTATTAAAGAGAGAAAAAGGAGAGAGAGAGAGAGAGAGAGAGAGAGAGAGAGAGAGAGAGAGAGAGGAAGGAAGAGTGGAAGACACTCTTTTAAAATAGATTGTCTTTTAGGTAAATTAAAATTAACTCTTAATAAGTAAAAAAAAATAATATTGATGCAATTCATTGAGCACTTAACACTGTTAAGAAGTTTTGGTTTGGGGTTTTTCCATTTTATTTCCCTCCAAGACTGGTATTATTTGGTGATCTTCCTGGCATTTTTTTGTTTTGACAAAACATCAGTAGGGTACAGTGGGAGAAGTGCTAAATTTGCTGAATTTATCAGACTCAAACTTAAATTCTAGTTCTGGCACACTGTCTATATGGCCTTGATCAAGTCACTTTAATTTTCTGGTCCTCAATTTTCTCAATTGTAAAATAATAATTTTGATTAGAGTCCCTTCCATCTCTAAATAAATAAATAATAAACAAACAAACATATATATATATATATATATATATATATATATATATATATATGATAGATTTCATTTGAACTATTGTCAAAACATTGACAATATAATAGAATTAAATCATTTTTTGCAAAATAGAACTAGATTTTAGTTACATATATTTAGTTTCATGATTAGTCAATAAGTAAGATGAAATTTAAAGAGAATCAAAGGCTTGTTACAGAAACATAATTATATGCAATTGCCTCTGTGTTCCATTTTTATTGCAATACATTTCTTCCATTGATTGATATTTTTATTCTGAGGGGAACAAAGATTATTTTGGTGAAGTCTGTAAAGAATCTTGCCTTTTAATTTGAAGATACATATTCTTTGAATTCATGACCCTGTAAGTGCATCATTGGATTGAATGAATATGTAAGAATCAGTATGCAGGCCCTCCATTTTCAACTCTTGGATTGCTCTTCAGGTTTACATGGAACCATAGGGTAAACATTTTACTTCTGCAAATATATATATATATATATATATATATATATATATATATATATATATATATTCTCTTGTGAGGAAGTCTTTTTTTAACAATAGCTTTTTTATTTTCAAAATACATGCAAATGTAGTTTTCACTATTCACCTGTGCACAACATTGTATTCCAAATTTTTCACCCTCCCTTTTCCCTATCCTTTTTCCTAGACAGCAAGTAATCCAATATTAGTTAAACACGTGCAATTCTTCTGTATGTATTTTCTCATTTTTCATGTTGCACAAGAAAAATTGGATCAAAAAGGAAAAGAAAGTGAGAAAAAAAGCAAGCAAATAACAGCAAAGGTGAAAATACTATGTTGTGATCCATATTCAGTTCTCTTCTTTCTGGATTCAGATGGCTCTTTCAATCACAAATCTTTTAGAATAGGTATGAATCAAAACATTGTTGAAAAGAACCAAATCCATCAGAATTGATCATCATATAATCTTGTTGTTGTTGTTGCTGAAGTGATTCTACTCACTTCACTTAGGATCAATTCATGTAAGTCTCTCCAGGCCTTTCTGAAATCATCATGCTGGTTGTTTCTTATAGAACCATAATATTCCAAAACATATATATGCCATATCTTATTTAGCCATTCCCCAGCTGATGGATATCCACTCAGTTTCTAGTTTCTTGCCACTACAAAAAGGGCTTCTACAAACCTTTTTGCACATGTGGGTCTTTTTCCCTTTTTTATGATTCCTTTGGGATACAGACATAGTAGAAACACTGCTAGATCATAGAATATACATAGGTTGATAGCCCTTGACAAAGTTCCAAATTGCTTTCCAGAATGGTTAGATCAGTTCACAACTCTAGCAACAATGTATTAGTGTCCCAGTTTTTCCAAATCCCCTCCAAAATTTATCATTATCTTTTCCTGTCATCTTAGTCAATCTGAGAGGTGTATAGTAGCATCTAAGAGTTGTCTTAATTTGCATTTCTCTAATCAATAATTATTTTTGTTATTACTTTAATGTATTACATTATTATGTAGCATTTTTTCATATGACTAGAAATGCCTTTAGTATCTTAATCTAAACATTATTTGTTCATATCCTCTGATTTATTTATCATTAAGATTTTTTCATTTGTCATTTGGAGAATGGTGTGTGTTCTTAGAGATTTGAGTCATTTTCTCTATATTTTTAGAAATGAGGCCTTTATCAGAATCTATGCATCTAAAATCTTTTCCCCAGTTTTCTGTTTCTCTTCCAATCTTAGCTGCATTGATTTCGTTTGTGCAAAAAGTTTTTAATTTAATGTAATCAAAATTAGAGGATATCTTTTTGAATAAATTGCTGACTTCAGAAACCTCTGAAGCTGGCAGTTTTAGAAATTTCTCACTGTTTCTTTGTCTTTATATAAATTTACCAATGTGTAATCAAATCATGCCTATTTTATTCTAGCTATTATTCCCATTCTCCCCCTCTCTCCCCATGTATGTTGTGTTCCAGCTCTGGAACCAGCATGGACATTAAAAGACCTTTCCCTTTTTCTTCCCCAGGAGCAAGATTCCACTTCACTTCTTGACAAACGACTCCATATCAAGCCATCTCCACTCTGGCCATTATCCCTACAATTTCCCAAGAATTTCGGATTTTGCCTCTGGAACTTCCTGGATTTTAAGGACTCCATTTCATTTTTCTACCACTAGCTCCAAACTAGAATGCCTCCCCTATGGACATCATCCCATCTCCTCCCCAAAGGAATCGTGGACTTTAACCACAGAATTTTCTTGAATTTGTTAGGTGACTTTTTATCTCATTTTGCTAACGTCAGGCTCTATCTTATTTTTAGGTCACAACTTCCAACTATAGCTGAGTTTCATAGACCTTAGAACCAACACTTAGGGGAGATCAATTTTATGTTGTTGCTGGTGAGGAATTAAAGTTGACTTACTATATTCTGACTCGTAACTATATTTTCAAAATGAGATATCATTATTTCAATTTGTGAAAACTAAGCTCTATCACAGCCAGATTTAAAATTCCTCACATGTTCTTCAGCTTCCTCACCCTAAAGTTTTTGCTTTTTCTGTATTTTTTTCTAGAAACAGCATACCTTCTTACGTTCCATCAATCTCTATCAAAATTATCATTTTCCTGGTACATTTCACAAGCAAATGCTTATTCCTTCTCAGCCAGAAATATTATCTCCATCTTTTTTTCTGCCTTTACACAGCAGTCAGCATGTCTCTTATAGTACTTTTAACAATTTACTTTTTATTCACAAATATTATATTATCTCATTCATGATTGGATATTCCATGAAAGATGAGATTATCTGACAGTTTTTTTTTTAATATGAATGGACTTACACCTTTACATAGCTTTGAATCAGGAAGATACATAAAAGTTATATGAATTTGAGCAAGTTATTTAAACTCCCAGTGTTCCTCAAAAATATTTAAAATCTATAAATCAAAATGCTGCCGGTTTACATAGTGAGTTTCCTTATCAAGATTATATTTGCCTTTGAGACCATAGATCTGGTCCAGGCCAACAAACAACAAAGACAAAAATAGCACTTAACACAAAGTATTTCATATAATAGGTAGCAAATAAATATTTGACAAAAATAAATTAAAAAATAATAAAGTCTTAAGAATGATTTTCACTCAAGGTCCATTTTGGAAGACCTGGAATAGTTACTTTTTCTTCTTTGTATCTGTAAATTGTTTCCTATAATAATTTTAGCAGAACATTTGTGTAAGGTAAAGAAGAATTCTTATTTTCCAATTATTTGCTTGTAATAGCAGATTGTGAACTTTATATTAAAAGGAGACTCAATCACAATATTGTGTAACTATTGTAGAAATTGTTACACTCATGTTAGTTTTGTAGGCATTCATTTGGAAACTTCTATCCTTGTCAGAAGCTCAAGGGAACTGCTATATGGCAATAGTTTTACATAATTTTATTGTTAGTTGATTTCCATATTCAGATAGCTTGTTACTCTTTCTAGGTTCATTTGAAGAAAAGTATTCATCTTACTAGTATGCATCAGATAGCAATATTATAGTCACAACCAACATTCCTGTCAATAAAATTTTTATTAGGTCAGATAAATTAATATATTTAATAATTATACATAACCTATACATGCTAATATGTAACACACATATGCATACTGTGTGTATATGAAGTAAAATCATACTTGAATAGCTTAGATGCTAATGGAGTCATTTAAACAGAAATATTCTATACAGAGTATGAATTGCTGCAAGGTTATATTATAGTTATGAGACCAGTAGATAATTATTAATATACTTATCAAATGTCTTATCAAAATATACTTATCAAAAGCTTTATCAAATGTTCCAATGAACTATATACAATAGGTTTTTAAGTAATATCAAATTTCCCTTAAAAACAAATTAAATTTGTTACCAAAAAAAAAAAAAAAAAAAAGCTAGGGAGCAATTTATTTGATTGCAAATATTCCTAGGCAGTTGAGGATTATTATAAGACTTGAGATCCCATCTCTGTGTCCTAAGTGGCTAATTTTACTTGAAATAATTCATTGCTTCATCTTTCAGCCACCTAACATGACTTTTCTGTTGACATTTACCACTAAGACTTAAAACTGAGTTGGAACATTTTGCCCTTTCTTAGTTATCATCATTATCATTAATATCCATTGTATTCTGATGACAGGAATGACACTATGATACATTTGGGGATATTTTGGAAAGGATACTCATTGATAACTTAAAGAAAAAACCAGAGTCCTTAATTTCAATGAGATTATATTTGAGAAAACATAACATGAACAACAAAAGTCAAAGATAAAAGACACTTATAAGACTGAAAAGGATTTCTAGTCTTATCTAATCCAAATGCATAATCTCATATATGGGTAAACAGATAACCAAAAAAGGGAAAATACTCACCCTGCATTTCACTGCTGGTAAATAGCAAAACCAAATTTCAATAAGAATTTATTAAGCTCCTACTATGGGCTAAACACTGTGTTAAAGGTACAAAGTAAAAACAAACAAATAAACAAAAATAACCTTTTCTGCCAAAGATTTTATATTTTAGTGGGGGAGATATCTATATGTGTGTTCATATATGATATGAACATATATGTGTGTATACATATATACATATGTATATACACACACATATATAAGCACATATATAAACATATGCATTTACATATACAAATATGTATATGTCTGTTTACTTATAAAAACAGATATAAAGTGAATAAATGTACATTTATACAAAGTAATTAAATAAAACATTTTGGAATGGATTAGGAAGAGGGCTAAGAAAATACATTCAGAAATTGGTGCCTGTGTTTTATCTTAATGAGACTTTATGAGGAAGTAATAAGGAGGGAGTGCATTCCAGGTTTTGCTGGTTGCTGGTTACTAATGCAAAGACATGGAGGCAAAAGATAGTTTTGTGTACAATAAAAAGGTCAATTTAATTGGAGTGAAGAATATGGAAATGAGAGCAACATCCAATGAGCTTAGAAAGATAGGTTGAGCCACATCATTTAAGGCAAAACATAAAAACATAAACAAACATAAAAACATAAAATGTTTTGCTTTAAGCATAAGAATCTGTATTTAATTGTTAAGGCAAGAAGGAACCATTGGAATTTTGCAAGAAGAGGAGTTATATTTTCAGATTTGTTTAAGGGAAATTACTTTGGCAGCAAAGTTTTGGATGCACTGGAGTGAAGAGAATTTTGAATCCAGGAGACCAAATAGAAGAAAGTTGCAATAAACTAGGTGAGAGGTGATGTGGCCCTAAATATATATATATATATATATAATATATATATATTTTACTTTTAAATTATTGTATTATTTTATTCTTCAGAAAAACCCTGGGAGTTAGGTATTGTTAATATCTCCATTTTACAGATAAAGAAACCAAGGCAGACAGAATTGAGCAAGTTGCTCAATGTCACAGAGATAATTAGTGTTTGGATTCAAATTTTTTTTTTTAATAGCCTTTTATTTACAGGTTATATGTATGGGTAACTTTACAGCATTGAAAATTGCCAAACCTCTCGTTCCAATTTTTCCCCTCCTTCCCCCACCCCCTCCCCCAGATGGCAGGATGACTAGTAGATGTTAAATATATTAAAATATAAATTAGATACACAATAAGTATACATGACCAAACTGTTATTTTGCTGTACAAAAAGAATTGGACTCTGAAATACTGTACAATTAGCCTGTGAAGGAAATCCAAAATGCAGGTGGGCAAAAATATAGGGATTGGGAATTCATTGTAATGGTTTTTAGTCATCTTCCAGAATTCTTTTACTGGGCGTAGCTAGTTCAGTTCATTACTGCTCCATTGGAACTGATTTGGTTCATCTCATTGGACCATCAGAATTGGTCATCATATAGTATTGTTGTTGAAGTATATAATGATCTCTTGGCCCTGCTCATTTCACTCAGCATCAGTTCATGTAAGTCTCTCCAGGCCTTTCTGAAATCATCCTGTTGGTCATTTCTTACAGAACAATAATATTCCATAATGTTCATATACCGCAATTTATTCAACCGTTCTGCAATTGATGGGCATCTACTTAGTTTCCAGTTTCTGGTCACTACAAAGAGGGCTGGATGTGGCCCCATATTAAGGAAGTTGGAAAGAATCAGATAAGAAAGATTTGAAAGTAGAATCATCAGAGTTTTTTATTTAATTACATTTGTGGGTACTGGAGAATTGGTTTTATTTGTCCTTTGTTCTCAAAGAGGATCAGTGACATCAGGAAGGTGGTAACTTGACTAGCAAGTGAATTGGATTTAAATGAGGCAGGGCTGTGCAAAGTCACTAACCTCACTCTCTCCTCCAGGGCCATCTGGGTCCAGGGGAAAGATAAAGATTAGGAAGACTGGAGATGGCCCAGGTACAGAGGGAGACCCTGGTGTTAAGGTTCAAGGGGGACCCCCAAAAGATTAGGGTTCCAGATTAGTCTAACAAGTATCTCAAAAATATTTGCAGGCTCAGATTCATCTCCAAGTCAAGGAGCAAAATTTATTGTTATTGTATGCTAGTTAAAGCAGGCTAAGTTCCACAAGAGGTTAGCAGAGAACCAGTGGCAAGAAGATAAATTTATAGGAAAAAGAGACACTAGGTGCTTCATGTTACTGACATGCTTATTTTATGGCTTAGAGTTGAAGAGTGATTTGGTTCTGACTTTGTGAGCAGGTGCAATACCCATAATTCTCTGAACAAAGTTCAAGGTGGGAACCTTCTGGAGGAGTGTTTTTAGGCTTGAATCTTACTACTCGGTCAAGTAGCAGATACCCAATTTTATTCTGTACCTGCATCACTTTTAAGCACTTCATTATTGTTGCTCATTAGTCTCAGAAACTCCTCTATCTTTGACCAACAGGCTATTATTTGACAGCCAGCAATATTTGTAACCATAGTCTCCTCGTCATATAGAATAAACTGAGGCAGGATAATCCATGGGAAGAAATATAACTTTTCCAACTACATCACTCCCAAGGCCAGATAACCTTATGGTTATTACTACATCTCCTTTAGAAACTGTACTACATCACTGGCATTGGTAAACTAAGGTGTTTCCCAGATCTCAGTTTGTCTGAGGCAACACCTATTAGATGAGTAGACTAGAAATGAGAAATTTCTTTACCTACTAAAATTTTTTAAAATAAAAATCATTGTGGCAGGGGAAGACACTCAGTGTTTCTGGCCAGAACAGAAACACTTACTAGTTACATTCACTTAGTACTGGAGTATAAGGAGCCACTAGTATAATGCTGAGTCTATGTACTTGGGAGACTGGAAATAGTCATGACTTGGAAGAGGAGTGTAATTTGGGGAGAGATAATGAATTTAGTTTTAAACATATTAATTTTAAGATGTCTCTGGAATTTTTTTTAAGTTCAAATTGGTGATATGAAACAAAAGCTCTGGTCAGAGACTGGGACAGGAGACAGCTAAATAAACCTGAGGGTGGATTGAATTTAGATCTTCCTAAATTCAAAACTCTATTCACCATGCCACCTAGCCACAAATAAAGTACTAAGTTCTTTGTCACTGACTTTTTTTTGAGGAAGAGATTATGGTAGCTTCAAGGGATGATGAAGTCTAAAGAAAGAGTTCTTTGTTCCTTTTCAGTTGGGAAAAGTTCAAAATATTTGAGAGCTATGGGGAAGGAATCAATTGCTAGGAAGATGTTGAAAATTAAAGATGCAGGGTAATTGAGAAATCAATTGGTAGAGAAAATAGGATGAGGGATCAAATTCAAATGTAAAAGAGATGCTTTTGAAAAGGAGAAGGATCTCTTCTTTTTTCATTGGGTGGAAAATTAGAGAGTAGTAGAGATAATATCAAAGGATCTTGAGTTAAAAAAGAGTAGGAGAAGCAGAATCTCATCTCAAATTTACTCAGTTTCTCAGCAAAGGAAGAAACAGTGGCCTTAGTTGACTAGGACAGTAGAGAGGAAGGTATAGCTAAGAATCTTGAGGAGAAAAGATGACTTGAAATAGATTCCTTAGGAAATAAAATAGAAAATCGAGCAGGGAAAAAAGTACTTCCTTGTAGTAAGGGCCCAGCAAAAGTTAGATAACAGGAATTTGTAATGTACCCAATCAACAAAGCTATGAGGCTTTCTCAAGCTGGTAGCTTGGACATAGAAACTGAGGAGGCAGATAATAAGAATGATTAAGGACTGTGGTTTAACTATGGATGAGTTGTGATGGAGTTTGTAATGGGTTTGCAATGAATTCAAGGGCAAAAGACTGTGTAGAGTTGAAATGGTTAACAATGAATGAGATTTAAAAGATAAATAAATAAAATAGAGTAAGGGCAATGACCATAGGGTAGAATATCTTAATGAGGGCAAAAACAAGTTTGGGAGGAATGAGATAGAGATATATGGAATGATAAGTTGTAATCAGATAGATGAACATCACTCTTTCCAATTAGAGAAGTTGAAAGTTGAGTAATGGAAAGATGAAGCAGGTTGGGAGGAATGAGATACAGAGATATATGGAATGATAAGTTGTAATCAGATAGATGAACATTACTCTTTCCAATTAGAGAAGTTGAAAGTTGAGTAATGGAAAGATGAAGCAGGTGGCTTAGATGCTAAGTCCTAGGCTCTTTGCAATAAATCATATTTCACCATATATTACAGAAGATGATAAAATTCATGAATTCTTTAGGACTTTGTGTAATCCAGTAATCATCTAGACAACTGTCAGGTGTTGGAAACATTTGATTGGAGAGAGTGAAACTTGCAGGGAGAAGTATAAAGGAATTCCATAAAAATGTCTTGAAAACACTTGAAGTGATATAGAAAATTGATGTAGTATTGTTGTTGTTGGTTTTTAAAGACTAATTGCACAATGTTATTGTAGGAACTTTAGATCTGCAGCAAAACCATTTTGGAAATTTCTAAAAAAATAATCATAACTTCCAGCTAGAAGAGATACTTAATGTGTCTTTATTTTGGAATCTGTCAGGTTCCTTGACATTCTTCTCCCATTGTAAAAGATTCATGCTAGAAAATCTATTTAACTATCCTGTAGAGTTAAAAAAGAAAAGAAAAAAAAAGCAAAAGCGTTAGAATGGAGCAGGAATAAACACTTTTCTTCAAATTTCCTTTCAGAATATGATCAGAAATCACATTTTCACTTAAACAGAATAGACATAGTAAGGTCCTAGATTTGTTGAGTACAATTAATAACTCTAAATGCGATAAGGAATCTGATAAAACATAGGCACATGACAAGAAATGACAAAACAGTACATCTTTTTGAATTTGTGTCTGATTGTAACCATATCTATAAGTATATATAAACATTCTTAATTATTTTAATTTCCACAATCCAATAAGATTTGTATGAAGAAATTCAAATGCCTATAAGATATTTTAAGTGATAAGTGGTGATCAATTCCTGTCTAAGTAGATCCAGTCAAAATTTTAAACCATAAAGGAACATAATTCCCAAGTCTATCAGAAACATTTGATTAAACAACATTGAACAACCAAGATTTGGTGATGCTTGATTACCCATTTTTCCATTGTAATTAATATCATAATAATAGCTAACATGTAAATAATGCATATTATGTGCCAGGCACTATGCTAAGTGCTTTACAACTATTATCTAATTTTATTCTCAAAACAACTCTATGAAGAAGGTGTTACCCACATTTTAAATATGAGAAAACTGAGACAAAGAGAACTAATAGCATTTATCTACTAACTAATATCAGAATACCATTAAACTCACTAAACTAAAATAAATACTATCTTCTGGAATCTTTAGGCTTTTTGTGACCACATGATTCTATTGTTAGAAAAAAAACTATTACTTTTGTCTAGGTCAGAGTTGAGGATCTAAATAAAAGAGATGGCTATACTATTACTGAAAAATAAGGTGGAGGGTAGAAGTGTTGGTAAGTAGCAATGCCAAGAGTTGGCACCTGATGACACATATAGGGTGATAGTAAGGTGATGAGGATAATTTCAAATTTGCAAACTGGAGAAGTAGAAGGACAATGCTGCCTAAATACAAACAGGATTGGAGGGGAAGATAATGAATTCATTTTTGGACATATTCAATTGAACATGTCTATGGAGCATCCATTTTATAATATGTTTTAGAGAGTTGGTTATATTGCTGAAAAGCAATAGGAAAAGTGAGGTTGAATATACACATATAAAAACACAAAGAAATATATAAGAATGCAAACATAATATTTATATATAATAAATATATTCAAATATTTACAAATCATGTGTGTATAGATAGATCAATATTCAATCACTTATTATGCACCTGTACTCAAAGCACTCCTAAAAGGTAGAGTTCAAAGAAAAAAAAAAGAAAGAAAGGAAGGAAGAAAGAAAGAAAGAAAGAAAGAAAGAAAGAAAGAAAGAAAGAAAGAAATCATTCCTTCTTTCAAGGAGCTAATATTCTATCTATTGGAGAATTACATTTATATCTACCTATATCTTTTTATAAGCATTTATATTTAGATATACCTATAGGGATATTGAAGGGGAAGTTAGGTGCAGCGGGTGTAGAGTCAGGAAGACCTGAGTTCAAATTTGGCTTCAGACACTTAATATCTGTGCAATACTGGGCAACCTTGTTTGCCTCAGTTTCCTCATCTATAAAATGAGTTAGAAAAGCAATTGGCAAACCATCCCTGTATTTCTAATTTAATGAAAAGCTAAATGGGGTTATGGAAAATTAAACACAACTGAAATGACTGAACAGCTACAAGAAAATAGTATGATGAATAGTATCTTTTGGGGCAGATCTAAAAATATTTAAAATTTGTGTATCACCTTCAACTTTTCACTGTCTTTCTCTCCATTTCTTATCTTGTGCCAAGTACTATGAATTCTACCATAATAATAATCTCTAATATACATCTCCTTTCTTTTGGCTATACCATAATCTCGATCCAGATCCTTATCACCCCACATCTAAATGATTGCAAAAGGTTCTAGTTTATCTCTCTCTGTGCAGTTAATGTTAGTCCTAGAATCAGGAAAACTCAACTTCCTGAATTCAAATAAGGTATCAGATACTTATAACTTGTGTCCCAGGCAAGTCACTTAACCCTGTTTACCTCATTTCTACATCTATAAAATGATCTGGAGAAGCAAATAGCAAACCACTTTGCTAATAAAACTCCAAATGGGACCACAGTTAGATATGAATGAAACAAAAGAACAACCACAGACTATCTCAGTGTCTTACCTCTTTCCCCATTCCAGTTTTTCACTTGATAGTCATGTTGCTCATCCTAAATCATATTTCAAACAACATTATCATTTTATTTTTTAATTTTAATGAGTCCCTTTAATCTCCAAAATAAAAAAAATGAAATGCTCAATTATTCATAGTACTTGGGACCCTGGCCTTTTACCTTTCCACTTGTCTTGTACCTTCTCTCCTTGCTTTTTGCAGATTAAGAATGTAAAAAAAATAAAAATAAAGACCTTCAAACTTGTCAACTAACAGATCTTTGGTAGCTTTGAAGAGAGAAGTTGCAGCTTAGTTATGGGATTGGAAGTCAATATTCAAAATGTGGAAAAGTGAGGAATTGAAAACAATGAATGCAGATAATTTTACTTTAGAAGATTGGTAATCAGTGGGAAGAAAGATAAAGAATGTTAGCTGGAGGATTTAGTAAATACTTTTCCAAAAAGGAAAGATAGAAGGGGGAAATCTTCTGGGAAAAAGGGGTCACCAAAAAAAAAAAAAAAAAAAAAAAAAAAAAAAAGAAGAAGAAAAAAAAAAAGGACCAGGGATGATCCATAGCCATAGTTTGATGAGAATTTGCCAGTAATAGATTGGAACTTTTGAACTTTTGTCTCTTTTACAGTTAGTTAATTTGTTCTTTAAATGTTCCTCCTGATTTTTTTTTCTTTTAAATTCATTTTTTTTAATACACATTGCTTTATGTTAAATGTTATTCTTAAATTTAATTTACTTACTGTAAAACACAGTGCACATGTAAAATTATTTCATCATCACGCATGCATACACACAGAATGACAATACATTACACACATCCAAACAAGTAATTAAACTTTGCTAATATTCAAAAGTACAAATAAAAACTGCTTTTGAAAGAAACCTCTAACCTAATTCACTCATTCACACAAACACACAAGCATACACAGACACAGGCACGCCCAAAGATTTATTTATCTAGAAATGACAGTATATTACTGACACTCAGCAATGCATGCAACGAAATTTGTTCAGTATTCAACAATACAGGCATTAATCTTTCTAGCAAAGGACCTCCAAACTAAAACTTATTTGTTTTCCTTTAACCAATCCTCATATCAAGGTTCCCTTTACCCAGGTAGAGGCCTTGTAACTACTCTCCATGAATTAGTGTTACTTCTGAATGAAGATGATATACAGTGAATCTCAGAGTGTGAAGAATACAGAAATTGGTTTTGATGGCCTCCCAGAAATAAATTAATAATTGGTCCTTCTGGCAAGTTTTTATGGTTTTGGCTAAGAACATATTCAAGTTACATCTAATTTGTGATTGGTGATCAATTATATAACTTTATGGTGAAAGGAAACTATCAATCAAGGCTTAGTTTTCTAATATAATCAAGTGGTAATCAGTTTCCCAGCTTTAGGACACACATGCTATTAAAATGTATTTTATTAGTTTGAGGAGACTCACATCAATGCACGGAGGCCAACACAGTTATAAAAAACCAATATATATATGTAAAGAAACAAATATATATATATATATATATATATATATATATATATATATATATATTAAATAGAATAAAAAATAGAAGACAATGTGAAATATTTCATAAGAAAAACAACCTATAGGGAAATCAGATCAAGAAGAGAAAACATAAGTATAAATCAGACTATCTGAAAGTTATGATCAAAGAAAGAAACTTGACCTAATAATAAAAGAAATGATTAGAAAAAAAAATTGTCCTGAAGTATCAGAACAAAAAGGGGAAAGTAGAAACAGAAAAAAATCTGCTGATTACCATTTTCATAGATCCTATTAGGAAATCTGAAATGAATATCATAGCCAAATTCTGGAACTTTCAGGTCAAGGAGAAAATGGTATAATCAACAAAAGCAACAAGAACAACAAACATTCAAATACAGCATAAACACAATTAGAATCACACAAGATTTAGAAGTGGCTACCTACAAAACCACAGGTCTTGAAACTCTTTATATCAAAGCACAAAAATATCATATTCAGCACTTAGGCATAATCCTGAATAGGAAAAAAAAAGAAAGATTATTCAATGAATTGTCAGACTTTCAGGATTTTGTTGCAAAAAGAACCGAACTTTATAAAAATTTTGACATAAAAAATCCAAAAGAAAAATATAAGATGAACATCAAAGACTAATTACAAGGGACTTAATAAGGACAAATTTTATACTTTTTGTATGTGGAAATGAAAACTATATGTCTAAAATTTTCATTAATAATTGAAGTTCAAAAGAATGACTGGGGTACAGGTGAATATGATATGATTTTACAAAGCAAACCTGTGTAGGAAATGTAAAAATGTAAAAATTTCTTTTTTTTTTTACTTCATTAAAGTTTTTTTTATTTTTCAAAACATATGCATAAATAATTCTCCAACATTAGCTCTTGCAAATCTTTGTGTTCCAGTTTCTCCCCACCTTCTCCCAGGCCCCTGCCCTAGATGAAAAGTAGTCCAATATATGTTAAATGTGGTAGATGTTAAATCTAATATATGCATATATATTTTTACAATTATCTTGCTGTACAAGAAAAATCAAATAAAACCAGAAAAGAAAATGATGAAAACATTAAAATGCAAGCAAACAACAACAAAAGGAATGATAATGCTATGTTGTGAACCACACACAATTTCCACAATCCTCTCTTTGGGTGTAGATGGCTCTTTTGATCACAAGACCATTGGAATTGGTCTGAATCAACTCATGGTTGAAGAGAGTCATGTACATCAGAATTGATCATTGTATAATATTGCTGTTGCCATATAGAATGATCTCCTAGTTCTTCTCATTTCACTTAGCATCAGTTCATGCAAGTCACTCCAGGCCTCTCTGAAATCATCTTGCTTATCATTTCTTATAGAACAATAATATTCCATAGCAATCATATACCATAACTTATTCAGTCATCCTCCAATTGATGGGCATCCTCTCAGTTTCAAGTTTCTTGCCACTACAAAAAGGCTGCCATGATCATTTTTATGCATTAGGATCCCTTTCCCTCCTTTAAGGTCTCTTTGGCATATATGCACAGTAGTAAAACTACTGGCTTATAGGGTATGCACAGTTTGATAACTCTTTGGGCATAGTTTCAAATTGCTCTCCAGAATGGTTGGATCCATTCACAATTCCACCAGCAATGTATTAGTGTCCAGTTTTCCCACATCCCTTCCAACCCTTTGTCACTACCTTTTCCTGTCATTTTAGCCAATCTGACAGGTGCGTGATGTTATCTCAGAGTTGTCTTAATTTCCATTTCTCTGATCAAGAGTGATTTAGAGCACCTTGTCATATGATTACAAATGGTTCCAATTTCTTCATCTGAAAATTGTCTGTTCATATCCTTTCACCATTTATCAGTTGAAGAATGACTTGAATTCTTATAAATTTTGGTCAGTTCTCTATATAGTTTAGAAATGAGGCCTTTATCAGAACCCATGAATGTAAAAAATGTTTTCCTGGTTTAGGCTTCCCTTTTAATCTTGTCTGCAAAAACTTTTTAACTCACATAATCAAAATTTTTCTTATCAATAATGATCTCCAATTCTATTTTGGTTACAAATTTCTTCCTCATCCACAGATCTGAGAGGTAAACTATCCTATGCTTTTTAATTTGTTCATGATATTATTCTTTGAGTCTACATCATGAACCCTAAAACTGGCAATAATCATATACAAATTAAGCATAAGGGAAAGAATTGAGACAAAAAACTAGAGAAGGAAGGCAAATAGTTCTGTAACCCAATTCTAATTAGAGATGGGTTAAAAAGGGAATGATATCTATACATCTAAAGGGGAATAAAAGTCTTCTCAAATGAAAAAGAAATAAAAGTTAAGGGTTATGGACAGGAAAGGGAATAAGGAAGGAATTTTAGAGGAACCCCTACTCATATCAGATCTGGGCTAAAGAGAATATCATACATTTGGAAAGGAATGAAAGTTTTCTAAAGCTTTAAAGAAATAAAGGGGTGAGGGAATAGAATAAAGTAATGGGTAGAGAAGGGTATGTAGATTAATGGGAATGACATAAAATGTGTGGATGTGAGATAAAGAGAGAGATACACATATACATACATTTATATATATATATATATATATATATATATATATATATATATATATAATTTTGTAAGGCCACACAAATCTACTTAAATGAGATAGAAATAAGACAGCTACAGGAAAGGGTGAAGCAAGAGGATAAAGGAGGGATCCTTTGAGGATGGGGCAGGTTAAGCAAGTAATAGGAGGGCAAAGTAGCAGGTAAAAGTAAAGCAGAAGAAAAAGTAGGGATAGGAAATAAGAGGTATATACATCATGAAATAAATTAGGAGTAGAATTTATTAGGTTAAAAAAAAACAGGGATAGTGATCACAATCTTAGACAAAGTTAAAGGTAAAATAGATCTAATTAAAAGAGGAAAAAAATAATGAAACTATACTATATGTTGCCTAAAATATAATGTTAGATTATTTAAAATAACTATACAATATAAGATTGGTAAAGGAAATGATATTAGTGGATCTAGAAAATTTGGTAAGACTTGGACTTATGAAGATGTTATCTAATTTCAGAGAAACAGGACAAATATATAAGCATAGTATAGTCTTACACATATGCATATGAATGCAAATGTATCTATATAAATGTATAATTATATGTATCTCTGATATGTATATATATATATATATATAAATATAAATATTTATATACCTATCTCTCCCTCCCTCCCTCTCTCTCCCTCTTTCTCTGTGTTTATATGTCTTCACATTTAATTGTAACTTCTTGGTGGAGCGGACTATAAAGGTGGGGGGGGGGAAGAATAAAATAAAAAGTGCACACAGAGAACAAAGGAAAACTTTCAAAGAAGCAAAGAAAAAGATGGACTGTTTTGAATACATGTACTATTTGTTTTATAGGCTTTCTTGAAATGAAAATTTATTGCTCTGTATTTTGAATTCTCTCATGTTCTGCAGTACACATGGAAATATATTTTTCTGTTTCCATTTTTAAAAGCTTTAAATAAATTTTTAAAAATAGTTTTCTTCATGCTAAGTTAATGAATTTGTTTATATTCACTACACCAGGGCTCCTCAAACTATAGCCTGCAGGCCAGATGTGGCCGGCCAGGTTATGGCAAAATCAGACCAGAAGTGACATTCGACCTAAACTCAGCAGCGCACACTTCTGGCAGTGGGATGAGGAGGCAGAGACAGAATGTGAGGTGATACCAAGGTGAGGTGAATTCTCAGGCAAGGGTGTGTGGTGTGGGAAAGGGAGAGAGATGCAGAAGATGGAGAACTGACAGCCCGCGGCCTTGTAGAGTAACGGCAGCCACCACAACAGACAGGCACCAGGGATGTACAGTGCATGCTGCACATGTCACAGGTGCTGCAGGGAGAATTCACTGCAGCAGTGAAGGTTGGAAACGGGAGCGGGAAGAGCAGGAGAGAGAGAGTGGGAAATGGAGGCATCACAACACAGAGGCAGCTTGGAGGAAGTTGGGCATTGCAGTCTGTATCTCTCTGTGTGGGCAAAGTTATTGCTGGTATATTGTTTTTGTCATGCTGTGTATATATATATATATATATATATATATATATATATATATGTATATATTAGTAAAATATATTTTTTTAGTAAATTAGTAAAAAAAATTAGTAAAAAATATATTATTTATATATATATATATATATATATATATATATATGTATTTTACTAATAGCAATTTGTAATCCCTAGGAAATAATGATGTCAAGAAAAAGAAAAATTGACTCGGAGTGTAGGATATTCAAAGAACAGTGGACTTATGATTACTTTTTCATGCAGTACAAAGAAAGAGCTATATGTCTGATATGCCAGACACCATATTCTGTGTTCAGAGAATATAATTTGTATCAACACTATGAAACTCAACATAAAGACAAATATGATTGTTTGGTTGGAGAAGTGAGAAAGATAAAATATTAAAACTGAAAAATACATTGACAACTCAGCAAAATAGTTTTGTGAAGCAGAAGCAGCTAAATATTTCATCACTGCAAGCAAGTTTTCAATTTTCCAAGCAAATAGCACGTACTGGCAGATCATTTGTGGAGGGAGAATTTGTTAATGCCTTCTTTCTGTTGCCAAAGAGATGTGTCCAGAGAAGGCCGATTTATTTAGTATAGTGAGTCTTTCAGGACCTACAATTACAACAGAGGATTGAAGAAATGGGAGATAATCTGCATCAGCATTTGCAAAACTCCATAAAAAATTTTCATATTTTTCCTTGGCACTCGACGAAAGCAATGATGTTCATGATTCTGCACAACTTCTAATTTTTATTTGTGGGACAAATGATTATTTTGAAGTCATAGAAGAGTTTGCTGCACTGCAAAGCATCAAAGAAACAACTACAGGAGAGGATATCTATGAAAAGGTTTGCCAAACTATGAATAGTTTGGAGCTGGACTGGGCTAAACTAGCCAGTGTCACAACTGATGGTGCATGGTGGGGTCTAAGAAAGGAACAATTGCTTGCATTAACCAAGAGATAGACAAACATAACCATTTTCATCCAATAGCCATGCACTGCCTCATCTGCCAACAAATTCTGTGTAGTAAATCACAGAAGTGGGACTCTGTTATGAAAATTGTGGTATCTTGTGTTAACTTCATTAGAGCTAATGCACTAAATCACAGACAATTTCAAGAATTTCTGTCTGAGCTAAATGTTGAGTATGAAGATGTTCTATATCACGCAGAAGTCCATTGGCTGAGTCGAGGGAGAGTTTTGAAACGTTTCTATGACTTACTTCCACAGATTACAACTTTTCTGCTTTCAAAAAACAAAGAAGTACCAGAGCTCAATGATGCAGAATGGAAATGGCACCTTGCCTTTCTGACAGATGTAACAGAGCTACTCAACAATTTCAATATGCAACTTCAAGGAAAGGGGAAGCTCATCTGTGATATGCAATCACATGTCAAAGCATTTGAAGTAAAATTAGGCCTCCTTATCAAACAAGTGAAGGAGGAAAACTTCTGCCATCTCCCACAATTCAAAATCTGTTAGCGGAAAAACCGCTGATAGCATTCCCAAATAAAATATGTGTGGATTCACTGGAAAAATTGCAAAAGGTGTTCCAATTTAGATTTAAAGAGCTTCATTTCCATGAACAAGACATAGATCTTTTGTGTAACCCATTTCCTACTGACACTGAAAATGTGGATACAATTTACCAAATGGAACTGGCTGAACTGCAGAATTGTGACTCTCTGAAAGACACATTCAAGTCAAGCAGCCTTCATAATTCCTATGCATCTCCCCTCTCTGAGACATATCCTCATCTCAGGAACCATGCACTCAAAATGGCAATAATCTTTGGCAGCACTTATGTCTGTGAACAGACTTTTTCTAGAATGAAACATTTGAAATCTCCAACCAGATCAAGACTAACGGAAGCACACTTGCATCACTTGTTACGACTAGCAGTGACAAATATGGAACCAGACATTGACCATCTCATTAGCCAAAATCAGGTCCATAGTTCCAATTGAAATATTGGTAAGTTTGTTGATTTAACTTTACTTTATTTTAAATATTGCATTTGTTCCCGTTTTGTTTCTTCAATTCAAAATAAGATATATGCAGCATGCATCGAAATTTGTTCATAGTTTTTGTTTTTACTATAGTCCAGCCCTCCAACAGTCTGAGGGATAGTCAACTGAACTGGCTCCCTATTTAAAAAGTTTGAGGACCCCTGCACTACACTAACCATAAAATACTATTGACTTATATGAATTCTATGCTATGTGTTTATTTTATTTAGTCCTTAAAAATACAAACATATATGTATATTCGTACACATACATGCATATATCAGGGAGAGACACACACACATACAGAGACATAGAAAGAGACATAAAAATCAAGAAATAGAGTGTCAGAGATGGAGAGACAGGGAGGATGACCAAAAAGAGACAGAGACAGAGGGGCAGACTGAAATACAGATACAGAAAATTAGAGTGACAGAGAAACACAGACAGAGATAAAGACAGAGAAACAGAGAGAGACACAGAGACACAAAGACAAAAAAGCAGAAGAGAGGAAGAAAGCAAAGTGATTGGGGGGAAGGGGAAAAAGGGTTTCCCTGCTTAGAGAGATTTGGTTCAGATTCTTAGCTCACTTGATCTGGAGCAAAAATCATTATGACAATATAGTGAGTGGTCTCCTAAATCCAAAGCTAAGAATGAATTACTGAGGAATAACCTACTCCAACTTTTTATTGTCCTTATAATACCATTATCAGATTTTTTATTTTAGTCTATTAGTAAAATGAAGATACTCTTATACTGGAAATATAGAAGTGAAGGAAAGACTGATAGGGAAACTGCATTACACTATCAAAATTGGGATACAGAATCTGAAAGCTCAAATAAAATGTCTCCAATCTGAATTTTCATTCAGCTGTTATAACATTTTAAACATTTCAGTTTTTAATTTTATTATTTTAATTCTGATTTGTTTTGTTTTATGTTTCATATGTTTCATTAATTTTTCTTAGGTTGATTCCCTCCCCTATAATATTCTGATCAATTATAAATTATTTACATGTACAGAATATCTTTTTGAAGGATGACAGAGAATTGAATATTCTAAAGGGTCAGTGTTATTTAGTCATTACCAATTGCATTATGAATTGAGTGCTATTACCATCATATTGTTGCCATATTATATGTATTTTTACTGTTTATCAGTTACTTATCTTCTGCTTAGAAATTGTTTGCCTCTGCCATTCCAATACAATACTGCAAATTGGGATTTTACCTCAATTTTGTTGGTTTGTTGAACACCATTATCATGGATCAATCTACTAAACAAATTGATATAATGTGCTTGGAAATTGTTTTTATGTTTTTCAACTGAGAAATCATATCGAGTAATTTTATTTTAGGAATGGACCAAAAAATAAAGATTAGAGCATTTAATCAAAATTATAAGGAAGATGAAAAATTTGTCAAATTCATAGTGTAAATTATATTAAGATCACAATTCTAGAGACCAATTACTTAGTATTCTGTAAATACACTGAGCACTTTAGTCATTCAAAATATAGAATATATTGACAAGAAGAGACAGCGTGTTGTAACTGATCTTTCTTCTGTAAGAGAGGAAATTGGTCAGGAAATTAAGTCATAATGAGATGAGGAGAACTTGAGAGCATAGGAATTAAGGGGAAACCTTGTGCTGTTAAAACCTTGTTTGGGTCTCCTAAGCTAATTAAAAGAAAACTTTTGAGGGAGTAGTCAAAACAAAAGAAAGACAGTATGAGTAAAAAAAATTGCATAAACTCTTGAGTAAATATCTGACTGGAGACAGTTATAAATTCAAATTAGGAATCTTTTCAGGGAAGAACTCTTTTACCTTCCCAGTCAAAGATCTTGTAAAAGACTGAGCATGTATTAGAATTAGATAAAGGACAAAGTAGTCATCTGAAGTAATAAGATAGGTTATTTGATGACATATCTGGAAGGGAAATTTATATATGTGGAAATTCTGAGGTCAAAAAAACTGAAATTCTGCATAAAGAATCCTTGCAAATGGTAAAATTAATTAGCCTACATGTGAAACAGAATTAATTAAATTCAGAAATATTACTCAGTATGAAGGGTAATTGCTTCCAAATGTGTGTTACTTGAGGACGTACATCTTTCAAGGAAAAATAATATGGTAATCTCAGAAGGAGCAGATATCACCAGAATGACCCAACAGGTCAAAGATTTCTGAGATGGAATTGATTTAAAGCTATCTATAAAGAATTCTCTAATAATGAAAATTCTGTAAACTTGAGAAAAATGAAATTATTTAAGTAGTAGAGAAAGTACAAGAACTAGACCACTCTGTGAAAACTCACCCCCAATCACCTCCAGAACAGTGACTCATTACAAGTGAAGATTTCATAGCAGAAAGTAGCATAAAATCCGGAAGAAATGGTTGGTGGACTTTGGAGGAGGCCAGTTTCTTGTAAAAATAAAAGAACAAGTGACTATAGGATAAGACAGTATGATGCAAGTATATTACCATCAGAAGAAATCTGAAAAGGCAGAAATATCTTTTATATTAAAGGGAATTCAGATTCTATGAATCACCTAGAGAGTTCATATGACAATGCGGGTAGGTAGGTATATCAATTAACACAGTGGTAGGCCTGAGAGTAGGTAAATCTGAGATCTAATATGGTTTTAGAATTAATTGTGTGACCTTGAATAAACTGCCTCAGTTTTTTCAATTGTAAAATCTAGGTAATAATAGCAAGTCCTTGCCACGTTATTGTGTGGACCAAATGAAGACTGAATATTTGTAAAGTTTATGGCATACTTCCTTGCTCAGAGTATGCAGTATTATAAAACTATTAGTTATTATTATTAGAAGATAAATTAAAAGACAAAAATATACATTTACTGCTAAACTTTCATAGAAAAAATAAAATTAAATTAGTATACTTTTCAAAGAATTCAAAATGTGCTGCCCTTTCTGGGACACTGAATCTGATCTATTTAAGTGTTAAAGTTTTACAATGTATATTATCAGATTTTTATGTCAGACAAAGATAAACACTGCACATTTTGATCTGACTAATTTATATTTACACATATCATATGTGTTCTCTCTCTCTCTCTCTCTCTTTCTTTCTCTCTCCCCCCCTAAAATTTCACAGTGTGAGGGAGCAAAGGTCAAAAGAGTAATTTTTTGAATGTAGAGCAATCAGTTATCAAATGCTTCCTTATATTAACTTTTAAATAAATTTTTAGTTGTGTTAAATGGAAGGAGGAATTCTGAGTGATAATATCGCTTTTGTGAACTTGGAATTGAACTTGGAATAATTGGAAGGGGAATTTCTAGTGTGTGCACAATAGTCTTGTGTGATTTGAATTTCCTTTCCTTTATATTTGAAGGTCTGGTAGTTATTGAAATTCTTAAATCTAATTATGTATTTTATATTTTATGAAATAGTTTCTTGTTGTTGCCTTATATATATGTATAGATTATTATTATTATTATTTTGCTGAGGCAATTGGGGTTAGTTAAGTGACTTGCCCAGGAACACACAGCTAGGAAGTGTTAAGCGTCTGAGGTGAGATTTGAACTCAGGTCCTCCTGACTTCAGGGGTGATGCCCTATCCATTGCACCACCTAGTTGTCCCTTTTGTTTTATATTCTAAAGGCAATTTGAATTATTTTGAGATTTGCCACCATTGTTTTTGTTTTCCATTTTGTCATTGTTTTCCCTGTATTAATTCCTGACTAAAATATTAATTCCACATTTTTGGTACCTGCTTATTTTTAAACTATCCAGGAACATTCTGGTGTTGTTTCATATTAGTGAGAATTCAGTGTTCTTTGCCTCATGAGTCATTGATTAATTTTCCTTTGTGTTATAATACTTATCAATACATACCTGAACTCTTTAGATTCAACTAAAACACATATTCTCTTCTCTAAATAATATTTTCTCTATTCATTTATATAATCATGCTCAAAGTTTTGCACTGTGTTTTATTCTTCTTGAAGTTTTACGCAATTTCTGTCTTTTAAAAATATATCTTTATTTTTTATTTCCCAATCTTTGCTTTTTGGGGAAAGAATAATGGTTTTTCTGGATCTCAATCTCAAAACCTACAGTCTCCTCCTACATTTGTAGCACTTCACATTTCTCTGTCTTCAGAGATCCCAGTTCAATTCTGGGCTTTTTCTCCCAGACTTATTTGAGTGTCATACAATTACATATTTAATATTCTTTCTCACATTCTTCCTCTTCTTGTGGCTTACTTTTGTTACAACAAAAGGTGTTGAGTTACTGTATAACAAAGAGCAAGCTTTTGCCTTCTGATTTTGGAAGTCCTATCCCAGAATTGTGTGCTATGAGAGAAGACAGTATTAAGAGTTTAAACTTTTCGTTTCTTTTTTCTTTTTTTTTTTTTTTGGTTCTTGCTTCCATAAAGTTTTAATGTCCTATATGATAGAGACAACTGAAATAGCACAATCTCTTTCATATAATTCCTATTTTGGAAAGTTTTAAAAGGCGATGGGGAAAGAAGAAAACAATTATTTTGTTGGCCACACCATAATGCCATTTTATTAAAAATGTAAAAATAATTTAATTCATCTATAATCAATTATGTAGAAGACAAAACTGCACAAACTAGTTATGAATGCAAAGATTTTGGAATTAAGAAAATGTCATTTATATGAATCCTTTTATGTTACAGATGAGAAAACAGGTCCAGTGAGATTGTTAATCACCTGTAGTCACTTAGATAATGTCATAGTTGCACAGTTGAGTCTAGATCAGAACATGGCTTTCTGCCTTACAATCTTAACGATACCTCAATATTTAATATTATCTAACAAACCGTGAATTAATATAATGCTTCAATACATAAAATAAATCTTTCCCAAGAACAGAAATGAAATAATACTACTTTTGGAAATCTATAAGTTGGTATTCTGTCAGACTTATAAAGTAAAACAAAACAAAACATATACATTAAACAAATCAATTTTATGGAATTTTTGCAGAAATTTACCTGGAAGCCAAAAGAATACTGAAAACAAATCAGGCTTTTTCTTTTTTATGTGAGAGAAACTTTGGTCATTGTATTTTTCACCATATAATACAAGTGGAAGGAAGGAAGGGATGGAAGGGAAGAAGAGAGGAAGAGAAGGATGGAAGAAGAGAGGAAGGGAAGGAGGGAGAGAGAAAAGAAGGGATGAAGGGAAGGAAGAAAGGAGGGAGGGAGGAAGGAAAAAGATTGTGTTGCCTTGTCTTCATTGGGGCAGTTTTTAGTCAAGCAAGATAGATAGCAAGAAAGATAAAAGTAGGGTTAATGGTTAATGACTTTACTCATCACCTTGATCTGGGAATCAGATAAAATTGAACATTTCTTAAGCTGGACACATTGGAAGTTTCTTGCAGTATTCCTTGTGGTATTGCCATACTGAACCCAGAACTTCCCCAGCTATGCTGAAAAATTAACTTCCAATTCTAAAAAATAGACCAGACCAGAAAGATCACTATGTGATCATACCATTCCAACTCCATGATTCTTGTCTTTATAACTTGATACATATGCCCACCATGAAATCAGTTCTCATTGTGTTCCCATTTATACATATCTGCTTATTTAGAAGAAATAAAGCCACAGAAACAATCTGTTTTGTCTTTATTAGAGCAAATTTGAGGAGGGGTGGAGGAGAAAGATAAGGTTTACAAACTACATAGGGTTTGTTTGTTTTTCTCAAAGCATTAAATTTAGTAAATTGTAACAACCCTTAGATATCCTTTTTTTCTCATACTCCATTATAATTGATTTCCTAACAAAAGCTTCTTTGTCCACACATGCGAAGTAGCATCCTAGTTTCTGTTTCCTCTCCTTCAGCCTCCAAGCAAGGTGTAATATTCTTTGGTAATTCCACTCATAATGCAGTGTCCATTGGTTTGGCCCCATTTTCCCCTGCCATAACTAAATTTTTTCATTAAATTTGCAATAAGGAAGAATTTTATTTTAAATTTTTTGAATTCTAGTCATTAGTTACAGTTCTCTACCCTATAATTAGCAGCATTATTATGATTTTTTTCCCTCTTTTCCAGTCATTTTATTTATTTATTTTTATTAAAGCTTTTTATTTACAAAACATACACATGGGTAATTTTTCACTATTGACCCTTGCAAAACTTTCTGTTCAATATTTTTCCCTCCTTTTCCCCAGCCCCTTCCCTAGATGGCAGATAGTCCAATACATGTTAAATATGTTAAAATATATGTTGAATCCAATATATGTATACATATTTATACAATTATCTTGCTGCATAAGAAAAATCAGATCTAGGAAAAAAAAACCTGAAAAGGAAAACAAAATGCAAGCAAACATGTATAGAAAGCATGAAAACGCTATGTTGTGGTCAACACTCATTTCCCATAGTTCTTTCACTGGATGTAGATGACTCTCTTCATCACTGAACAATGGGAACTGGTCTGAACTATCTCATTGTTGAAGAAAGGCATGTCCATCAGAATTGATCATCATATAATCTTATTGTTGACATGTATAATTATCTCGTGGTTCTGCTCATTTCACTTAGAATCAGTTCATGTAAGTCTCTCTAGGTCTCTCTGAAATCATCCTGTTGATCATTTCTTACAGACAATAATATTTCATAACATTCATATACTATAATTTATTCAATCATGCTCCAATTGATGGACATCCACTCAGTTTTCAGGTTCTAGCCACTACAAAAATGGCTGCCACAAACATTTTTATACATATGGGTCCCTTTCCCTCCTTTAAGATCTCTTTGGGATATAAGCCAAGTAGAAACACTGTTGGATCAAAGGGTATGTACAATTTGATCATTTTTGGGCATAATTCCAAACTGGTCTCCAGAATAGTTGAATCTGTTCACAATTACACCAGCAATGTATCAGTTTCCCAGTTTTCCCACAACCCCTCCAACATTGGTCATTATCTTTTCCTGTCATTTTAGCCAATGTGAGAGTTGTGAAGTAGTATCAGAGTTGTCTTAATTTGCATTTCTCTGATTAATAATGACTTGCAACACCTTTTCATATGACTAGAAATAGTTTCAATTTCTTTATCTGAAAATTGTCTCTTTATATCCTTTGACTATAAATTGGAGAATGGCTTGATTTCTTATAAATTTGAGTCAATTCTCTATATATTTTAGAAATAAGGCCTTTATCAGAACCTTTGACTGTAAAAATGCTTTCCCAGTTTATTGCTTCACTTCTAATCTTGTCTGTATTGATTTTATTTGTACAAAAATTAACTTTATATAATCAAAATTATTTATTTTGTGATCAATAATGATCTCTAGTTCTTCTTTGGTCACAAATTCTTTCCTCCTCCACAGATTTGAGAGATTCTATGGTCTTCTAATTTTTTTTTATAATGTTATTCTTTATGTCTAGGTCATGAATCCATTTTGACCTTATCTTGGTGTATGGTGTTAGGTGTGGGTCAATGCCTAGTTTCTAGCAGCATGTAAGGTAATGTATATATGTAATATAAAATGTACATTTTAAATTTACTCCAAATTATTAAAACTTTCTTAAATCTAAAAATTAAAAAAAAATAAGCTGAGTACCTTTTGTCCATTTATAAAATATAAAATGTTTACATTGATAATTTGATAATAGGTTCTCAAAATTTGGTAATAAGAGCTAATTGTTTTATTCCCTTGATGGTTTCCCAAGGATATGTCCCAGACTTTTCTCTCTTTAGAATATCTTGCTTGGTGATTTCATCATTTCAATAAAATTCTACATATTCATCACTAATATTTCAGTCACGAATCAGCATCTATCACCTGGATCTCTCAAATTGGATATTCAATAAACATCTCAAATTCAATGTCTCCAAAGTATAGTTGATTTCTTTCCCCTTAAATCTCTCCTATCTTGAATTTCCCTTTTACTGCTATGGACACTGTCATCCTTGTAACCAACCAGGACTGACACTTCAGTGTCATTCATGAGTTTTCACTTGCATTCACCTGACATATACAATTTTTTTCTTTTTTATTACAGCTTTTTATTTACAAGTTATATGCATGGGTAATTTTACAACATTGACAACTGCCAAACCTTTTATTCCAATTTTTCTCCTCCTTCCCCCCATCCCCTCCCCCAGATGGCAGATTGACCAATACATGTTAAATATGTTAAAGTATAAATTAAATACAATATAAGTATACATGTCCTAACAGTTATTTTGCTGTAGAAAAAGAATTGGACTTTGAAATAGTGTACTATTAGCCTGTGAAGGAAATCAAAAATGCAGGTGGACAAAAATATAGGGATTGGGAATTCTATGTAATGGTTCATAGTCATCTCCCAGAGTTCTTTCGCTGGGTGTAGCTGGTTCAATTCATTACTGCTTTTTTGGAACTGATTTGGTTCATCTCATTGCTGGAGATGACTTTGTCCATCAGAATTGATCATCATATATGATTGTTGTTGAAGTTTGTAATGATCTCCTGGTCCTGCTCATTTCTCTCAGCATCAGTTCATGTAAGTCTCTATAGGCCTTTCTGAAATCATCCTAGCTGCATTATTTTTAAAGAATAAATCAGTAGGATAGAACCAAAATGGCAGAGAGTAAACAATTCTTTATCTGAGCTCTTTCTGGAGTCACTGATATCAATACCAGATCAGACCTCTGAATGGGTTTTTGAGTGACAGATATTTGGCGTGTTAACAAATTTTCATCAGAAGGGTTTTTGGAAAAACTTCAGAAAAGATCTGTTTCAACTGGGCATGGGAGGAGGTGGTCAAGTTCAGGCACAGTGCAGGAACTCAAGGTGGTGTAGCATCTGTGCACATGGGACTCTACCAGGAAGCTGTTAGCCAAAACAGAGCAGTGTTGGCTACTCTGTACTGCTTCAGAAATCAGTAGATCAGCAAATTAGCTCTGAGATATCCAACACAAATACAAAAGGCACAAAATGAGCTTCTCAACCCCAGAAAAACATGGCACTTGGCCATGTCCATCCAGTACAGGAAGGAAGTCAGCAGCACTAGTCATAAAGCTACTGTTGTCTGTAGAGGAAACTTAGAATAATCTCCTTTTTGCTCAGGAGCAGACCTAAACCTCTGAAAAATGAGCAAAAAAGCAGAAAGAACTTTGACAATAGACAACTTTTATGGTGAAGTACAGTGAAGTTCAGTGAATAACAGTGACAGTGAAGAACAGACTTCAAACTCTGAGAACACTAAAGACAAATTGTCTCCATATGAAACCCCCAGGAGCAATATGAGTTGGTCCCCATCTCACAAAGTTCTCTTGGAAGAATTCAAAAAGAATCATAAAATGGAATTAAAAGAAAAAAACAGAGAAACGAAATGAGAATTTTGTAGGAAATTCTGGAAAAGGAAACAAATTATATGAATAACTCTTTGGAAAACAGATTTAGTAAATGGAAAAAATCATATAACTCTTTACAAAATATCTTTGATGAAATAGGAGGGAAAAGCATATGATTTCTTGCAAAATAGATTTGAAAAAGAAACAACCTCAATGAAAAAAAGAATTTGAGAGATGGAAAAAAAATTAAATGAACAAAATACGTCATTTAAAAGTTCAATTGGCCAAATACAAAAGGAGATAAAAAAAGCTAACAAGAAAATAATTCCCTAAAAATTAGAATTGAACAAATGGAAGTGAATGACCCAATGAGAAAATCAAGAATCAGTCAATGAAAATCAAAAAAGTGGAAAAAATAGAAAAAAATGTAAAATTTCTCATTGGAAAAACAACTGATCCAGAAAATAGATTTAGGAGAAACAGTCTAAGAATGTTATGCTTCCTGAAAACCATGATGAAAAGAAAAAGCCTATTCATCATCTTTCAGGAAATCATGAAGAAAAGCTGTCATGATGCCCTAGAAAAAAAAGGTAAAATGGACAGTAAAAAAATTCACTGTTCACCTCCTGAAAGAGTCCTCCAAATGAAAACTCCAAAGAATATTGCAGAATCCTGAGATGAAGGAGAAAATATTGCAAGCAGCCAGAAAGAATAAATTCAAATATTGAGGAGTCACAATCAGAATCAACCTAAAAGCTTCTATCCTAAACTATGGAAGAATCTTTAAATCTGATATTCCAAAAGGAAATGAAACTTGGATTGCAGCCAAGAATCAACTATCCAGCATAATTAAGCATTATCTTTCAGGGAAAATTTGGATATTCAATGAAACAGGTGAATTTCATCTATTTCTGATGAAAAGACCAGACCTGAAAAGAAAATTTAATCTTCAAATACAAAACTTGAGAAAAGAACAAAAAAGATAAAGAAGAAAGAAAAAAATAATTTTTTTTAAGTTAAAAAGCTTACATTCCTTTATGAGAAGATGATATGTTTGACTCTTGAGAATTGTGTTTCTGTTATGAGTATACTTAGAGAGTGCAGGTATAATTTGAGTTTATTGTGATAATATAAAAAGGAAACTAGAAGTGGAAAGTGTATTGTACTGGAAAAAGAGGAAAATGAAAGTAAAATGGGGTAAATTACAAGTCATTAAGAGGCAAAGAAAACCTATTCTAATTGAGGGAAAGAAAGGAGGGTGATGAATATTGTGCAAATCCCTCAGATTTGGCTCAAAGAGAAAATGTCAGACACATTTAGTTTCACAGAGAAGCTTGTCTCATCCTATAGGGGAATAGGAGGGAGAAGGGAAAAGGAGTGGGGGGCACTAATAGAAGGGGGAACAAAAATAGAATGGGAAAGATATAAAAAAGGGGGGAAAGGGTGTAAAAAAGGAGGGTTTTTTGAGGGAGGGTATGGTCAGAAGCAAAATGCTGAGAAGGAAAGAGGAAAAGAAAGAGAAAAGTATAATTTAGGGAAATGAAGATGGCAGAAAATACAGAGTTAGTAATTTTAATTGTGAATATGAATGGGATGAACTCTTCCATAAAATGGAAGGGGATAGGAGACTGGATTAAAAGCCAGAATACTAAAATATGTTGTTTACAAGAAACACATTTAGAGTAGAATGATACATTCAGAGTAAACTTAAAAGCCTGGGGCAGAATTTATAATGCTTCAGCTCAAGAAAAAAAAGCAGGGATAGCAATCTTGAGCTCAGATCAAGCAAAAGCAAAATAGATTTAATTAAAAGAGATAAGGAAGGAAAAGACATTCTATTAAAAGGTACCATAGATAATAAAGTAATATCAATACTAAAGATATAGGCACCAAGTGATATAGCATAAAAATTCCTAGAGAAGTTAAGAATGCTGAAAGAAGAATTAGACAACAAAACTCTACTAGTGTGGACTCTCAACTTTACTCTCTCAGAACTAGTAAATTGAACCACAAAATAAATAAGAAAGAAGTTAAGGAGGTAAATAGTATTTGCAAAAAGTAAGTATGATAGACTTTTGGAGAAAATTGAATGAAGAAACAAAGGTATATACATTTTCTCTATATAAAAATTGACCATGTATTAGGGCATAAAAACCTCAAAATCAAATGCAGAAAGGAAGAAATAGTAAATTTTACTTTTACAAATCATGATGAAATAAAAATTACATGTAATAAAGGACCAGAGAAAAATACATAAGAATTAAGTGAAAACAAAATAATTTGATCCTAAAGAATGAGTGGGTAAAACATCAAATCATAGATATAATCAATAATTTCATCTAAGAGAATGACAATAATATGAAAATATATCAAAATTTAAGGGGTGCAACCAAAGCAATTCTTAGAGGAAATTTTATATCTCTAGATGCTTAATTGCATGAAATGGAGAAAGAAAAGATCAATCAATGAATTAGGCATGTAATTTAAAAAGCTAGAAAAAGACTAAATTTAAAATTCCCAGTTAAATAGCAAATTTGAAATTCTGAAAATAAAAATGAAGATAAATAAAACTGAAAATAAAAAAAAAACTATTGAACTAATGAACAAAACTAGCAGTTGGCTTTATGAAAAATTCAACAAACTATATAAACATTTAGTTAATTTAATTTGAAAAATGAAAGATAATATCAAACTGTTAATATCAAAAATAAAGAATGAACTTTCCAACAATGAAGAGGAAATTAGAGCAATAATTAGGAACCATTTTGCCCAACTGTATGCCAAAGACTCTGACAATCTAAGTGAACTGGATGGATATTAACAAAAATTTAGATTATCCAGATTAACAGAGGAGTAAATAAAATACTTATATAGTCCCATTTTAGAAAAAGAAATTGAACAAACTATTAATCAAGTTCCTAAGAAAACTCTCCAGAGCCAAATTGATCTATATGTGAATTCTACCAAATATTTAAAGAATAGCTAACTCCAATACTTTGCAAACTATTTGGGAAAAAAATAGTAAAAGAAGTCCTACAAAATTCATTTTAATGACACAAACATGGTGCAGATACCTAAACCCCAGGTATGGTCAAAACAGAGAAAGAAAATTATAGACCCATTTCCCTAATGAATACTGTTGCAAAAATCTTAAATAAAATAATAGCAAAGAGATTACAGCAAATTATCCTCAGGAAAATACACCATGACCAAGTATAATTTATACCAGAAATGCAAGGGTCATTCAATATTAGGAAAATTATTAGCACAATTGACTATATCAATAACCAAATTAACAAAAATCTTATGATCATCTCAATAGGTACAGAAAAAAAGAACATTTGATAAAATCCAATAACCATTCCTAATAAAAACACTTAAGAGTATAGGAATAAATGGACTTTTACTTTAAATAGCCAAGAACATCTATTTAAAACCATCAGTAAGCATCATATGTAATGGGGATAAACTGGAACCATTCCCAGTAAGATCAGGAATGCAACGAAGTTGCCCACTATCATCATTATTATTCAATATTGTATTAGAAATGCTAACTTCAGCAATAAGAGTTGAGAAAGAGATTAAAGAAATTAGAGTAGGTAATGAGGAAACCAAATTATCACTCTTTGCAGATGATATGATGGTATACTTAGAGAACCCCAGAGATTCTACTAAAAAGCTATTAGAAATAATTCACAACTTTAGCAAAGTTGCAGGATACAAAATAAACCCACACAAATTCTCAGCATTTTTATACATCAACAAAATCCAACAGCAAGAGATATAAAGAGAAATTCTATTCAAAATAACTGTCAATAGCATAAAATATTTGGGAATTTATCTACCAAAGAAAAGTCAGGAATTGTATGAGCATAATTACAAAGCACTTTCCACACAAATATAGTCACATTTAAAAAATTGGAAAACTATTAAGTGCCCTTGGGTAGGCTGAGTGAATATAATGAAGATGACAACACTGCCTAAACTAATCTTTTTATTTAGTGCTATACCAATCAGATGCCCAAGAAACTATTTTAATGACCTAGAAACAATAACACCAAAATTCATATGGAAGAACAAAAGGTAAAGAATTTTAAGGGAATTAATGAAAAAAATAAATCAAATGAAGGTGGCCTAGCTGTACCAGATCTAAAATTATATTATAAAGCTACAGTCACCAAAACCATTTGGTATTGGCTAAGAAATAGATTAGTTGATCAGTGGAATAGGTTAGGTTCACAGGACAAAATAGTCAATAACTATAGCAATGTAATGTTTGACAAACCCAAAGATCCTAATTTTGGGGATAAAAATTCACTATTTGACAAAAACTGCTGGGAAATCTGAAAATTAGTATGGCAGAAATTAGGCATGGACCCTCACTTAACTCTGTACATCAAGATAAGATCAAAATTTGTTAATGATTTGCGCATAAAGAATGAGATTATAAATAAATTAGAGGAACATAGGGTAGTTTACCTCTCAGATTTGTGGAGGAGGAAGGAATTTGTGACCAAAGAAAAACTGAAGATCATTATTGATCCCCAAATAGAAAATTTTGATTATATCAAATTAAAAAGCCTCTGTACAAACAAAACTAATGGACACAAAATTAGAAGAGAAGCAACAAACTGGAAAAACATTTTCACAGGTAAAGGTTCTTATAAAGGCCTCAGTTCCATAATCTATAGAGAATTGACTCTAATTTATAAGAAATCAAGCCATTCTCCAATTGATAAATAGTCAAAGGATATGTACAGACAATTTTCAGATGATGAAATTGATACTATTTCTACCCAAATGTAAGGGTGTTCCAAATCACTATTGATCAGAGAAATGCAAATTAAGACAACTCTGAGGTACCACTACACACCTGTCAGATTGGCTAAGATGACAGGAAAAGATAATGATGAATGTTGGCGAGGATGTGGGAAAACATGGACACTGATGCATTGTTGGTGGAGTTTCGAATAAATCCAACCATTCTGGAGAGCAAATCTCGAATTATTCCCAAAAAGTTATCAAATTGTGCATACCCTTTGATCCAGCAGTGTTACTACTGGCCTTATATCCCAAAGAGATACTAAAGAAGGGAAAGGGACCTGTATGTGCCAACATGTTTGTGGCAGCCCTTTTTGTACTGGCTAGAAATTGGAAAATGAATTGATACTCACCAATTGGAGAATGGTTGGGCAAATTGTGGTATATGAATGTTATGGAATATTATTGTTCTGTAAGAAATGACCAGCAGGATGAATACAGAGAGGCTTGGAAAGACTTACATGAACCAATGCTGAATGAAATGAGCAGAACCAAGAGATCATTATATACTTCAACAACAATACTGTATGAAGATGTATTCTGATGGAAGTGGATTTCTTTGCCAAAGAGAAGATCTAATTCAGCTCCAATTGATCATTGATGGACATAATCAGCTACACCCAGAGAAAAAATACTGTGAAATCAGTGTGAACTGTTTGAATTTTTTTGTTTTTCTTCCCAGGTTATTTTTACCTTCTGAATCCAATTCTTCTTGTGAAACAAGTAGACCGTACAGTTCTGCACACATATTTTGTATCTAGGATAGACTATAACATATTTAACATACATAAGACTGCCTGCCATCTAGGGGAGGGGGAGGAGGGAAGGAAAGGAAAAGTCAGAACAGAAGTGAGTACAAGGGACAATGTTGTAAAAATTACCCATGCCTATGTTTTGTCAACAAAAAGTTATAATAAAAAGAAAGAAAGAAAGAAAGAAAGAAAGAAAGAAAGGAAGGAAGAAAGAAAGAAAGAAAGAAAGGAAGAAAGAAAGAAATGGTAGCATTGGTAATGAAAGAAATTGGTTAAAGAAATTAGAATAGGAAATGAGGAAACCAAAAAGTGATAGTATGGTATATTTAAAGAATTACAAAACATCAACTAAAAATTACTAGAAACAACTTACAACTTTTGCAAAGTTGCAAGATACAAAATGCCTCCACAGAAATCATCAGCATTTCCATTTGTTATCAACAAAATCCAACAGCAAAAGATACAAAGAAAAATTCCATTTAAAATAACTATCGATAATATAAAATATTTGGTAGTCTACCTGCCAAAACAAAACACAATTAGGAACTATATGAACACAATTACAAAACACTTTCCACCTAAAAAAGTCAGATCTAATCAGTTGGAAAAAATATCACTTGCTCTTGGGTAAATTGAGCTAATATATAAAAAATGAAAATACGACTTAAATTAATTTACTTATTCAGTACCATACCAATAACACTCCCAAGAAATGATTTTACAAATCTAGAAAAAAAATAATAACAAAGTTCATTTGGAAGAACAAAATATTAAGAATTTCAGGGGAATTAATTTTAAAAAAAGAAAATGAAGGTGGCCTAAATGTACCAGACCTAAAACTATATTATAAAGCAACAGTCATCAAAACCTTTTGATAATGGCTAAAAACAGAGTTGCTGACTAGTGGAATAGTTAGATTTACAATACACAATAGTTAATGACTATAGTAATCTAGTGTTTGATAAACCCAAAAACCCAGCATGTGGGATAGGAATTCACCATTTGACAAAAATTGTTGGGAAAATTGGAAATTAGTGTGACCACAACTATTTATTGACTCATACCTGCACACTATGCCCAGATAAGATTAAAATGAGTTCATAATTGAGACATAAAAAGTGATATTACAAATCAATTTGAAGAATAAGTGTAGTCTACCTCAGAACTCTGGGTAAGGAAGGAATTTGTCCAAAGAAGAACTGGAGTTCATTATTGAACACATAATAGATAATTTTCATTATATCATGTTAAAAAAGGTTGTACAAACAAAATCAATGCAGACAAGTTTAGAAGGGAAGTAATAAACTGGGAAAAAAACTCCTTTCTAGAATATATGGAGAATTGACTCAAATTTATAAGAATTCAAGCCATTCTCCAATTGATAAATGATCAAAGAATATAGACAGACAATTTTCAGATGAGGAAATAAAAAACATTTCTACTCATATGAAAAGGTGCTCTGAATAACTGTTAATCAAAGAAATGCAAATTAATTCAATTCTGAAGTACCACTGCATACCTCTCAGATTTGCTAAAATAATAGGAAAAGATAATGATGAATGTTGGGGTGGATATGGGAAAACTTTGACAATAACACATTTTTGGAGTTGTCAACTGATCCAACTATTTTGGAGAGTAATTTGTAACTAAGGGTTATCAAATTGTGCATACCCTTTGTTCCAGAAGTGTTTCTGCTGGATTTGTATCTCAAAGAGAACATAAAGGAGAGAGATGGACTCACATGTACAAAAATATTTTTGGCAGCCATTTTATGGTGGTAAGAAATGCAAATTGAATGGATGCTCATCAGTTGGAAAATGGCTGAAATATTACTTTTTTTTTTTATGAAGCAATCAGCAGGATGATTTTAGAGAGATCTGGAGAGACTTACATGAACTGATGCTAAGTAAAATGAGCAGAACCAGGAGATCATTGTACACAGCAACAAGAAGATTATATGATGATCAATTTTGATAGATGTGGCTCTTTCCAACAATGTGATGATTCAGATCAGTTCCAGTGATCTTGTGATAAAGAGAGCCATCTACACTCAGAGAGAGGACTGTGGGAACTGAATATGAATTGTATACCACATAGCATTTTCCCTCTTTCTGTTGTGTACTTGCATTTTGTTTTCTTTCTCATTTTTTCCTTTTTGGTCTGATTTTTCCTATGCAGCATGGTAATTGTGAAAATATGAATAGAAAAAAATGTACGTTTAACATATATTGAACTACTTGCCATCTAAGGGAACAGGTGGAGGAAAAGGAGGGAAAAATTCAGACCACTAGGTTTTACAAGGGTGAATGTTGAAAATTATTTATGCATATGTTTTGAAAATAAAAAAAAGTTAATAAAAAACTATAAAAATAATTATTCAAATAACAATGTTAACTTTTTTTAATTGGTCATGATACCTTAAAACATTGTTTCCCATTTGACAATTCCTGCTGTTTACTAGTGCTACCATTTCATTGAAAGTAATTTTGCTTGCTACATTGTCTGTATCCCATAAAAGAATGAAAGGTATCCACATATGCAATGTTTGTACTAGTACTTTTTGTGTTGGCAAAGAATTGATAAGATAAATAGATGCCCATCAATTGAGGAATAGCTGATTTAGTTATGATATATAAATGCAATGGAATACTATTGTTCTAAAAGCAATTATGAATAGACAGATTATAGAAAAGCCCAGAAATACTTACATGAGCTGATGGTGAGTGAAGTGAGCAGAGCCAGGAAAAGATTCCACATAGCAACATAAAGATTGTATGGTGATCTACCATGACAGATTTAGTTCTTTTCAGCAATTTAGTGATCCAAGCCAATTCCCAAAACCTTTGGATGGCAAAGGTCATTTGTATTCAAAGAGAAGATTATGGAGATTGAACTCAGTTTTAAGCATATTATTTTTATCTTTTATTTTCTCTTTTTTTATTTCTCATGGTTTCCTCCTTTTTTTCCTGATTTTTCTTCCCCAACATGGCTCATATGGAAATATGTTAAAATGAATATACATGTATATTCAAAATAAAGTTAAATAAATTTTAATAATTTATATTATTATATGTTAGAATCCTTACAAAGTGTTGTTCAGTATGATTGATCTGATCTTACAAGGAGATGTTATGGGTCAGAACTTGAAACAAGGTACTAAGTGGAATTGAGGAGACAATATTTAAATCTAGTTTAGAATTGATTTAATACTACAACAAATAATGGTTTCTCAGTGATATAATGATTGGTGTGTATTCAGTGAACAGCATATAAGCAAGAAGCTCTCAGGGCCAAAGAGCACTCTGGGAGGAAGCCCACAAACCCACTCTCAGAGGTGGAGCCAGATTATTCCATCTTCCACCTTTGTGCTGGCTGGAGGCTGAAGAAAGCAAAGGCAAAGGACAAGCTGAAAGAGCTCTTAGAACCAAGGAGAGAGATATGTCTCTATTAAAGCTAACCAGGCCCAAGGAAAGAGAGACAAGACTTGGAAGGAGAAAATAAATGTTTGGATTTTATCAGTTGCATTTGAAATGATTATTACTCTGAACCGAAACTAAGGCTGCCTCCGGAAAACCTCCCCAAGAAACCTGCTCCCACAGAGAACCATCATATATCTTAGAGAAAAGAAGTACACCACAATTATATATTAATGTATTATATAGTTAATAATATATAATATATGTAATATATAATATTAATAAAAACAAAGTTAAATAACATTTTTAAAAAAGAATCTGGCTTGGCTCTCCCTGGATAAAACATAGCCAAAACTCTCTATATGGTAGTCAGTTTATCCAAAGCTTTTCATATCAATAATGCATCTACATCATACTGATCTTTCTTCATTCTCTAAAACTTATATTCCTACCTCAATTATGCCTTCTCATATTACCTATATTTTCTATTAGCATCTTCTCATAGAGCTGTCAGTCTATTCTGTATTCACACATGGTATCTGACTTAAGAACATATGGATATTTACAGCAGGCATTTATTCTTCAGTAGTTTTCCAGGCAGAGTTTTAATTTTACACATGCTTCCCAAAACCAGTTCATCCCAAGGGAAGGAGCATGAGGAATGAGTTGAGAGTGGTTAAATCAATAAAAGATTGACTCCATTACTCTTGCCATCTGGTTATCATGGACCCTGCTGCAGTTGTTCTGTACTCTTCTCCTGACTCAAGTATATTAATATTTCTTGACAGCTGTCTAGGGTGTGAAATAAATGGTTGTCTCATTTTATTTTACCTAACAGCTGTTGATTCATCCATGCTAATAAAATTTGTGGAACATCAATCATGTATTTAAAAGATGGACAGTTCTCACTGTACAGTTGGTTGGGGAAGAGTGGACAACATAGAAAGGCATCCAGTAGGTGGTAATGACAAGTCTGTACAAATAATTCTTGTACCTTTAATAAACTATGCATCAATCAAATTGCAATGATGACTTCTCCCCCATGGTAGAGAACAGAGACCTGCAGGTATAGAAAAGAGAGATGCCATGTCAAAACAGAAATTAAAGAAGCAATAGCTTTTCAGGTTATTTCAAACACCTGTTTTCAAGTCTGACGATCACCTAAAAACTGAGCTGCTATGATCATGCTGTTAGCAATGAGTAACTGAACAGAAGATATCTCAAATTCTGAAAAACAACAACAAATTCTCACTAAGGAATAGATTCAAAATATGTATCTGTGACAGTGAAAGTAGAAGACATTAGTCAGCCTACATAAAATATTCTTTACCTCTTTTAAAGCATGATATCAAAGATGTTCACTATCATCATTTTTGAGCATGACACAAGATGGGTTAAAACATTTTTCTACGTTGCATTAAACTGAAATCATTTTCTGCAGTCTTTTTTTACATTATTGAATAAGAGCAATATTTTTTTTTTTGATTATAGAAATGCACTTTCCCCATGGTAGGTTGGAATTGGCTATTTTTAGCTCTCATTCATTGTTTTATAATGACAATTTTCTTCCAATTTTGTTTTGTAATATTATTTTAATCTTACCTTCTAGTATGTCTATTTTGTCATTTATTTATTTGAAAATAATGACACTTAAAAATCAATGGCAGCAATGACTCAGATTGAAATCCTTTATTGACATAAAAAGGACCTTTCTGGGTTTGCTATTCTGGAAAATAAAAGTACCTCACCGATTCTCATCTAGTATAACTTACAATCAAGTGAGTTTATGTTAAAATTTAGAAGATGGGAAGGAAATTTATAATTTTAAAAACACGCAAAATGTATGAAGTACTTTCCTCAAAACAATTTTGTTACCATGCTAGTACAATTATTATTAAAACCATCATAGAGATGATTAATACAAGATTCTGAATAGTTAAATAACTTGTATTTTAAGTATTAGGGATAATTCAAACATAGGTCCTAATAGGAAGTATAGAACTCTATATTGAGTCCTTCTCTAAAGTGCATCACTTTTCATTACATAGTCTATACTTTACATATAGTGGGAAAATGCTATTATCATCACTCTGTCTTTCTAGTTTTATTTATTTGTTGAATTCAAGTAAAATCATATAATCTCTTTTTTTTGAGCAGAATATTTCTTTTTATTTTTATTTTTTTAATTTTGCCTTTTTTTGGTTATATGATTGAATTTACAGCTTTTCCAAACCTCTTGTTCAATTTTTCACCTTTACCCCACCCCCCCTAGATGGGGGATGCCAGTAGATGTTAAATATTAAAATATAAATTAATAAAATAATATTTACCAAAATTTATTTTGCTGTACAAAAGAATCAGACTCTGAAATATTGTACAATTAGCTTTGAAGGTCAAAAATCGGTGGGAAAAAAGGGTTAAATTCAAGTAATTGGTTTTAGTCATCTCCCAGAGTTCTTTTCTGGGCATAGCTGGTTCAGTTATTTTCTCCACTGGAAATGATTTGGTTGATCTCATTGTGAGGATGGCCGGGTCCATAGCTGGCACCATTGTATTGTTTTGAAGGTATAATGATTTTGTCCTCCTCATTTCAAATCAGTTCGGGTTTAAGTCTCCAGGCCTTTCTGAAATAACCTGTTGGTCATTTCGAACATTAATATTCCATAAATTCTAACCTTTATTCATCCATTCCCCTGATGGGACTCCATTAGTTTTAGTTCTGACTAAAAAAGGCCACAAACATTTGTGCCCGGTCCCTTCCCTTCTTTTTCTCTTTGGGATATAATCCCATGTAACCTCTGGACAAAGGGAGCCCGTTTGATAACTTTTTGAGCATGTTCCAAACACTCTCCAAAATGGTTGGATTCGTTCACAACCCACCAAAGATAATGTCCCAGTTTTCCTGCATCCCTCCAACAATCATCATTATTTTTCCTGTCATCTTACCAATAAGACGGTGTTGGGATAATCTTAGAGTTGTCTTAATTTGCATTTCTCTGATTAATAATGCTGGGCATATTTTCATTGACTAGAAATGTTTCAATTTCTTCATCTGGAATTGTTCTATTTTTGACCAATTGGAGAATGGCTTGATATTTTATAAATTAATTAATTTCTTTTTTGAAATGAGGGTTTATCGAACTTTGATGTAAAAATTTTTCCCAGTTTTTGCTTCCTAATCTTTGTCTGCATTAGTTTTTTTTTAAGAAACTTTTCTTTGGTATAAGGAAATTTTCATTTTGTGACGTAATGATTCTAGTTCTGTTTGGTTAAAAGTCCTTCCCTTCCACAGGTCTAGACGTAAACTATCCTGTTCCTCAATTTATTAATAATTTATTCTTTTGCCAGGTCATGAACCCATTTTGACCTTATTTTGGTGTAGGTGTTAAATGTGGATCAATCCTAGTTTCTGCCATATTAGTTTTTTTCCCGCAATCTTTTATCAAACGTAAGTTCTTATCCAGTTCTTTGGTTTTAATAAAGACTAGGTTGCTATTTTGTTGACTGTTTTTCCCTTAAAACCCAATTATTCCACTGATCAACTAATCTATTCCTTGCAATACCAAATGGTTTGGAATGCTGTTATAATATAATTTTAGATCTGGTACAGCTAAGCCCCTTTTTGGATTTTTTTTCATTAATTTTGAAATTCTTGACCTTTTTGTTTTCCATAGAATTTTGTTTTTTTTTCTAGGTCATTAAAAGAGTTTTTGGGAGTTTGATTGGTATAGACAAATAAAAATTGTTTAGGTAATAGCATCTTTTATTATTTTGCTTGCCCATCCAAGAGATTTAATATTTTCCAATTGGTTAGATCAGACTTAATTTGTGTGAAAAGTGGTTTAATTTTACTCATAAAGTTTTGATTTTCCCTTGGCAGATAGATTCCTAAATATTTTATATTATCAGTAGTTACTTTAAATGGAATTTTCTTTGTAACTCTGACTGTTGGATTTTGTTAGTGATATATAAGAATTGATGACTTATGGGTTTATTTTATAAACAACTTTTTAAAGTTGTGATTATTTTAATAACTTTTTAGTAGAATCTCTGGGGTTCTCAAATATACCATCATGTCGGGCAAAGGTGATAATTTGGCCTCATTCCATTCTTATTCCTTTAATCTCTTTCTCAGCTCTTATTGCCAAAGCTGGGTTTTAATACAATATTAAATAGTAACAGGAGTGGGCAACCTTTTTCCCCAGATCTTATTGGGAATGGTTGCAGTTTGTCTCCCAAATATGATGCTTACATGGTTTTAAAGATGCTGATTTTTTAAAAAAGTCCATTTATTCCTTCTCTCAAGTGTTTTTTTAATAGGAATGGATGGGATTTAGTCAAATGCTTTTTCTGCATCTATTGAGATGATATATGGTTTTGTTAATTTACAATAGGCCAAATTATATTGATAGTTTTCCTAATATTGAACCAGTCCTGCATTCCTGATATAAAGCCTACTTAGGGGGCAGAGCCAAGATGGCGCAGAAGACACACGCGACTTTCTAAGCTCTTCTCTTACCCTCTTTATCAATATTATATCGAGCCTCAAAAATAGTCTTGCGCCAAGTTCGTAAAGATAAGAAGAGAACAACCCCCGGGCCAAAGAAAACTGCAGTCCGCCAAAAAAGGTTGGTTCCGGGGCCAGGGGGATCGGCGCAGACCGGGAGAGAAATTAGGTTCCAAGGGATTCAAACCGAGGGTGAAGGCACAGATCTCAGCAAGCCCCAGCCCCAACCAGCAGTACAGGGCTTTTCCTTGGGGCAGTTGTGATCCCACAGCAGGAGGTCCCGGCACGGGTTAGCCCAATCTGTGCAGTGGGGAGCCCCTTGGGAAAATAGAGCTTTTCCCAGGGCGAGCATCAGGCAGAGACGCCAGGTTTGTGGCTGTCTGCGGTCAGCGCTAAACTCCCATCCCACAAGAGGCTCCGGCCTGGGGCAGTGACAATTTCACCACTTAGTTCCCGCCAAGGGCAACGATTCCCCCACCCCTACTAACAGTTTGATAGCCTGCCATGCGAATCCCTTCCTGGGGGGGAAGGAAACTCCACCCAGAGCACCCCCATCCTCAGAAATCGGTTTAATCTTCCTGCTCTGCAGAGGAAGCTGGTAACCCCTTGCCAGGAGACCACCCTGGCCTTTTAAAACATGAATAAAAAGATAAAAGAACAATCAACAGCTTCTATGCAGAAAAGAGCAGGTCAAAACCTGAAGGACCTCAAAAAAAAATGCATCACACTGTCCTCCTTTACATAATTCCAAGAAGAGACCATTAAAAGTCTCAAAAGAGGTTAGAAGAAAATGGGGAAAGGGGCCCACAAGGAGAAAAACTTCCTGAAAAAGAATTGGAAAAAATTTACTAAAAGGGATTTTGGAATTGGAAAAGACAAAAATAAAAATAGGATCTGAATTGGAAAAAGACAAAGCCCAAAAAGAATCTGTGAATTGGAAAAAAAAAAATTCACTAAAAAAAAAAAAATTAGAGAAATGGAAAAATTAAGAAAAACAATACATTAAAAACTCAAGAATAAAAAAGAAGAAAAAGCATTAAGAAAAATAATTTTTAAAAAATTAAAAAAAAAATTAAACTGTATGCATTGAGACAGCAAGAATCAGTCAACAAAAAAAAAAATGACAAACTGGAAAACCACGAATTACCCATTTGCAAAACGAAGACTTGGAAAAAATAGATCTAGGAGGAAATCTGAGGAATTGGACTTTCTGAAAACTATGATGAAAAAGAGCCTGATACTATTTTAAAGTATCAAAGAGAATGCGATGTAATAGAATCAGAAGGTAAAATAGGATTGAAAGAATTCATCAACACCTTCTAAAAAACCCTAAAATAAAAACCCCAAGGAATATTGTTGGCAAAATTTCAGAACTATCAGATTAAGGAAAAAATTTTAAACAGCCAAAAAAAAAACATTTAAATACCGAGGTGCCACAAAAGGATCACCCAAGATCCCTTTGCCCTACATTAAAGGAAAGAAGGGCCAAATATGATATTCCAAAGCACAAGAACGGATGCAAAGAATAAACTCCCGTAAGGGGCATTTTCTTCCAGGAAGAAGATGGAATTTAATAAACAAATGAATTCCATTTGTTTCTGAAGAAAAACCAGAACTAAACAAAAAAATTTGATCTCAAGAATAGAACCAAGAGATGAAAAAGGTAAAAATAATCTTGAAATTTATTTCTTTTGGATATACAAAAAGAATACATATATAATTTGATTTAAAGAATAACATAAAAAGGGGTAGATTGGAAAAGGGATGACAGAATAAGGTGGGAAGGAGGGATAAAAAGGGGAAACCACATCCCACAAAGAGGCTAAGGAACTTATCATTCTGAGGGAATTTAGAGGGGGAGGAAATTGTGGAATTTACTATCAGATTCTCAAAAAAAATAATTACATTTGTTTTAGAGAAAATTCTCTCTCGCCCTTAAAAACGGGGGAGAGGAAAAGGGAAAAGAAAAAGAATATAAGGAAGGGGAAAGACTCAAGGGGGGGAGGATTTAAAAGAGGATAAGATTGAACAAGAGGGTACATAAGTTTAAAAGGGGAAGAGGGTTGGGGAGGCAAGAATAAGTAAGCAAATCTGGGGTTATTAGGATGGCAGGAAATACAGATTTAGTAATTAAAAGTAATGTAAATGGGATGCACTCCCCAAAAGAGGGGCAGAAGCAGACTGGATCAAAGTCAGAACCCTACAATATTTGTTTAAAGAAAACATTTAAAGAGGGGGATGCTATGGTAAAAAGTAAAAGGCTGAGCAAAACTATGCTTTAGGTGGTCAAAAAGAGGGACCATCCTTATTCAGATCCAAAAAGTAAAAATTGGATCTAATTAAAAGAGAAAAGGAAGTAACTAAAACCTCAAAGGGTGAAAAACCAAATCAATTTAAACATATTGCAAAGTGGATGGACTAACTTCCTGGGGAGAAAGAGGTTGCAAGAAGAAAAGACAAAAAACTTAATAGTAGGAGATCCAAACACCCCTAAATTAGACAAACAAACCACAAAACAAATAAGAAAGAAATTAAAAGGTAAATAGAATATTAGAAAATTAGGTTGTTGGATCTTTTGGAGAAAATTGAATGGCGAAAAGGGGAAAATTTTTCCCCAAGTTCATGGAACCACAAAACGAATATATTAGGACAAAAGACTTTAAATGAAAAAAGAAATGTAAATCTTTTTTTAATATTCAAAAAACACATTCAACAAAAAAGTTAGGGAAAAGACCAAAATTTGGAACTAAACAACCATCTTAAAAAAAGATTGGGGAAAGCAAATTATAGATACAATTTTTTTAAATAATGACAATGATGAGACATCAACCAAAATTTGGAGATGCAGCCAAAGGGTAATAAGAGGGAATTTTATACCATAGGGCTTTCTTGAATAAAACAAAGAAAAAAAGATTAATGTCTTGAACTAAAAACTAAAAAAGACCAAATTAAAAACCCCAATCAAATACTAAATTGGAATTTAAAATTAAAAAAATTAAAATATTAAAGTAAAAAACTATTGAACTAATTTAAAAAATAAAGTTTTCTAGAAAAAATAAAATAGATAAGCCTTGGTAAATCGTTAGAAAAAGGAGGGAGGAAATGAAAAGTAGTCTTAAAAAAAAAAAGGGAGAACTTTCCACCAATGAAAGTTGAAAAAAAGGTTATTTTGCTAACTTTATCCCAATAAATTTGATAACCCAAGTGAAATGGATGACACCCCAAAAATACAGACTTCCCCAGACTAAAGAGGAAAATTAATTGCTTAATAGTCCCATTTCAGAAAAAAAAGAACAGGCAATTAAACAACTCCCAAGAAAAAACCCCAGGACCAGATGGATTTACATGTGAATTTTACCAAACATTTAAAGAACAATTGGCCCCAATGCTATAAAAATTATTTGATAAAATGGGAATGAAGGATCCTACCAAATTCCCATACCGAACATGGTAGTGATACCAAAAGGTGGGCTGAAAAACAGAGAAAGAAAATTATAGACCAATCCCTAATGAATATTGATGCAAAATCTTAAATAAATATTAAAAAAAACTAAGAAAATCATCTCCAAGATAATACACTTGATCAATAGGATTTTACCAGGAATGATGGTTCAATATTAGAAAAACTATCAATAAATTGGCCATGTTAAAACCAAATTAACAAAAACCATATATCTTCAATAGATGGAAAAAAAGCATTTGATAAAATCCAAATCCACCTATTAAAAACTTAAAATAGGAAAAATGGACTTTTCTTAAAATAATCAGCAGATCTATTTAAAACCATCAGTAAGCATCATGTAATGGAGACAAACTGCAAGATTCCCAATAAGATGTGGGGAACAAGGTTCCCCATCACCGTTACTATTTAATAATAAGAAACGAACATACAATAAGACTGAGAAAGAGATTAAAGGAATAAGAATAGGCAATAGGAAGCCAAATTACATTTTGCTGATGACATGATGGTTACCGAGAACCCCAGAATTTCTAAAAGTTATTAGAAATAACCACAACTTTCAAAGTTGCTGGTTATAAAATAAACCCACATAAGTCATCACATTCTTTATATCACAACAAAAATCCAACAGTCAGAGTTACAAAAAAATTCCATTTAAAGTAACCGTAATATAAAATATTTAGGAATCTATCTTGGGGAAAATCAAAACTTTATGAGCAAAATTACAGACCACTTTTCCACAAATTAAGTCGTCTAACCAATTGAAAAATATTAAATGCCTTGGATGGGGGAGCAAATTAATAAAAGTAAATATTACCTAAACTAATCTATTTATTTAGGCATACCAACAGACCCCAAAACTATTTTAATGACTAGAAAAATAACAAAAAGTTCATTAAAAAACAAAAAGGTCAAAATTTCAAGGGATTAATGAAAAAATCAAATGATTGGGGCTTAGCTGTACCAGATCTAAAATTATATTCAGGCAGATACCAAAACTTTTGTATTGAAATAGATTAGTTGATCAGTGGAATAGATTGTTCAGGATAAAAATTCAAAAAAATAGCAACCCTAGTCTTTGACAAACCCAAAGATCCCAGCTTTTGGGATGAACTTACTGTTTATAAAATTGTGGGAAAAATTGGAAACTAATATGGGAAAATAGGCATTGATCCATACTTAATGCTGACACAAGATAAGGTCAAAAGGGGTTCAGACCGGCATAAAGAATAAATTATTAATAAATTAGAGGAAATGGATAGTTTACCTCTCAGACCTGTGGAAGGGGCCTTAGACCAAAGAGAACTAGAGATCAATGATCACAAAATAGAAAATTTCGATTATACAAACTGAAAAGTTTTTGACAAACAAAACTAATGCAGACAAGATTAGAAGGAAGAATAAACTTGGAAAATATTTTACATCAAAGGTTCTAATAAAGGCCTTTTAAAATATGAAATTAACCTTAATTTATAAAAAATCGCCTTTCCAAGAAAATGGTCAAAGGATATGAACAGACAATTTCAGATGAAAAATTGAAACTTTTCTAGTCATATGAAAAGATCTCCAAGTCATTATTAATCAGAGAAATGCAAATTAAGACAACTCTGAATATACACACCGTCAGATTGGTAAGATGACGGAAAAATAATGATGTTGGAGGGGATGGGGAAAACTGGGACATTGATTCATTTTGGTGGAGTTGTGAATGAATCCAACCATTTTGGAAGTAGTTTGGAACTATGTCAAAAAGACAACGTATACCCTTTGATCCAGAGTGACTACGGGATTTATCCCAAAAGTTATAAAGGGAAAGGACCTGTATGTAGAATTTTGTGGTAGCCCTTTTGTATGGTAAAACTGGAAACTGAATGGATGTCCATGTTGGAATGGCTGAATAAATTGGGTATATAAAATTATGGAATATTACTGTTCTGTAAGAAAACCAACAGGATGATTTCAGAAAGGCCTGGAGACTTACACGAACTGATGCTGGAGGAAATGAGCAGGACCAGGGAGATCATTATACTTCAACAAAATACAAGATGACCAGTTCTGATGGATCAGGCCATCCCAGCAACGAGATCAACCAAATCATTTCTAATGGACGTAATGAACTGAACTAGCTATACCCGAAAAGAACTCTGGGAGATGACTAAAACCATTACATTTTTAACCCATATTTATCAAACATGCATTTTGATTTCCCTTCCAAAGTAATTGTAAATTAAAAAATATATAAATCCTACTTGATCATAGTGTATTTCCTGAGATGATTTTTATCTTTTCAAATCTTATTTAAGATTTTAGCATCAATATTCATTAGGGAGATTGGTCTATAACTTTCTTTTTCAACCTACCTGGTTTAGGATCAGTACCATGTTTTCAAGAAGGAATTTTAGGACCTTTTCCCTATTTTATCAAATAATTTATATACAGGGCCAATTGTTCTTTAAATGTTTGGAAAAATTCCATGTAAACCATCTGGTCCTGGGGTTTTTTCTTGGGAGTTGTTTAATTTGCCTGTTCTATTTCTTTTTCTGAAATGGGACTATTAAGCAATTTACTTTCTCCTCTTTATCTGGGAAGTCTATTTTTTGGGGTACTCATCCATTTCCTGGGTTATCAAAATTATTTATAAAGTTGAAAATTTAACTCCTTATTATTTCTCTAATTTTCTCTTCATTGGTGGAAATTTCCCATTTATTTTTTAAGACTACTAATTTCATTTTCCCCCTTTTTTTTCTAATCAGATTTACCAAACTTATCTATTTTATTGGCTTTTCATAAACCAACTCTTAGTTTTATTAATTAGTTCAAAGTTTTTTTTTACTTTCAATATTTTAATTTCTCCTTTTAATTTTAGAATTTCAAATTTGTATTTATTGGGGTTTTTAATTTGGTCTTTTTTAAGAAGCCCATTTCATTAATCTTTTCTTTCTGTTTTATTTAAGTTCCAGGATATAAAATTTTTATTACCACTTTTGATCCACAAATTTTGTAGATTCTATCATTTCATTATCTTGGGTGAAATTATTAATTGTATCTAGAATTTGTGCTTCACCCAATCATTTTTAAGATGAGATTTTTAGTTTTCAATTATTTTTGGTCTATTTCCCAACTTTTTGTTGAATGTAGTTTTATTGCATCATATCTGAAAAGAAAGATTTACTATTTCTGCCTTCTTGAATTTAATTTTTGAGGCTTTATGTCCAATATATGGTCAATTTTTTAAAGGTTCCATGAACTGCTGAGAAGAAAGTATATTCCTTTCATTCCATTCCTTTTCTCCAAAGATGTAAATACCTAATTTTTTCTAATATTCTATTTACCTTTAATTTCTTTTTATTTGTTTTGTGGTTTGATTTTCTAATTTTAATGCAAGGTTGAGTTCTCCAATTACAGTTTTGTTGTCATTTCTTCTTGCAACTCTCTTTAACTTTTTGGAAGTTGGACCTTTCCATTGGCATATATGTTTAAATTGATATCCCTTTTGTTTATGCTTCCTTTAGAGGAAGTTACCTTTCCTTATCTCTTTTAATTAGATCAATTTTGCTTTTACTTGATCTGAAATAAGGATGGTTTCCCTGTTTTTTTGATTTCCCGAAGCATAATATTTTGCTTCGCCTTTTTACCTTTACTCTAATTGTATCTCCCTTCTTTAAATTGTTTTTTAAACAATATATTGTAGGGTTCTGACTTTTGATCCAGTCTGCTATCTGCCTCCTTCTTTATGGGGAGTTCATCCAATTACATTTACGGTTAAATTTAAATCTGTATTTTCGCCATCCTAATAACCCAGATTATGCTTTCTTTTTTTGCCTCCCCAACCCTTTCCCCTTTTTGAACTTATGTACCCCACTTTTGTATCATGATGCTTACCCTCTTTAAATCCTCCTTCCGGAAAGGGACCAGCACGAATGTTTGTGGCGCCCTTTGAGGTTAGAAACAAACGAATGGATGTCCATCAGTTGGAGAATGGCTAATAAATTGTGGTATATGAAAATTAGGAATATTACTGTTTGTGAAATGACCAACAGGATGATTTCAGAAGGCCTGGAGACTTACGAACGATGCTAAGGAAAAACAGGACCAGGAGTCTTTTACTTCCCAATACTAGATGATGACCAGTCCGATGGATCAGGCCATCCTCAGCAAGGATCAACCAAACACAATGGAGCATAATGAATGAGCTGCATCCCAGAAAAAAGAACTCGGGAGATGACTAAAACCATTACATTAATTATCCCTTTTTTTCATCTTTGATTTCTTCACAAGCTAATTGTACAATAATTAAGTCTGATTCTTTTTGTACAGCAAAAATAATGTTTTGGTCATTATACTTATTGTGTATCTAAGTTATATTTTAATATATTTAACATTCTGTCATCCCCATTTGAGGGGTGGGGTAAGGTGAAAATTGGAACAAGAGGTTTGGAATTTTAATGCTGTAAAGTTACCGTATATATCCTGTAAATTAAAGGCTATTAAAAAAAAAAAAAAAAAAAAAAAAAAAAAAAACCCCCTTCCCCTTTAAACTTTTTCCCTTCCTTCCTTATTACTTTTTCCTTTTCCTCTCCCCCCTTTAATGAGGCAAGAGAATTTTCTAAAACAAATGTCAATTATTTTTTTTTGAGCAATCTGAGGAGAGTAAGATTCCCAATGTTCCTCCCCTCTCTAAATTCCTCAGATATGATAAGTTTTCTTTCCTTCGTATGGTTTTCTTTTTTATCCCTCCTTCCCACCTTATTCTGCCATCATCCCTTTTCCTATCTACTCTTTTTATTTATATCAGTAAAATCAAATTATATATGTATTGATTTTTTATCCACAAAAGAAATAAATTCTCAAGAGTTATTTTACCTTTTTCTGCATCTCTTCAGTTTGTGGTTGGAGATCAAATTTTATTTTAGTTCTGGTTTTTTCTAGAAACAAATGGAATTCATTTTTTTTAAGGTATCTTCTTCCTTAGAAGAAAGCCAGCTTAGCTGGGTAGTTTTTCTTCCCATCCCAATTCTTGTCCTTTGGGAATATCCATTCCAGGCCCTTTGCCCTTAATGTAGAGGCGATTTTGGGTGATCCTTTTGGGACCTCGGTATTTAAATTGTTTTTTTTTGGCTGTTTAAAATTTTTCCTTAATCTGATAGTTCTGAAATTTTGCCAATATTCCTTGGGTTTTTTTTTAGGGTTTCTTTCAGAAGGTGTTGATGAATTCTTTTTCAATGCCTATTTTCCTTCTGATTCTATTAATCGGGAGTTCCTTTAGATTTCTTGTAAAATAGTATCTAGGCTCTTTTTTCATCATAGTTTTCGGAAAGTCCAAAACCCAGAATCTCCCTAGATCTATTTTCCAAGTCTGTCATTTTGCAAGTAGATAATTATGTTTTTTTTCCAGTTTGTCATTTTTTTTGTTTTCGCTGATTCTTGTTTCAATGAAATTAGTTTCATTTGTTGTTCTAATTTTTTAAAGAATTATTTTCTTCATTACTTTTTTTTACTTTTTCTGTATATGACCAATTGAGTTTTTAAATGTATTGTTTTGGTCTTTGAATTTTTTTCCATTTACTAATTTTTTTTTTTTTTTTTTAGGAATTATTTTTTTCCCAATTCAAGATCCCATTTTCTTGGAGATTTTTTTTCCAATTCACAGATCCTACTTTTTAAAAGTTCTTTTCTTTTTCCAATTCACAGATCCATTTCTTTGAGTTCTTTGTCCTTTTCAATTACAAACCTCTTTTAGGAATTCTTTGTTTTTTCCAATTTTTACCCTTTCCTGGATTTTTTTACTTTTTCCAATCCAAATTTTTTGTTTACTCACTTCCTGGGAATTTTTATCTTTTTCCAATTGTATTTAGGAAGTTGTTGCTCCTTTGTAAGGTTTCTTTCCTTTATTTATCTTCTCTCTTTTGAGACTTTGAATGGTCTCTTCTATGAGAGCATCATGTAAAGGAGGACAGTCTGGAGCATTTTTGCTGTTTGCTTTCTCTTCAGGTTTGCTGACCTGCTCTTTTTCTGCATAGAAGCTGTCGATTATTCTTTACATCTTTTTATTCATGTTTTAAAGCCTTTAGGGTTGTCTCCCAAAAGGGGTTACCAGCTTCCTCTGCAAACAGGGAGAGATTAAACGATTTCCGTTCTGAGGTTAGTTCTGAGGAAGGTTTTCCTTCCCCAACAGGGAGGTAAATTCGCACTGGCCGATCAAAGTGCCCAGTTGGGCTGTGTGGGTTAGGATTGCCCTAGGCTAGAGACTAAGGGTAAAGTGTCACTGCCCCAGGCCAGAGTCTTTTTGTGGGATTGGAGTTTGCAGCTGACCTCGACCACCCTGAACTCTGCCCCGGTCCCTGCCTGACAAATCAACCCGAAAGTTTCCCAAGCTGAGCCCCCACTGCACAGATTGGAACAACCCCGTTCCTCTGGGAGGTTTCAACTGCCCCAAGGACAAGCCCCACAGTGGGTTGGGGCTCAACTTGTTGAGATTTGTTTACCTTTCGGTTTGAGGCTCTCCTCGGAACCCCAATTTTTCTCCCATCTGCCGTCTCCCCCCCAACCTTTTGGCAAGACTGCAGATTTTCTTCGGGTGGTGAGTTGTTCTACTTCTTATCTTTACAAATTGTAGCAGTCAAGACTATTTTTTGAGGCTCGATATAGTATTGATAGAGAGGGTAAGAGAAGAGCTTAGAAAGTCACGTGTGCCTTCTGCGCCATCTTTGCCCCGCCCCCCAAAATCATATAATCTCAGAAGTAGAAGGGATAATATAAGATGTCCTCTATCACATGGACAAGAGTGCATTCTATAATATAACAAACAAGTAGTCATCTAGTTTTTTCTTAAAGTTTTCTCATGAAGGAAATCCTATTTTTCCAAATGGAGTTCATTCTATTTCAGAATGACAGTAATTATTGCTTTATTTAGCCTTCATTTGCCTGTTTGTAGGTTCCAAACATACATTCTTCTTTGTTGTTTAAGGAAAAGCAAACAAGTCCAATGCAATAGCCCTTTATCTACTAGAAGGCAATTATCCTATCTAGCTCCCCAATTTTTCCATTCAAGACTACTTTTTCCATATTAATTACCTCCATTTTTTCAATGCTGCTTTTATGCTGCTGAAGCCATTCACTGATACTAGCTTCACTGACTTTCTCAAGATATTCTCTACATTATCATCAATTTCCTTCCTATAATATGGTCTCTAAAATTAAGTCCCATAGGTATGTTGCTTGATCAGGACAAAGTAAAGTGAGATTATCACCTTTCTGCATCTTAATACTCTTAAGGTACCTCAATTGACGTTAGTTTTGAAGTCTCTCTTTTTTTGTTGATGAGTCAAAATATATATTTCAAACAGATACTGTGAAAGAATAGGTCTTTTTGGAAATGATTGAGTTTGGGAAACTTTTAAGTTCTTTTAATGAACTCTAGTTTTATATGACAGTTCCATATTTAAACACACACAGATACATACATACACAACTCATATAACATCTCTATCAAAACAAAGAGAAGGGAAGGGAAAGAAGGGGGGAGAGAGAGAGAGAGAGAGAGAGAGAGAGAGAGAAAGAGAGAGAAATAGAGACAGAGACAGAGAGACAGAGAGAAACAGAAAGACACACACACATACACAGAGAATGGCATAGTGAAAAGGGAACTGGTCTCAGGATGATCTGGGTTAAAAATCTGTTTTGATCACATATTGCTTACATAACACTAGATAAGTCACTTGGCTCATCAATGCTCTAGACAAATCTCAAGATTTCTCATTCAGGAAGAAAGTGCCACCTTCTAATGGAAGATGGAGTTCTTCACCTGGCAATTCATTATACCAATAAAATCATTCTTTTTTGGCACTGATCTTTATGAGTATAAGCTATAGAATGTAATAATATGAAAATAATTTTCAATTATACATTAGCCAAAGATCAGTGTTGAGTGCAAGTGTTGCATCATATTGCAAATGAAGAATTACACCAGAGAAGCTACATAAAGGACATAACTATGAAGATATATGATAAAACAAAAAGAGGTAGCCCAATTATGAGAGGAAGGGAAAGTACAGTGAATACTCTGAATGCTTTGTAGATATATAGTCAATGAAAAAAATTATAAAATGAAGCTCCTAGCATATTTGCTGGATTGCCTGTGTACTTATTATGGAGGAAAATGATGAAATATGCACAGAATGATAAGGACAAATGTGGTACAAAGTGCACTGTTGAAAGCAGACCACCTCAATATCCTTAAAGATCCACCAATTTATTTAAAAAAGTCCATCTTTTTACCTTAATATATTGATGATCCAATATATTGCATAATTTTGTGGCTGATGGCTGATATGGCTGATGTTCTGGTCATTTTAAAAATTTTGTTGAGCATAGAATAGTTTCATAAAATTCCTTGAATAGCTAATACTGTTTAGAATCATTAATAAGGTACAGTGCAACCTACAGTGATTTCCATCATGGGGATTTGTCAGTTTAGCAGTACTAATTCAATTACTTTGTTAAAGTCAACAATCTATGAGCACAGTTGGAGTTTGTATTCTCAGCACCTTTCAGGCAATTGTGTGATTGTAAATATGTGGTTGGCTAAAGAATAGAATTTGTGAAAATCTTCCTCTTTCCTTCTCATACCTTTTTAAAGTATGCTCTCAAGAGGAATGTAGATTATTCTCCAAAGGTATATATTCTCACTGGTATAAATTAAAATCACACAACAGCTGCTCATTTTCAAAAAATAAAAATTCTCAGAGATGCAACTTACAGTTCCAGAGCTAACAGTTACTTTTTTTTTTCTTTTTTGTTTGGGAAACAAAAACGTTAGAAGATGCTTGAAGATGGATCAGAATTAGTGCTTACTCTTCTATGATAAATTGAGGGGGAAATACAAGAAATCCTAAAATTTAGCCTTAACTTTATATCACAAAAAGTCATTTACTTTTGGTACATTTGGTACAGGATTATATTTCTGGAGATTAATCACTGACTTCTTGGCATTAATTACTATTCTTAGGATAATTATAAAACCAACAAGAGTTTATTAAGTGAGCACTATGTTTTAGACACTATGCTAAGTGCTAGATACACATAAAAAAGTGGCCTTTTATTCTTATTTCATTTTTAAACTTCAATACCTTCTAGTTTCTTTGTTTTGGGACCTATCACTTCCTATTTCTGAGCTTTAGTTATCTTGAAATTTAGAATTTTATGATTTATTTAAATATTAAGAACAGTATTTTTTCTGCAGAACAATCGTCCAGAGGCAAATATTACAAATTATTCCATTATTATAATTCTTGTTAAATGAGAAGCGTTTATTTGTTACATTGCAAGATTTTGACAAATATCTTAACTGTGAAATACTTTTAAAAGTATTTGAAAAATGTATTGTTTTGATTGATTTAACTTACTATTTGGCAATACTTTGCTTCAAAAAATTGACTGTCTAGTTGAGTGTCATTTGTTGCATAATAGCTAGTGAATTGTCCTCAAAATAAACAAGATACGAGTCCAAGCCCTACTTTTGAGATATACTAAGATACCAGTTAAGTAATTTAAACATTTTATACGATAGACACAATTCAATATGATATAGAGTAGATGTTGATGTAAATTAGTTTTAAGAATATTTACTTGGTACTAAAATTAGATGCAAAAATTTTTAATTGAAAAAAAAGTAGAAGAAAATCAAACAAAAGGCATTGAATGAGAGCTGATCCCAGATATCATCCTAAATAAGGGATGTAAATAAAATCAATATTGCTAGAATCAGAACAAAAACTATCTATTTTGCAGGAAAGGCTTTTATGTTTACTCTGAGAAAAGTCTGATATCTAAAATCTATATTAAATTGACAGACATTTATAAGACTTAAGAATCATTCTCTTATTCACAAGTGCTGAAAAGTTTCCAAATGGTTTTGAGAAAAAGAAATGAATATTATAAAAACTACATTTAAAAGTACAAATCATTAAAAACCAAATAAATGAAAAAAACCTTATGGAATAACTGCTCATCACCCATTAAATGAACAAAGATAGAGAAATACATTGTGTAATGATTGTGGGAAGCCAAATATAAATAATTGTTGGTAGAGCTATATTTCGGTTCAACTGCTTTAGATAGAATTTTGGAATTACATAAGAAAAATTACCTGTTGACCCATAGTTTTAACTAATTTGACTATCTTAGTGAGTGTGTTGAAAGAATGTGCAAATAATGTGCAAAAAATTATAAGAACAATACCATTTGTGATAACAAACACCTGAAAACAAGACATGAGTCCAATACTTTAGGAATAGATTATGATTGATGAATAATAATAATAGAGAAACATGAGTTTGATATACTGAAGAGTGACAAAAGTCAATAAATAATCTTACACACAATGACTACAATGATATTAATAAAAATGAAGTTAAAAGACAATGAAGTAATATTTCCTGTCTTTTGCAATTATGCTATTAACTAACTAGCTTAATTATCTGTGGAGAAAGATATCTGATTCTAAGAATCAGGCATCATATAGGTATGTGCTAAGTAAGAAATATCTATTACAGTAAAAGATAATATTTAAATTAAAAAAGAATTATAAATGAAAAAGAAGTAAAATTATATTTATGTCTTCCATAAGTCTCTTCTATTTTAGAGTCCTACTTTCATCTGTTTCCTCAGTTTCAGTGTCTCAATACATTCATACCTAGTGTCTCAGAAGTCAATATCTCTATGGTAGTATTTTATCTTGCATTTTCATCTACCAGAAGCATCCCAGATCTTGATATGTATAGCCTTTTCTTCTGTCATTTCCTACTTTAAATTCTCTCTCACTTCAAATGTCATTTCTATTGTGTTTTTTCCCTTTGTTTTTGTTAGGATTCTTTTTTCCTAATATAATCAAATAATTTAGGGGCTAAGAATTTAATATGTGATATTGTCTTTAGTTCAATTATACAAATATTTATTAAGCACTAAATATATGCAACATAATGTATTAGGTGCTGAAATGCAGACACAAAATTGGGTATTTCCTGAATACAAGGAGTTATTAACCTAAAAAAATGGACAAGAGTTGTGCATGAATAACTGAAATACAAATTAGAATATTATAGATGCAGAAAGGTCAAACAGTAAAAAGAAAGATTTGAATGACAAGGCAGAAAGGAAGAATTTGATCCTTTCAACTCTTGGGATTAGTTTGGCCTTAAAGAAAGGGGAGAATTTCAATAGGCAGATTTGAAAGGAGTACATTCAAAGCACACTGGTTAAACATGGAAGCAAGAGCAGGATAAGATCATATTCTTGAATTTTAAGAGAATATTGAGGTTGAGAAGAACATGAAATTCATTAAATGAAACTGGATGAAATGAGAATGGAAATGTAATTTGGAAACTGAAAGGGAAGGTTTAAATGCCAGGTTAAACATTTTATATTTTTTTCTCTATTAGTCAACAAGAAACTACATTTGATCAGGTAGTTAAATCATAAGCTCTCATAGCATTCTGAGCATCTGGAGAGGAATCACTTCTCAAGCTTCTCAATAATTATAGATCTAATATTTACTTTAATGTTCCATGACTATATTTAGTTGTTAAAAGAGAAGATTTTCATTTTGGGATATCAGAATTGTTGAATGGGAGCATAAGTTGCAAGCAAAAAATAAAATAAAAAGAAAGAAAGAAAAGAAAAGAAAGAATAAAAGCATGCCAAGAAAATTCTGTAAAAACTGAAAAGAGCACAAGAAAATAAATAAGGCCTAAAAGTAAAAGGATTTGTGTTGTCTTATTCTTAATTGGAAAATGGGTTTCTCTGTAACTATTATAAAATATTTTCAGAAAAAATTGGTTGGGAGGGGAGATCTTGATATTATTTATGTAAGGAAAATAGATCAATGAACTAAAAGGCCATGAGTCAATGATAGACTAAAGTTTTCTCTGAAGGAGAGATAAAGAGAAAGAGACAGAGAGAGGGACACAGGCACACACACAGAGAGACAAAGAAACAGACAGAGAGATATAGAGACATACAGAGAGACAGAGACAGAGACAAAGCTAAGAAGTCCTGTCAAGGGGTGAGGCAGAATTCAGTAATACTGGCAGAATTTTTTACTCATAGTCTCTAGAACAGTTACCAGGCTAGTAGATATAAACTAAGGCTAAAAGGGAGAGATTTAGAATCAAGATCCCTGCCCTCACCCCCAAGAAGCCAGTTTCTTTAAAGATATATGAATTTATGAAGAGAACTTATCCTATGTATGGGATAGAAGTAGAGTCAGTTAATGAGTAGTGTCCCAAATAATGGGACAAAGGACACTAAAATGATACACAATTGGAAGGTTTTATGACATATTTCTGCTTTAGTTTACAGTGTATTTGAGTATGAGTTTATAGTGTGTTTGAAATTTATTCAACTTCAGATTATAATAATACCTTAACTCCAATCATCCATTTGTGTTATACTACAGTAGAACATATAGAATAAGAAAAATGATCACAAACTGCTATTAAGGGAGAAAAGACCTGGAGCCTAACCCAGGAAAATAATCTAATCCTTCAGCTCAGCAGTAGCAGAAGAAATGGAGAGGAGCTCTGGCAGAGAAATATTTGGCTCTTTCCTTGAAGAAATATCATCTTATTTTACCAAGCAAATTTCAAGGAATTTGGTTCCGTGTCTAGTGTAAGCAGCTAGTCATAATTCCACTTGTGATATTACCTTTCTGGTGTCACCAACCAGTCTACAATTCCCTGTACATTAAGGATAATGATTGTAAATAGCAGACTGCCTCAATCAGTATGTTCTGAGACATAATTAGCACTTGTAAAAACACTTTAAACCCTAAAAGGCTATATATGTGTCATATTAAATAGAACAGTGATTTAATCAAGGAATGCCTACTTTTAACAAAAAAATGAACCAAAATATATCATGAAGTATATTCTTAAATATGTATTAAAATATACCAAAGGACATTTTTAATACTGCCTAAAAGATTATATTATATGCACATTTCACTTTGTGAATATACCTTAAAATTTAATGAAACTTCACAGAAGAGATGAATTTACCTTGAACTTTGTGAAACCAAACAGAATGACTGTCATGGTTAGTGTTGGCACTATATCCATACTGTTATTTTTGGAATTACCTACAATAAGAAACTATATAGACTCTTTCCCCATACTAAATTTTATAATATTTATTCTGTCATTAAATAGTGAAATTAATATACTCATGAATATCATAACATGTTCATCCAAAATATTTCAACAGTTTTTTCATATTTTATGAATATGAATAATGAATAACATGTTTCTATATAAAATAAGTTCTCAGCACTCACAAGCTTCTAAAGGAAAAAAAATCATATCAAGATAGGGTTTGATAAATCTGGAAAATTTACTAAATTATAATTTTTGTTCTGTTAAAGTCTAGCACAAAGAATAATACAAGTAATTATGCAATATAGGATGCAATATGTAATAACATTCTCCTGCATGTTATTTTTAATTAAAGCATAATTTTAATTTATAGTGTGAATTGTGTATTTCTATTATAAACAAATATAAATTTAATTTAAAAAGATAAGAATAAAATTGGGCCCCTGTGTCCCCTTCCAAAGTCAGCTCTGTTCTCTTTTTTGTTTTGTAAAATATTTCATTCAAAATCTCTATTTCCTTTCCCTCTCATTCTACAAGCATTCTTGTAACAAATAAGTATAATCAAGAATAGCAAATTGTGTACATACATATTTGTGTCTAATAATAGTCATCTCTAAGGTGGAGGTGGTAGGTAAGAAAAAAAAAAGAAATTTATACTGTAAATTTGTTATTTAAAAGAAATAACAAGTTGTACATAATAAAATTGCAATTTCATGTGCAATAATCTTTTTTATTATTGTTTTAAAAATGTTTCATTTTATAAATTAAAAATAAAATAAACTTTAAAACATAAAAAGAAAAACAAAATTTACACATTGATTCTATCTGAAAATATGCATCTTATTTTGTAGCTCAACAACATCACTTTTCTGAAAAAAGCAAGCTGAACGATTAGTTCTGGAGTCATGGAGTCAATTTCAGTCACATAGTTCTTAATTCTCATAACTTATTTTCTTTTATAATATTGTAATTATCACAAAATATTATCTAAAACCAGGTTTTTATGAATTCATCACATTTGTCATAGTCTTAATGATATAAATTCATCTGCCACAATTTCTTCAGTCATTGTTCAAATGCTCAGTATTGCTCTAATTTCTATTTGTTTGTCACTATAAAAATAATTGCCTCAAATATTTATGGACACACCATTCTTTCTCTGAATCTTTAGTCTCTGAGGTTTATGCCTAGTAGTGATATCACTAGGTGATAATTATAAAGAATTTATTTACTTTTGCGTGGTCATAGTTAGAATGAATCCTTCTTACAACTAGGGATTATTTTATTAATCATTCTTTTTGTTTCCCCTGCTCTCTCTCTTTGATATTTCCTCAAATGCAATGAGTACATTAATGTTACTGTCCTTCTATAGCTACTCTACCATTGTCAGTATTTTTTTTTGACATTTTGAAATTCTGACAGGTGTTAGGTCAACTACAGAATTGCTTGAATTTATATTTTTAATATTAATGATAACTATTGTACTTTATATGATTATTGATAGTTTACTGTCTTCTTTTGAGAATTACTTGTTCATCTCTCGGTTGTCACCACTTATGGGAGAATGGCTTTTGTTTTTTATTTATTTTTTAATTATTTTACATATATCTTGACTATAAGATTTTTATCAAATTTGTAGATGAGATTTATTTAGTAATTGGTTATTTTCTCTTTTAGTTTCAATTAATCTTGCATATGTACAAAAGTCCAAAGATTAGAAAAAATATAAAACTGTCTCATCAGAAAATTGACATGGAAAATGATTTGAGGAGTGATAATTTAAAGAATTATTACCTGAAATAGAAGATCAAAGAACGAGACAACATATTTCAAGAAATAATAAAGGAAACTTGTCCTTCTGATATACTAGAATCAGAGGGTAAAATAGAAAACATGGAAGGAGTCCGTTGATCATCAGCTGAAAAAAATTTCAAAAGGAAAATTCCAAGGACTATTATAATGAAATCCAGAGCTTCCAGTGAAAGATAAAGTACTCCAAACAGTTAAAAAGAAACTATTCAAATGATGTGAAGGCACAGTTATGATCATAGAATATTTAGCATTTACTGCATTAATGTAGTCAAGGGCTTGAAATATAGCATTCTGTGATGTGTAAGGTATGGAATTGCAATCAAGAATAACCTAACAAGCAAAACTGAGAATAATATTTTAAGAGAAGAAATGGATATGTAAAAAAAAGACTTTTAAGCGTTGCTATCGAAAATACCCAAGCTAAATAGAAAATTTGATTTTCAAATATAAAACCCAAGAGAAATATAACAAAATAAATATGAAGGGGAAATACATTTAAAACATTAAAAACATAGAGTTAAATAGATGGCTGGATATTTTCACATTTTGCCCTGATATGTTAGATCAAGAGGGTAAAATAGAAAATAAAAGAAATTGCCATTTAACTTCTGAAAAAGATAAAAACAATGAAAGCTTTCAGAAATAGTATAGCCAAGTTGCAGGTTGTTTTTATCCTTCATTCTTGAAGAGAACTAAGATGACATTACTATGTCAAAATGAAGGTATAGTATGCTAAACTGTGGTTGGTCAGACCAATACGGGCATGGAATGCCCTACCACAGTTTAGGTACAAATAAGTCATATCAATATTTACAGTGAAAATCTGTACATATACATTTCTTTTTAGCTAATGAAATTTTATTTCACTCATAGAGTCCTGTACATAGTTTTATGTAAATGTGCGATACTAGGTATTTCTGTGGTAGTGTTTCTCATGTCTCACAATCAATTCCAAAATTCTTCAGTGAACTGGTCATCCTGCCATTTAGGGGAGGGGGTGGGGGGGGTAAGAGGTGAAAAATTGGAACAAGAGGTTTGGCAATTGTTAATGCTGTAAAGTTACCCATGTATATATCCTGTAAATTAAAGACTATTAAATTAAAAAAAAAAAAAATTCTTCAGTGAGACCTTGAAAATATTCATTTGTCATTTCTTTGGACCTCAAAGGAGCACTTACATTGCTTGAGTTCTTTATAAAATAGTATTTCAGGAAAATATACATTTAGAATTCAAACAACATTTTGTTGTTTGAACTAGGTCATTAAAGTTATAATTTGAATGCTTAGCAGTTCAGCTTGAGAAAGCACTTCAATGCCTGCACCTTATGTTTCTAGATGATCTTCAGAATCTTCCTAAGGCAATTGACATGGAAATGATTCCGTTTCCTGTCATGACACTGATGTACTGGTACACCAGATATACCAGGTTTCACAGGCATACAGCAATGCAATCAGTATAATGGCTCTGTGGACCTTCCATTTGGTAAGTAATTTAATGCCTCTTCTCTCCCACAATTTCCTTTGGAGAATCCAGAATACTAAGTTAGCTTTGATAATGTATATATCAAATTCTTAATCTAAGTGCATATCCCTAGAAAGTATACTATGAAGAAAAATGAACTTATCAATAACATTCAAAATTAATCAGTGATATCACATCTGGATATTGCAATGCTGATTAGAGATCTTTATTTTCTTGGTGTTAATTGTTAGAAAAAAATTAATACAAGCAGCAGAGAATATGTCCATACTCTGTTACATCTCAGCCTCAGAGGCTGCATTTAGTACACAATTTTTAGGCAAAGTGCTGTACATCAATTCTCCTTCCACTTCAGTGCTGGCTTGTAGCCTTTTTTAATTTAAATAATTTAACATTAGCAGTAACTAACCTTGATGCATTTTTTTTTCTGGTTGATGATGCCCAACATCATTTGAAAATATCATGCTAAAAAAGAAGGAAGTGAACACACAAAACAACTATACTTTACTCCATGGTGATTAGGAAAGCATAAAAGCATTGTCTATTATCCAAAATCAAAGATGTCCATTAACATCATTTTTATTCAATATTGTACTAGAAGTACTAATTACAACAATAAAACAAGAAACCGAAATTGAAGGAATGAAAATAAATAATAAGTAAACAAAACTATCATTCTTTGTAGATATGATAAGTATACTTAGAATAGGGCTTCTTAAACTTTCTCTACTAGCCACTCCTTTTCACTTGAGAAAGTGAACTCTGCGTATGCAACTCTGGGTACATAGGTATATAAAGGAAATATACAAATGAAACATTAACGGATAATAATTCATAATTTTGTGAACCCCCCATTTAGTTATACAACTACATATGAACTGTGGGTTGCAATCCACAAGTTAAGCAGCTTTGACATAGAGATATCAATTAAGGCACCAAAATGTTATTTTAAAAATCTGAGGGAAAACAAAACAAAAAGTTCATACAGAAAAGCAAAAGAAAATTAATTAAATCAATGACAAAAAATGTAAAAGAAGACATTCTAGAAGTACCAGATTTCAAAGTATATTACAAAGCAATAACCATCAACAAAAATCTGCTAGTGGCTAAGAAATAATTTAGTGGATCAGAGATAAAGATTAGCTCCATAATGCAGCATAAAAATTTACCACAATAATCTAGTGTTTTGATACATAGAAAGAGACAAATATTGGAGCCAAGAACTCATCATTTGACAAAAATTATTTCAAGGAAATGAAAGGAAGGGGAGCTATTTTTATAAAACATTTATAGTATCTTTTTTATGTTGGAAGGTTTCTCCAAACCTCTTTGAAATCATCTTACTGGTTGTTTCTTACAGAACAATTATATTCTATAACATTCATACACCATAATTTATTCCGCCATTCTCCAATTGATGGGCAACCACTCAGTTTCCAGTTTCTTGCCACTACAAAGATGGCTGCCACAAACATTTTTGCACAGATGGGTCCCTTTCCATCCTTTAAGATCTCTTTGGAATATAAACTCAGTAGAAACACTGTTGGATCAAAGGGTATGCACAATTTGATAACTTTTTGAGCATAATTCCAAATAGGCATTGTATCAATCTTCAGACTTTTTAATCCTGCTATTTTTAACTAGTTCTGTGAGTCTGTCAGTTTTTAGTATTTCTAAGGTAGTGTGATACAAGGAGAGGTGTAGTCACTATTCTTGACTATACCCTGTTTTGTTTTTTGTTTGTTTGTTTTTTTTTTTTTTCTCACCAGGCAGGACCTTACTGTCCTGCAATCTCAAGAGTTAGCAATACTCTTGGCCCAGGAAGTGAGACTAGTTCTCCTAACTTCCAATAGTTCTAAGTGCCAGCTTTTTTCTCTGCCTTGGAACTGAGTAGAGGCTATACTCCCTTATGACAAAAAAAAAAAAAATGCTCCTCTTAGTCCTTCAACTGTGACTTAGAATTTTGTAGAGTCAATAGAGTGGCCCCTTAAACTGCAGCTACACCACAAACAATTGGACCTCCTTACTGTCTGTGGGCTGAGAGCTCCCAAAGCTGCTGTTAACTCTCCCTTGGCTGCCTTCAAAGCCTACCACTAGAATTGCTGTTATGGATACCTTGGGCTATCTCCCCATCCTAGTGTTACAGATCTTTCCTGTCAATATCCGAAGTTGTCTTAGACTGAGAAAAAATTATACACACACCAACATATATGCATGTGTATGTATGTACATATGTGTATATATGCATGTATACATATAAATTTCTTTTTCTGAGGTTTTATTATTCAGTTTCTCTATTTTTATCTTGTTAATCTGGATATTTTAAATATTTTTTAAATGATTTATCTGTAATATTAAATTATCAATTTTTTTCATATAATTAAACATTTTTGTTGTTTTTATGTACAATTTCCTTTTATTTCTTATGAATTATTATTTTTCATGCTTTTCAATGCAGTGACACTGACTTAATAGATATCCTGAAAGCAAAACACTCTTATTTTTTGCCCTTGGCATTTTCTCTGATAGTTCACCATCCCTGGAATGTTCTTCATTCTCTACTCCAAATATTGGCTAGCTTCATTTCATTTTGTATAGGAAGTTTTTCCCAAACTCATCTTGATTACACTGCTTTTTTCTGCTAATAATTTCCTATTTATCCTGTACATTTTTTTTGCATATATCCATGTTGTTTCTCCCATTATATTGTAAGCAATAAGGGGAAGGATTATCTTTTGCTTCTTTATGTATCTATGGATATTAGCACAATGCCTGGTGCATAACAGATGTTTAATTAATGGGTTTTGATTGAGCGATACAGGTAGCTTAATAGCCTGACTTGCATAGCTGGTTCATTATTTTTTTTTTTCTCTGTGCCTAAAATAAATAAACACAGCTCTGGGATAATTTTGCAGTCACTTGTTTCATGCTGTTTGATTAGCTTTTTCATTAAACAGTATGAGCTATACTTTTTAGTTTTTACATATTAAGTATAGATACAATGTCATTATCTATATTGCTTGACACATAACAGAGTTTACTTTTTATGCCTTTTAATCATGTTTAATATTACTTTTGTCTTGTCTAAAATCATGATTGTTATATCTAATTTTTTGAATATTTCTGAATAAATTATGCTCTGATTCCCTCATTTAATTTTTATGTGACTTTCATATATCACGTGTGTCTTTTAAGCAACATATTGCCATATTCTGCTTCTGAATTTATCCCATTCACAATCACAGTGATAATAATTACTTGTGTCTTCATTTTTTTCATAATCATTTATCTTTGCCACTTGCTACCCTCATTATCAAGAAAAAGATAACAAAAAAAGAAAAGTCAAAAATCTAGTAAACTGTATATATTGCAACTGGCCTGATAACACACCTCTGATCCTCCTCTTTTCATTCAGTTTAGTCCTCACTTATTATTTCTTATATTCCCTCCTTTTAATTCTTTCCTTTTGATCTACTTTTAAAAATTAAAGTAATTTTTTCTTCTGTTTTTGACCAAGGACTATTTTCTCTCCAATTCTACTTTCCCAATTGTCTCTCCTCCCTTTTTCTATTTTCAACATATCACTTTAAACAATATATTTACAATGCTATTTAATATTTAATTATGAAATTTCATAATTTTAATGATTTTTTTCTGTCAACATTCCACTTTCTTTTACCTAGTATAAATAAAAGTGAGATGGACAAATGCTTATGTCCATAACCTTCTATTTATATTTGAATGCTCTTCCTCTGTGATGCTCAAATTATTAAAATAGTGATTCCTTCTTCTTTCATTTTCATTTCTTCCCTAATATATTGCTTTTCTCTTGCCTTTCCACTATTATTTTAAAAAATTAAGAGAAACTCTCTGTGAGGCCTTATATTTATCTATTTTTAGTCTGTATTTGATGCTAAAAGACAATGAGATTCTTAAGGGACATTTTCTTCCCTCTCATTTTATTTATTTTTAATAATAGTTTTTCATTTTCAAAATATATGTGAAAATAGTGTAAATATTCACCCTTGTAAAACCTCATGTTTCGAATATTTTCTCCCTCCTTTTCCCTCCCTAACCCCTCCCCTAGAAAATAAGTATTCCAATATATTTTAAAGATGTGCAATTCTTCTATACATATTTCCATAATTATTTCCCTGCACAAGAAAAATCAGATCAAAAAGGAAAAAAAAAATGAGAAAAAAAACAAGCAAACAACAGCAAAAAGAGTGAAAATACTATTTTGTGATCCATACTCAGTTCCCACAGTTCTTTCTTTGGGTGCAGATGGCTTTCTTCATCACAAGTCTATTAAAATTTGCCTGAATCATCTCACTGTTGAAAAGAGTTATGCCCATCAGGATTGATTGTCATATAATCTTGCTATTGCCTTGTCCAATGTTTTCTTGCTTCTACTCAGCTCACTCAGCATCAGTTCATACATGTCTCTCCAGGCCTTTTTGAAATCATTGTGTTGATTATTCCTTTTAGAACAATAATATTATATTCATATTCATATACCAGAACATTCATATGTTATCACATATTTAGCCATTCTCCAAATGATAGGCATATACTCACTTTCCTGTTCCTTGCTACTACAAAAAGGGCTGCCATAAATGTTTTTACACACGTGGATCCTTTTCCCTTTTTTATGATCTCTTTGGCAAACAGACCAAATAGAGACACTTATAGGTCAAAGAACATGCACAGTTTGACAGTACTTTGGGCATAGCTCCAAAATGCTCTCCAAAATATTTGGATCAGTTCACCACTTCACCCTCCTTTTAGTACCATGTAGTACCCACATACCCTCCAATATTTGTCATTATCTTTTCCTGTCATCTTAGCCAATCTGAGGTGAGTAGTGTTATCTCAGAGTTGTCTTAATTTGCATTTTTCTAATCAATAGAGACTAGAAATGGTTTTAATTTCTTCACCTGAAAATTGTTCATTGATTATTTGTCAACTGGAGGATGGCTTGAATTCTTTTAAATATGAGTCAATTATCTATATATTTTGGAAATGAGGCCTTTATCAAAACCCTTAGATGTAATTCCCTCCTCTCCCCCCACAGTTTTGCTTCACTTCTAAACTTGGTATAGGGTACTAGGTATTGGTAAGTGACTAGTTTCTCTGATACTATTTCCAATTTTTGTCAACTAGTGTATTCTTGTCCCAGAAACTGAGGTCTTTGGGTTTACCAAATAATAGAGCATTGTATTGACTATTGTATATTGTGAACATAACCTATTCCACTGATTAATTACTCAATTTCATAGTACCAAATGGTTTTGATGACTGTCATTTTATAATATAATTTTAGGTCTGGTATAGCTAGCACACCTTCATTTGCATTTTTTTCATTAGTTTTCTTGAAATTTTTGGCCTTTTGTTCTTCCCAGGTGAACTTTGTTATTATTTTTTTCTAGATCTATAAAGGAATTTGTTGGCAGTTTAATTGGCATGACACTGTGTGACAACTGTGTTAGCACCCAGGATACCTTAGAATCAGCCAGAGTCAGGATAAGCAAAAATCCTTGATCTTTATTCTTGGCCCTGAGGGGTATAGCTGAATGGGATGAAAGCAGAATCTCAGTGATTGGGCCTTCTTCCTCATCTACCACCAAAAGTGACTCTGGCTAGTCTTACTCCACCCCTTAGTCCCTACTACAATCCTCTGTATACACCAATCATCAAGCCACCACAGGATAGTGGGAAGGGCCATTTTCCAAGCATATGCCCATAGAGTATTGTCCAATCGGTAGTTAGTCTCAAGTGCTCCGCTGTCCTGACCTCAGTGCATCAACTCAAGAGTTTCTGCCCTCTACAACACTGAATAAGTAGATTAATGTAGGTAGAATTGTCATTTTTTATGATTATCTTGGTGTAACCATGAGCACTTGATATTCTTCCAATTGCTTAAATCTAACTTCATTTGTGTGGAAAGTGTTTTGTAATTGTATTCATATAGTTCCTGATTTTGTCTTGGCAGGTAGCCTCCCAAATATTTTATATTATCTACCATCATTTTGAATCTACAGGAATTTCTCTTTGTATCTCTTGCTGTTGGACTTTATTGATAACATAAAAATTCTGATGTGTGGTTTTATTTTCTAATAGCTTTTTTTTAGTTGATCCTCTAGGATTCTTTAAGTATACCATCATATCATCAACAAAGAGTCATATTTTTGTTTCTTGTTACTCTAATTTCTTCAATTTCTTTTCTCTTCTTTTACTGCTAAAGCTAACATTTTTTTTTTCTTGCTGAGGCAATTGGGGTTAAGTGACTTGCCCAGGGTCACAAAAAATATGGTGACTGAGACCATATTTGAACTCAGGTCTTCCAGACTTCAGGGCTGGTTGTCTATCTACTGCACCACTTAGCTATTCCTAAAAGCTAACGTTTTTAATATAATATTGAATAGTAATGGAGATAGTGGATAACCTTGTTTCACTTCTGATCTTATTGGGAATTATTCTAGTTTATCCCCATTACATATGATTCTGGCTGATGGTTTTAAATAAATACTATTGATCATTTTAAGGAAAACTCCATTTATTCTTACACTCTCAAATGTTTTTAATAGGAACAAGTATTGGATTTTGTCAAATGTTTTTTCTACATCTGTTGAGATAATCATATGATTTTTATTAGCTTGTTTATTATCTAGTCAATTATGCTAATAGTTTTACTAATATTGAATGACCCCTGCATTACTGGTAGAAATCCTACTTGGTCATGGTGTATTTTCCTGAGAATAACTTGCTGTAATCTCTTTGCTATTATCTTATTTAAGATCTTTGCATTAATATTCACTAGGAAAATTGGTCTACAATTTTCTTTCTCTGTTTTCATAAAAAGAATTTGTTAGGACTCCTTCTTTTCCTGTTTTTCCAAATAGTTTGCATAGTATTTGGAATTAATTATTGTTTAAATGTTTGGTAGAATTTATTTGTACATCCATCTGACCCTGGAGAGTTTTTCTTAAGGAATTGATTAATACCTTGTTCAATTTCTTTTTTGAAATGGGACTATTTAAGTAATTTGTTTCATCATCTTAATCTGGCAATTTATATTTTTATAAATATTCAATCATTTTACTTAGATTATTAGGTTTATTGGCACATGGTTGGAGAAAATGGCTCCTAATTATTGCTCCAATTTTCTCTTAATTAGTGGAAAGTTCACTCTTTTCATTTTTGATACTAGCAATTTGATTTCTTCTTTCTTTTTTCCAATCAAATTAACTAAATATTTATATATTTTGTTGACTTTTTCATAAAACTCTTAGCTTTGCTTATAAGTTCATTAATTTTCTTACTTTCAATTTTATTAATCTCCCCTTTTATTTTCAGAATTTTAAAATTGTTATTTAATTGGGAGGTTTTAATTCCTTTTTTCCCAGCTTTTTTGGTTACATACCCAATTCTTTGATCTTCTCTTTCTCTATTTTATGCAAGTAAACATCTTGAGATATAAAATTTTTCCTAAGAACTGCTTTGGGTACATCCAGCAATTTTGGTATGATTAATTATTGTAATTCTTGCGAATGAAATTATCAATTATTTCTATGATTTGTTGTTTCACTCACTCTTTTTTTAATTTAACCTAATGTTATTTAGTTTCCAATTAAATTTTTGGTCTATTTTTTCCTGGACCTTTATTATATCTAATTTTTATTTCATCATGATCTGTAAAAGATGAATTTAGTATTTCTGCCTTTCTGAATTTAATTTTGATGTTTTATCCCCTGATACATGATAGGTTTTGGTGTAGAATTCATGTACCACCAAAAATTATATTTATTTCTGTCCCCATTCAATTTTCTCGAAATATTTATCATCCCTAACTTTCCTAAAATTCTATTTACCACCTTCATTTATTTCCTGTTTTATATGTGGTTTGATTTATCTAGTTCTGATAGAGCAAGGTATATATTTCCCCCTACCCCCATACAGTTTTGCTGTCTATACTTCTTGCCACTCTCTCAACTTCTCTAGGAATTTGCATGCTATATCACTTGGTGCATATATAGATATATAGATAGATAGATATATAGATAATGAGAAAATATTAATACTAAATACATATATTTTTATATTTATTTATTTATTTAGTATTCATATTCTCTCATTATCTATGGTACACTTTAGCAATATGTAATTTCCTTCCTTATCTCTTTTAATTATATATATTTTTGCTTTTACTTTATCTGAGATCAGAATCACTATCCTTACTTTTTTTTTTACTTCAACTGAAGCATAATAGCTATGTTCCAGCATTTTCCCTTTACTCTCTATGTATCCCTCTGCTTTAAATGTATTTTTTGTAAACAACATATTGTAGGATTCTGGGTTTTTAATCCAGTTGGCTATCTGCTTTGGTTTAATGGGAAAGTTCAGCCCATTTACAATTACAGTTGAAATGACTAATTGTATTTCCCACCATCTTAATTTCCCCAACTTGAACTTTTCTCTTTCCTTTCCTCCTTTCCCTTTTCCCCAGTATTTTGTTTTTCTGCCCTCCCCTTTCACAGCCCTTCTTTTGTTATCCTTTTCTCTTTCTACTTCTATTAGATCAGCTAGTTGAATGATCCACTGCCTTCTGAGGCAGCTATGTTTTATTTTGTCTAAGAGTCTTCCAGTAGATTTTCTAAGCTTTCAGTCTCTCCACCCTGGGCTGACTTGGATGTCTCTTTGTTGTACTTGCACTGAGCTATCTCCCTTCCTGCCTGATTGAGACTTACCTTTTCTAAACTTGTTCCAAATTATCTTCTGGTGGAAATTTGATATATTCCAAATCTTTGAGGGTTCTTTTGTTGGTGTTTTTGTTCTTTAAAATATAATAATATGAGATGGTTCTCTCTGGGAGAAAGCAGGTTTCTTGGGGAGGTTTTCTGGAGGCAGCCTTAGTTTCAGTTACAAGTAATAATCACCCAAAATTGCAGCCAGCTGATAAAAGTTCAGATCTTTTATTGTGTCCTTCAATATAGCCCAGTTAGCTCAGAAGCCTACCTCTCTGCTTGGTTCCAAGAGCTCTTGCAGCTTTGTCCTTTGCCTCTGTTTTCTTCAGCCTCCATCCAGCACCAAGGTGGAAGATGCAATGGATCTCTTTTGTCTCAGAGAGAGGGCTTGTGGGCTTCCTCCCAGAATGCTCCTCTCCGACCCCAGTCAATGTTCCCAAGTAACTCTCTTGAAGCTCTAAGAGCTTCCTCTATATATATGATCTCCCAAAGTTTAACTCCTCCTCTGAGAGAATGGGATTTGGGTTATCTCCCAGAGTGCTCTCTGGCTCTAAGAACTTCAAGGGAGGTGTGAACACAAGCATTACTGTCTATCAGTTGTACTTAGTACCTTGTTTCAAGTTCTGGCCCATAACATCTCCTCATAGGATCAGATTAATCATACTGAACCATGCTAAATTAGATAATTATTGACTCTATCAACTCTAATGACTTACCAATTTGTAAAGAGTCCAACATTCTTTCATTCCAAAACCCTTTCAGAAGCTTGATCTGGTGTTCATACTGAAGGAAGCCAGGAAGAGCTCAAAGACCTATCTACTCTACACTATCTTGGCTCTACATCCCCTCCTCCTTTACAATGAAAGGGTCTCCCTACATTTTTTTTCCCCTCTAGTTGCTCAAATTTGTTTTTCTAGTTTTGTTTTGTTTCTTTCCCAAATATTCTACTCATTATCTCTACCCTGTTTACTCAGAAATAGGCATCATCCTGAAGTCCTCAACAGAGGAAATTTTCTCAAAAGTTATAAGTAGGCATATAAAAATATGAATATGATCTATGTTGTAATTTTATTTGTATTAGCACATTGCTTTTTATTAACTCATTTTTTTCTGATCAGAAACATTTTAAAAGCTTATATTTTCAGTCTAGTTTTTAACAAATATTTTAAAGATTTTTTATCAGCAATTTTTATGTTTGTAAATATTAATTGTTAAATTATTCCCAAATTTTAATATTATGCCATGCCCATCACTTTTGGATAGCATTTAAGGTCATATAGATGTGAAACCTTGAAAAGTGAATAAATTCAATCTTATTTCATCATTAAACCTGTTATTATAAGATCATATATAAGGATGAAGTATTTTCAATAAATAATTGCCTGAAAATATAATTCTTAGGTGACAGCCTCTTTCTATTTCAGATTTGCATGCAATTCATTTTTCAAGTTCCAAGTTGTTATAAAATTAGTTCCTTGGACAGGTATAACATTTCTTTTTTTCTTAATATAAAATCTTAGATAAGCATGAAGACTAATTTTGTCTCTGTCAGCAATGGGAAATATAGTTTTTAAAAGCTGAGCAATGTCTCTAACTATTCCCTAGTCCCTTCAGAGAGTTAAGCGTGTTCACAACCACTCATGCATTATGCCTGAGAATTCTTTGTAATTAACAAATTAAGTGAAATTCTGATGATCATAACTTAAAAAGGATAATGAAATCTAATTTTTTGAAATGAAAACAGAAAAAAATAATTTTAAACTAGCATACTATATGGCATATTCTGCTAATAAAGGTTTTATTGCTTTTGTATTTCTACAGTGCCCATGCTATAACTCAGAAAGTTATAATTATTATTTTTTCTATTTTTGAATATGCCATATTGGAAAACAATGTAAACCAGTTTTATATCTCCATTCAATAGAAAATGTATGACAACACACACACACACACACACACACACACACACACACACAAATAGTACTGCATAACCTTCACTGATTTAATATTAAGGAAATTATTACTTGATCATGATGTATATGTGACTCTAGATACTTGCTGGCTATGACAAAGAAGTAAAAGTTTTGGAAATTTCAATAAAGTTAAGAATGTAACATTCCTCTCAAAGCCCAATAATATTGGACAGAAACAGAGACAGAGAGACACAGAGTCAGAGACAGACAGAGATAGAAACAGTGAAAGAGTTAGACAGATATAAACAGAGACAAATAGAGGAGAAACAGAAGATGGGAACACTAAGAGACACAGAATTTCAGTCTCCTCGAGTTCACGCCAAGTTTCCAGTCTTCCAAATTTGTTTTTTGGAATGACTAAATGCCTTAAGAAGTCCTTCAAAAACATATCTCAATTCAATGCCTTCTCTCTCATAACAATTTCTCATTTATCTTGCACATAACTTGGTTTGCATATATTGGTTTTCATGTTGTCTTTCTCATTAGACTGTAAACTCTTTGAGTTCAGGGTTTTTCTTCTGCCTCTTTTTGTATCGCTAATACTTAGTACAATCCCTAGCACATAGCAATTGCTTAACAAATATCTATTGATTGATATAGGTAGCATAGAGGACTGAGTATTAGATTGCAGGAAGACCTGAATTTGAATCAAATCTTAGAAAATTACCAGCCTGTGATACTGGACCTTTCTTAGTTTTAGTAAGAATAATGATGGTGGTTGCAATGGCCATCTATATTTCCTATATTGAAGTTTATAGAACAACAAATAACAATCCTGACATAAAACAGAAATATACATAAAATTCATCGCCCATGATTGTGCAAACTGATGTTTAATTTTTTTTAAAAAAATGATGATCAAGAAGGCATAATACAGAGCAGTAAGAGTAATACATCATATTATGATATAATTACGTGAACATATCCAGAAAGCTGAATGGGAAGCATTTGGATAATATCAGTTGAGAGAGAAACAGAAGCCACATGCCATCAGAGTAGTCAGCAATACAGACTAGAACAACAGCTGGTGCCAGTCACACCTTCAGTTCCATTCTTTAAGAACATGAAAAATGTCCTTCCAAATCTCACCACTATGAAAAAACCTTTACCTCCACCATCTCCAATTCTATATAAGGATTCTTCAGAGATTCTTCAAAACTTGAAAGAAATAAAAATCCCATGGTTCTTTGTAGTTATTTAACACTCTTCTAGGGATTGTTGCCTTTGGATGCCTGATGAAGCTCTTTTCCTGGCTAAAATAAAATGGTTAAATATTTCTTGATTTGACTTACTAGAAAGTTCCAAAAAAGATAGATTCTTTTATGGATCTAATGTTTACCAGAAATAAAATAAAATGTTTGTAAGAAAATAAGTTTTTTAAACCTTAGGGGGAAATGGCAACTTTCTGTTAGAACTTGTTATTTAAGAGAAGAAAACTGGGCATAGTTTGCATACACATAATATTTTCCAAGAGTTGATTTTATGATTTTCAAAAAAATAACTTCTAGATTCTCACTAAATACAATTTTATGAGAAGGGAAACCAGAGAAAACTTCCAGAAATCCAGAACAGATTTCTTTTTTTTTCCTTTTATTTTTTATTATAACTTTTTATTGACAGAGCCCATGCCTGGGTAGTTTTTTTTTACAACATTATCCCTTGCACTCACTTCTGCAGAACAGATTTCTAAAGAAGAAGACAACACTTTCCATGAGAAAGAAAATAGACTTTTGTCAGAAATCACTGACATTGACTCACATGGAGTTTCACAACTGTCCTTGGTATTTAAAAAGACATGTTCAGAAGATGAAAAAAATACAGGTACTAAGGGATAATTACACAATTATAGCAGGATCCTATAAAAATACTGCTAGAGTTCATAATGAACTGACACTGGCAAGTAAATTTAAGGATAACTTAAAGGGTTAGGATGTTTTCAGCTACACTGTAGAATGGAAGATGGGTGAAGGAATGGGATCAGTCCTTAGGGAGAATGGGACAAGGGACAACTTTTGAGAAATACAGCATTGAGTTAGTTAATTTATTTTCTTTCATTTATTTTCCTGTTAAGGGGAACAAAGTTTAAATTGGAAAGAGAAATAAAATATTTGTTGGAGATTTAGCATGGCAGGATGAATAGAGGGTTATAGTTGGAGTCAGAAAACTTGGACTTGAGTTTTACTGAGACATATAGGGTAAATCACTTGATCCCTCATTGTCCGAAAGCAATTCTAAATCTATAAGCTGCAAAAAAGTTGGTGACATTCACTAATGAGTTAATCTCATCAATGAAAATTCCCTGCACTAATAATATAATAATAGGTACAGAGGGACCTTATCTCTTCCTCCCCAAAAATCAACTCTATTTTTATTATTTGATTTAAAATACTTTCTTACAATTAAAACTTTAGTCACCTGGTTTCTTGAATATTAATTCTTTGTAGAAACCATTCTAATGTAATTTTTTTTCTCTTTTGAAATTCAATAAACATAACTCAAAATACAAAAGTATTCCTGATTCGCCTTTGATACATTTGCACTTACTCTATTTAATTAAAATTAATGATTTCTTTTTTTTTTTTTTGGCAAATATCTAATGAGAATTTGTAGATTAAGTATCTCACCCAGTTCCATTTTTCATTGCAATTTCACATTTGTAAATATACACATTATTTTAATACATTGCCAGCGAGCACTTTTTTGCCCAGATACAGAATTAAACATTGTATATATTGTAAATGTATACAATGTAAAATGAATGGAAAGACCCATTGTAAGGATTTTTTTGTAAGGAAACAAATATTATGATATATAGAAAACTAGCTAATCTATTAGAACACACTGTAACTACACTAATTTTTAATAGCTAAAGTCCATGAGCAAGCAAAAGTAATGTGCTGAAGAAAGAATGCAAATTTTTGCTAAATGAATCTATAACAGAAATTATTTGTATTAAATGAAATGAGATTTAGATAGAATTAGGTGTTATTCACTTCATGTCGCAGTTCTTGAGGAGGCACAAAAGGGTATCTGTGTCACTTCAAAATGCCTTTGAATTTTGTACAGATATTCTAAACTGACAGCTATGGAGTTGGAATTGCAATTAACTTGGTGACTATGGTTACATCTTAAGTACTTTGTGCCCACAATTTACATTGAATTTCTTTTAATTCTCACACAGGCTTGTTATTCTATTTTATAAAGTATTGCTTAATCATACAGAGAGATTTTGAAAAATCATTTTCATAAGTCACTGTTGCCTACTTTATAAGAGTCAGTAGTGTCCCCATGTGATTCCTCTTTCTTTTCTAAATAGAACACAACTGGGAGATTGATACATTAACACTAATAACAGCATTGAGAACACATTTGGAATCTGATTTTCAAAATAACTGTGAGGTTGTTGTTTCTGCTCCTGTTGTTTTTGCGATGATGATGATGTCATTGTCATTTTAAAATGGAGTTTAAATGGAAACAGTCCTGGAATAAACCACTTTCCTATTAAAAATCACTCATGTACACACACACACACATAGAGACACATCATATAAGCATGCATACATAAATATATGTTATATATGTTTGTATGTTTGTGTATATATATTATATATATGTATCATAATATATTTATATGTAGATCTCTTGTTCTACATTATCTCCTTTGATGATTTCATCAACAATCAAAGGTTTAATTATCACTTCTTTGCAGCTGATTTACAAATGAATTTTATGGAACCATATTCTCTAATCCTGAGTATCTAATCTGAACTCTAACCCTGTAGTATCAACTATCTTTTGGATATTTAGGACTAGAAATCCTATAGCCATGGATATGTCATATATATATATATATATATATATATATATATATATATATATATAAAAATACATTATATATATATATATATATATATATATATATACACACACACACACACACACATTCTTATACAGATGGACAAAATAAAATAAACGGAGGCAGAGACAGAGAGAAATCTTGTCAAATAATTAGAAGACAAGATTATTCCTTAGATAGCCTTTGAGACAATCAGGAAAATCCTAAACAATGTGGCACATTAATGTAATGGAATATGATTATACTGTTAAAAAATGAAAGAAGTGTTTATAGAGTTATAACTGGGTAGTATCAAATGATGCACAGTGAAGTGAAAAGCATCAGGACAAAAAAATCATTTAAACGAGAGTAGAAAATATGAATTTTTAAAAGAAGAAAGACAAGGAGAACTCTGATGAATGAAATAACTATTTCTTTATAGTACTTATCATGAAATATATTACTCACCTTTTGCAGAGAATGGATGAAGACAAAGTAAGGAGACATACAATTTTGGATATAGATACTCTAGATTCATTTTTTTTGACTATGGTAATTTTAAAAATCTTTCTCACTCTGGAATTTTAGTGGAGGTATGCTGAGGATAGAGAATTTAAAAATTGTTATGTCAAAAAAGAGAACCATTATTTTTTTAAGTACAGAGATGAGATGAAAGTTAAAGGAACAAGCACACAAAAGCAGGACAAAGCTTAAAGTAACATATAGAAATGATTGTATAATTTAAAAAATAAAAAAAGACTATGAAATAAAAATTCATGGTTTCATATAGAATACTCTACTTACACATGAAAATGCTATTTTTTGAGTGATTCAGTTCAGATTAGAAACAATTCAACTAAAAGGTTATCCATTTTGATACTTGTGTATTTTTTTAGTCTTATTTGAGAAAATATGGAAAATTAATATCAAGCCTTGATTTTAAACTAGACTTTTTATTCACAAGTTTATAAAACTTTTAGTAAATAACTTGTACAAAAAAAGTTGTCAATCTATTTCTCATTATATTGAATTTCATTGTGCTATTTTGTCAATTTCCATTTGATACTTTCTCTGCCAATTTAATTCTTAAGTCTAATGATACCTGAGGAAGCTCACGGAATCTATGTGTAAAATAGTCTTCCTGATCAGAGGTCAGTTTCCCACTCATCATATCAAACTGCCTTTCCTAAAATATTATATAATTTATATAATTTTACAAACTGTTAGAAAAGAACTCTTTAGGTAGTGTAGTAGATAGAACACTAGCTCTGAAATCAGGTGAACCTGAGGTCAAAACTAGTTTCAGACACTTGACACTTACTACTTATGTGAACCTAGATGAGTCACTTACCACTGATTGCCTACAAAAACAAAAAAACAAAACAAAACAAAAACAAAAACAAAAAACCCCCAACAAAACAAAAGAAAATAATTTTTTTTTTAGGTTCCTCATGATAAGGAATCACTGATCAAATGAAAATTGAACTGATTCACAGTTTTAAAGATGAACCTGGTCTTTTGCTGTTTTTATTTTAAGTATTTACAAAAGACTAAAAAAAAGCTGTTTTGTTCAGGTTGTTCATGAATTTTAATGATTAAAATTGCTTTTGTAGTAAATTCAAAAGCAATGGAGAAGAACCTGATTGTTAAAAGGTAAATTGAGCTTGCAAGATCATTTAAATTTTGACTTGATCTGAATTTTACCATGAGTAATAAAATGATAACAATTGGAACAGGACACCAAGAAGAAATAAATCTTTATATGTGTGAGTAAGAAAAAGAGAAGGAGAAAATGTCAAGGGTATCTGAAAATAAGTGAAAATTAACTATCTAATTTAGCTTGTGCACATTAATCTGATTTTTTTTTTATATAAATGTGTTGTGAATATTTTTTTCCTTACCAATTTTCCTCCTTTGGTTGGAAGAATATTTTCAGTGAGTAGGATAGGAAAAATATTGCTTAAGGTTAGAGATATACAAACCTTTGTAAGAAATACTATAGTTAGTATAAGGGAAAGTTGTGTTGCCTAAGGCTGAAACCTTGAATGACAACCCAGTTTGAGTCTTTTGAAGTAACAGAACTGACAACTGGTGGTTATCCTTAACCCACTGTTTTATTATCACAAAGAGTAAGTCTTGACAAAAAACTGAGACCTTTCATTAATAACCATCAACAACAATTTGGGGGGGGGGGACAGAGGCAAGATGGCAGAGCTACAGACGGCATTCTGAGCTCCCGTCTAAACTCACTTACTAATTACCTAATTCATGCTCAGAAATAGTGCTTGGCTGGTAAAATTAATGAATATTGGGAGTACAACAAATTACCAACTGAAGATAAAGCTCTGTGTTGATCTGGCAGGAGGAGGCCCAGCACAAGCAAGGAGGCAGACCACAAAGGCTAGCCCACACTGAGGGGTCCAGAGGTGGGGTGCGGTCTCTGTGGGTGGAGAATTTACAGGGAGGACTCTACCACAGGTTGGCTCCTCTGCTTTGGTTGCAAAGCAGTAAATCAGCAGAGAAGTTACACAAAATCCAAAGGCAGAGTGTACCCCAAAAACCCAGAGTTTAAAAACACCTGGCCACACCCTACTCAGCAGTGGATTTGACTCAACACAGGACCACAGTGCAGCAGCACAACCATAGTCTGGAGGGTGAGAGTCTGCCTGGGGCAGTGACACTTTTGCTGCTCAGCCACTCTTCCCAACACAGCTCCCCAGTTTATCCCAGGGCAGCCACAGATGACAGCAAAAGTCTCTGCCCAGGGCAATTACACTTACACATAGCAGGGGGGCTCAGCTCAGGGCAGTGAGATTTCAACTGCTCAGCCACTCAGCCCAGGGCAGCTGCTGTTCCACACAGCAGAACTCTGCCCAGAACAGTGACACTTCTGCAGGAGCCTGGCCACTCTTTGCAGCCCATTAGCAGGACAGCTACTCTCCATATATCCCTCTCATGTAGAGGAAGCTGAGAACCTCCTTGCCCTGAAGGCATACACCAAGGGCTTTTTAAAAAATGAGTAAACAAAGCCAAGCAAACTCTAACTATAAATAACTTCTATACAGAAAAAGAGATTTCCAACCCTGAGGAGACTAATAGCAATCAATCTCCAGACAAAACTTCAAAGTAGGATATAACTTGGTCACCATCACACAAAGCTCTCCTAGAAGAAATTAGAAAACGTCTTAAAAGAGAAATAGAAGAAAAATGAAGGAAAGGAAAGAGAAGCTCTGTAAAAGAGAATATGGAAAAGGCAAATAACTCATTAAAAGAAGGATTTGATAAAGTGGAAAAAGAAAACAGTTTCCTGAAATGTGAAATGGAAAAGGTAAAGAAATCTCAGGGAAACAGGATGAATGAATTGTAAAAGATAAAGAACTCCCTGAAAAATAGGATTTGTGAATTGGAAAAAGAAAATAACTCAGTAAAAAAAACAGTGAAATAGAAAAAAAAATTCCATAGAGCAAAACGACTCATTTAAAAACTCAATTGGACATATACAAAAAGAAGTAAAAAAAAAAAAGTTAATTAAGAAAACAGCTCATTAAAAATAAGAACTAAATTAATAGAAATGAATCATTCATTGGGACATCAAGAATCAGTCAAGCAAAACAAAAAAAAATAGAAAAAAATCTTAAATATCTATTTGGATATACAAGAGATCTGGAAAATAGATCTAGGAGAGATCTCTGAGGATTATTAGATGTCCTGAAAAGTATGATGAAAAAAAAAAGATTTTACAGGAAATGATAAAAGAGAACTGCCCAGAATTAGAAGGTAAATTGGCATAAAAATAACTCATAAAACATCTTCTGAAAGAGACTTCAAAATAAAAACTCCAAGAAACATTGTGGCTAAATATCAGAACTATCAGACTAAAAAAAATGTTAAAAGCAGCCAGAAAAAACAAAACAAAATAAAACAATTCATCTAATATGTTACATATTAAAGGATCAAAGGGCCTGCAATATGATATTATGTAAGGCAAAAGAACTTTGAATGCAGCCAAGAATAAACTACCCAGCAATATCAATAGAAGCAATATCAATACTAAACATATATGCAACAAGTGGTATAGTATCTAACTTCCTAAAGGAGAAGGTAAGAGAATTGCAAGAAGAAATAGACAGCAAAACTATAATAGTGGGAAATCTCAACCTTGCACTCTCAGAATTAGATAAATCAAACCATAAAACAAATAAGAAAGAAGTTAAAAAGATAAATAGAATATTAGAAAACTTAGGTATGATAGAACTTTGGAGAAAAGTGAATGGAGACAGAAAGGAATATACTTTCTTCTCAGCAGTTCATGGAACCTATACAAAAAAGTGACCATATATTAGGACATAAAGAACTCAAAATTAACTGAGAAAGGCAGAAATAGTAAATGTATTCTTTTCTGATCACAATGCAATGAAAATTACATTCAATAAAAAGCTAGGGGTAAATAAACCAAAAAGTAATTGGAAACTAAATAATCTCATCCTAAATAATGAATGGGTGAAACAACAAATCATAGACACAATTATTAATTTCACCCAAAAGAATGACAACAATGGGCCAACATACTGAAATTTGTGGGATGCAGGCAAAGCAGTAATAAAGGGAAATTATATATCTCTAGAGGCTTACTTGAATAAAATAGAGAAAGAAGAGCAATGAATTAGGCTTGTAACTTAAAAAACTAGAAAAAGAGCAAATTAAAAATCAAACAAATACTAAATCAATATCAAATACTAATCAAATACTAAATCAATCAAATACTAAACTTGAAATTCTAAAATTAAAAGGAAAAATTAATAAAATTGAAATAAAAAATATTGAATTAATAAATAAAACTAAGAATTGGTTTTTAAAAAATAGCAAAATAGATAAATCTTTGGTAAATTTGATTAGAAAAAGGAAAGAGGAAAATCAAATTGTTAGTGTTAAAAATGAAAATGGAGAACTTTCCACTAAGAAGAGTAAATTAGAACAATAAAAAGTAATTTTGCCCAACCTTATGCTAATAAATTTGATAACTTAAATAAAATGGATGACTACTTTCAAAAATATAGGCTACCAAAATTAATAGAAGAGGAAGTAAATTGCTTAAAGAGTCCCATTTCAAAAAAAGAAATAAAACAAGCTAATAATCAACTCCCTAAGAAAAAATTCCCAGGACCAAATGGATTTAGATGTGAATTCTATGAAACATTTAAAGAACAATTAACTCCAATGTTATATAAAGTATTTGAAAAAAAAGGAATGAAGGACTCCTACCATATACCTTTTATGACACGACATGATACTGATACCTAAACCAGGTAGGACAAAAACAGAGAAAGAAAATTATAGACCAATCTCCCTAATAAATATTGAGTCAAAAATTTTAAATAAATTATTAGTAAAAAGATTACAGAAAATCATCCCCAGGATAATATACCATGACCAAGTAGGATTTATATCAGGAATGCAGGGCTGGTTCAATATTAGGAAAGGTATTACCATAAATAACTATATCAATAAGCAAATTAACAAAAACCATATGATCATCTCAATAGACACAGGAAAAGCATTTGATAAAATCCAATATCCATTCATAATAAAAACATTTGAGAGTATATGAATAAATGGGCTTTTCTTTTAAATAGTCAGGAGCATATATTTGAAATTACCAGTAACCATCATATGTAATAGGGATAAACTGGAAACATTCCCAGTAAGTTCAGGAGTGAAACGAGGTTGCCCTCTATCACTATTACTATTCAATTCTGTATCAGAAATGCTAGCTTCTGCAATGAGTTGAAAAAGAGATTAAAGGAATTAGAGTAGGTAATGAGGAAACCAAATTATCACTCTTTGCAGATGATATGATGGTTTACTTAGAGAACCCCAGAGATTCTACTAAAAAGCTATTAGAAATAATCCACTCCTTTAGCAAAGTTGCAAGATAGTAAATAAACCCACATAAATCATCAACATTTTTATACATTACTAACAAAATGCAACAGCAAGAGGTATAAAGAGAAATTCCATTTAAAATAATTGTTGATAGTATAAAATATTTGGGAATCTATAGGCCAAGGGAAAGTCAGGAATTATATGAGCAAAACTACAAAACACTTTCCACACAAATAAAGTCAGATCTAACCAATTGGAAAAATATTAAATGCTCTTGGACAGGGGGAGCAAATATAATAAAGATGACAATACTACCTAAACTAAGCTATACCAATCAGACTCCCCCAAAAGACTATTTTAATGACTTATTGAAAATAACAAAATACATATGGAAGAACAAAGGTCAAGACTTTCAAGGAAACTAATAAAAAAAAATCAGCTGAAGGTGGCCTAGCTGTACCAGATCTAAAACTATATTATAAAGGACAGGTTATCAAAACCATTTGATATTGGCTAAGAAATAGACTAGTTGATTAGTGGAATAGTTTAGGTTCACAGGACAAAATAGTCAATAACTTTAACAATCTAGTATTTGACAAACCCAAAGACCCCAGCTTTTGGGATAAAAATTCACTCTTTGACAAAAATTGCTAGGAAAATTGGAAATTAATATGTCAGAAACTAGGCATGGACCCACACTTAACATCATATACCAAGATAAGGTCAAAATGGGTTCATCATCTAGGCATAAAAAATGAGATTATAAATAAGTTAGAAGAACATAGGATAGTTTAACCTCTCAGACCTATTGAGGATGAAGGAATTTGTGACCAAAAAAGAACTAGAGATTTTTTATTGATCACAAAATAGAAAACTTTGATTATATCAAATTAAAAAGCTTTTGTACAAACAAAACTAATGCAGACAAGATTAGAAAGGAAGGAAAAAACTGAGAGATCATTTTTTATAGTCAAAAGTTGTTATAAAGGCCTCATTTCGAAAATATTTAGAGAATTGACTTTAATTTATAAGAAATCAAGACATTCTCCAATTGATAAATAGTCAAAGATGTGAACAAACAATTTTTAGATGATGAAACAGAAACTATTTCTAACCATATTAAAAGATGCTCCAAATCATTATTAGTTAGAGAAATGCAAATTAAGTGAGATAACACTACACACCTGTCAGATTGGCTGGGATGACAGGAAAAGATAATGCTGAATGTTGGAGGGGATGTGGGAAAACTGAGGCACTGATGCATTGCTGGTGGAATTGTGAATGAATCCAACCATTCTGGAGAGCAATTTGGAACTATGCTCAAAAAGTTAACAAACTATATATACCCTTTGTTCCAGCAGTGCTACTATTGGACTTATATCCCAAAGAGATCTTAAAGAAGGGAAAGGAAACTGTATGTGAAATTTTGTAGTGGCGAGAAACTGGAAATTGAATGTATGCCCATCAATTGGAAAATGGCTGAATAGTTGTGGTATATGAATATTATGAAATATTATTTTTCTGTAAGAAATGACCAGCAGGATGATTTCAGAAAGGCCTGAAGAGACTTATATGAATTCATGCTGAGTGAAATGAGCAGGACCATTATATGAGCAGGTCATTATATACTTCAGCAACAGTACTATATGATGATCAATTCTGATGAATATGGGCTTCTTTTACAATGAGATGAACCAAATGAGTTCCATTTGTTCATTAATGAAGAGAACCAGGTGCACCCAGTGAAAGAACTATGGGAAATGAGCATTTCTACTCCCTCTGGTTTTGTCCGCTTGCATTTTTTATTTCTTTCTCAGGGTAAAAATAACCCTGTCAAATATATTGTATTTAACATATACTTTAACATATTTAACATGTATGGATCTACCTGCCATTTAGGGGAGGGGGTGGGGGGAAGGAGGGGTAAAGTTGGAACAGAAGGTTTTGCAAGAATCAATGCACATATATCTCATAAATAAATACTTATAATAATAATAATAATAACATTAATGATTTAATTATTTAATTTAAAACAACAACAACTATTTGTGGTTTGTTGAAGAGGAAGAGGAAGAGGTGTGTGTATATGAGAGTTTTCTCTTTTTGTTTTTACTGTTCCCCTTTTCCCTTCTATTTGTATTATGGAAGAAATATGGAATAATTCTGGAATCAAGTTAAGAAGAATTTAAGTAGCATATAGATTACAGAGATACCAAACTTTCAAACTCAAGGTCCTCTGAAGGACTGACTTAAGTGGATTAAAATGTAACAGGGAAATACTTGTCAAAATCAAGGAAAATATAATAAAACCTAAAAATGTTAACAGTTTTCTTAGTTAAAATATCCTTATGGAGTAACATATAATGAGCCTTTTTTCTAATTGTTTGATATTTATAGGTTAGGGGGTAGCATTCCTGAACAATGTTTATATTTATTCAACATTTTATTTTCCTCCAATAATATGTAAAATATGTATTTAAGCATTTAAAAAAACATTCCAAGTTCTTTCTTTCTACAAACCTCTCAGTGAGAAAGCAAGAAATTTGATATGCCAAACTGTTGGGCACTGCACCCTCCCTTTCCCTCCTTTCTCCTCCCCCCAACCCGCTTTCCTTGCTATTAGGACTGGAAATTGAGTTTTATATACCACTGTGACACAATAATGGGTAGAAAAGGAAAACAATATCCAGGTGCCTGCCATTCTGACTCCATCCTATCCTCGATGGAGTCCAAAACTGCCCTGGAATAAAATTGCTATCTTGCCTCCTGCCTAAAAAGACCTAAGTTATATCCCCTATCTATCCAAGAATTATCCTCCTCTCTTGTCTGACAAGGCCTAAATCACAATCAAACTGTAAATATCAAGTTAACTCCTCTCTCTCAGCTCTCTCTCTCTCTGAAGTGAAGACAACAGATGAAAAATTAAACTAATTGTATTCTCAACTTTTGTGTCCTGCTTGCAAACCCTAATTAGCTAACACCCTATAAAAGTTCCTCAATTAGAATCTTGTCAGCTAGCCTAAAACTCTCCACATTAAAAGATTAAAAACCAATCTCTATCTTGTGTCAAGTTTCTCTGGCATTACAATATTTGTGCAGTCATGTAAAACATATTTCCACATTAATTATGTTGTAAAAGAAAATGCATATTCTTCCCTCCAATGAAAAAGGAAAACAACAAAAGAAAAATAGAGAAAGTAAAAATAAACAAAACAAATAAAAAAACATGCTTCACTCTTCATTCAGACTCTATTAGTCCATTCTCTGGAAACAGATAATTTTTTTTTTATCATTAGTCCTTCAGAATTGTCTTGGATCATTTTATTTCTGAGAATAGCTACATTGTTCATAGTTTAGCATAGTACACTATTGCTGTTAGCATATTCAATGCTTTCCTGATTCTCTTCATTTTACATTTTATTGATTCATGTAAATCTTTCCAGGTTTTCTGAGACCATCCAATTCATCATTTCTTATGTTATAATATTTCATATCAAAACTTTTGTAGTCATTACCTAAATGATAGTCATCCTCTTGATTTCAAATCCTTTGCCAACATAAAAAAATTTTGTACATATTACATTTGTATATTAAAAAAAAACAACCTTTAGTATGCTGAATCAAAGGTTATGCATCATTTTATCGCTGTTTGTGATTACCTGTATTTTGTCCTTCAGAATAACTGAATCAGCTTACAATTCCACCAACAGTGTATTAGTATGTAATATAGTATTGCTATAGTATTATTTCCCACCCCCTTCCATATTTGTCATTTTCCTTTTCTACTACATTATTCAATTGTATAGATAAGGGGTGGTACCTTAGAGTTATTTTAATGTACATTTACTTAATTTACAGTTATTTAGACATTTTTCATAAAACTATGAAAAGCTTTGATTACTTCATCTGAAAATTGCCTGTTGATGTCCTTTGGACATTTATCATTAGGATAATAGTTCTTATTTTTGACTCAGTTCTCTCTCTCTCTCTCTCTCTCTCTCTCTATATATATATATATATATATATATATATATATATATATATATGAAATGAGAACTTTATCAGAGACACTTGCTATATTTTTTCAGTCATTAATATTGTGTATTTCTCTCCCTGTGTATTTCTCTTTCCCTCCTTTTCCCATTCCTCTCTTTTTCTCACACTCTTTTCCTTTAACTGAGTAGACAAATAATTTGACATAAGTTATATATGTATAGTTACATAAAGCACATTGCCATGTAAATTATTCTGTGAAAGAAAACACAAAAATGGAAATACAAAAAATGAAGGAAAAATACCTCTAATCTTCATTCAAGCTCTACAACTTCTTTCACTGAAGATGGACAGCTCCTTTCATCATAAGTCCTACTCAAGTGTCTTGGATCATTGTATTGCTGAGAATAGTTAAGTTATTCAAAATACTATATACAAAGATTTACTTGTTCTGCTCATTTCATTCTGCATCAGTTTATATAATTCCATCTTTTTCTGAGAGGATTTTGTTCATTATTTCTTAAAGCACAATAGAATTCAATCATAGTCATATACATACAAGATTTTGCAATGTCTTCATTAAAGGATCTGGGAGATTTGGATATGATATTCTGGAGAGTAAAAAAGTTAGGTATACAACTAAGAATCATCTATTCAACAAAACCGAGTATATCTCTTTGGGAGGAAATGGATATTCAATGAAATAGAAAAAAAAAGCATTCCTGATGAAAAGACCAGAGTTGAACAGATTTGACTTTCAAATAAAAGATGCAAAAAAATTATAAAAATGTAAACAGGAGAGAGAAACCATAAAGGATTCAGTGATGTTAAAGTGTTAAAATTCTTACATGAGGAAATTATATTTATAACTCCTAAAATCTTTCTCTTTAATAATAAAGTTAGAAGGAATATACATAGACAGAAAGTAGAAGTGTAATTTAAATGTGATAGTATGACAATATTTTTTTAAATTGTAATAGTATTTTATTTTTTCCAAATATATGCAAAGATAGTTTCAACATTCATCTTTGTAAAACCTTGTGTTCCAGATTTTTCTACTTCTCTCTCCCTCCCTTCCCCTCTAGATAAAAGGCTATCTAATAATGTATGTTAAATATGTGCAATTCTTCTAAACATATTTATTTCTATATTCATCATACTGAACAAATAAAACAGATCAAAACAAGAAAGGAAGAAAAAGCAAACAACAAAAACAGATGAAAATACTATGCTTTGATCCATATTCAGTCTCTAAAGGTATCTCTCTGGAGACAGATTGTACTTTCTATTAAGTCTATTAGAATTGATTTGAATCACAAAAATGACATGCAGAATGCCTGAAAGAAATTTAACAGTGGAGAAAAATATAGGGGAAGCATGGAGGGAACACATTGTAATTCAAACTTTCTTAAATCTTGTGTTAGCTTGACAGTACCTTCATGATATTTTAATTGCTTCTTTATTGTTGCTAGTAGTATTAAGTCTTTGATCTGAGAATTTTCATTTTGGGATTTTCTTTCAGGAAGTGATTGGTGGATTTCTGTTTTATCCACTGTTTTTAGAACATATAGAAAACATGATTAGGAACAGCTAATCGGTGTAGTAGATAGAGCACCAGTCATGAAGTCAGGAGAACCTCCAAGGCTTAACAATTCCTGGCTGTATGACCCTGGGCAAGTCATTTAACTCCTATTATCTTCAGGGGAAAAAACAACAACAACAACAATAAAACATGGCTTTCAGGCCCGTTATCTCTCTTGATTGTTTTTAATGGATAATTTCTTATATTCTTTTCATTCTTTTGATTTTATTTGATGATTTCTTGATGTCTCATAGTAGCTTCCATTTGGCCAAAATCCGGCTTTTAAGGAATTGCTTTCCTCAGTAACCTTTTGTACCTCCTTTTCCATTTAGCTAGTTTTACTTTTTTAAGGACTTCTTTTTTTTTTTTTAGTGTATCTCATTTTCCTTTTGTTCACTTCAGCTTTTCAAGAAATTGTTGTTTATATCAGATTTTTGTGTCTTTTTATCATTTGTGTTATTATGATTTTTTAAAGTGTCATTTTCTTCAGTATTATCTGTGCATGTAGGTATGTGCTTCCTTTAACAAAGTGTTGATTTTTTTTTCATGATTTTTTTTGAATCACTCTCATTTGTCTTGCCAATTTCTTCTCTATATGTCTTACTTAATTTTAAAATATTTTTTAAATACTCATCCATGATCTGAAACCAATTCTTATTTTCTTGAGGGCTTTGGAGGTATGTGTTTGACTTTTTTTGTCTTCTTTTGAATGTGTGTTTTGTTCTTCCTGGTCACCATAGTAACTTTCAATGGTTAGATTTTTTTTCCTCAATTGTATTTTATTTTTCAAAATATATGTAAAATAGTTTTCAACATTCATTTTTGTAAGATTTTGTGCTCCAATTTTTTTCTCTTCCTCTCTTACCTCTCTTTTCCATAAGACAGCAAATACTCGGCTAAAGATTATATGTGTAAAATACTTTTAAACATATTTCCCTATTTGTCATGTGCAAGAAAAATAAGACTAAAGGGATAAAAACATAAGGTAGAAAAAGCAAACAAATCGATAAAATGCTGTGTTTTGATCTATATTTTGTCTCCTTAGTTCTCTCTTTGATTGAGAATGTCATTTTACATCCCAAGTTAATTGGAATTTTCTTGCATCACTGCATTGCCAAGAAAAACTAACTCTATCACAGTTGATCATCATACAATATTACTTTTACTGTCTGCAGTGTGTCCCTGATTCTACTCATTTCACTCAGCATGAGTTCATGCAAGTTTTTTGAGGCTTTCCTGAAATCTGCCTGCTCATCATTTCGCATAGAGCAATAATATTTCATTCTCTATTTTATGGGCATCAATTAAATTTCCAAATCCTTGGTTTGCTTTCTGGAAGTCTTGGGGCAGCCTTCCTTTCAGCAGACTAATCACCATGACAATAGCCAGGAATTAAGTCCCAAAGTTTTTATTGTCTCCTTCACAGTCTATGTCCTTCACCTGGGGCTTGACTAGCTTTATGGAGGGCCTTCAGATGGGCCTTGCTCTCAGTAGAGGAAATGCAGGAGGATAGGTCAGCCACTATGATGGTGGGAGATGGAATGTCCCAAAGTGCAGGAAGCAGGAGAGCCACTATGAGGTTGATCAAAGATGGAATGTCTCTCTCTTGAATTCTCTCTGAGCTGAGAGCTTGAGCTGCGACCTCCAGTGCTCTGTTTTCTCCAAGTCTGTCTCTGACTGAGTCTGTCCCAGTTTATATGTGCTATTACAATTACATCATTACAATATACCATATAAACCAATCATTATATCACTTAGGGCAATCATGCTGAACTAGAGAACTCACATGCGAAACTAGATAACCATTGTCTTATCAATTCCACTGAGTTAATACCTTGTTTAAATCAATCATACTAAGCTTTAAGTATATTTCTCCAAAGTTCCTGCCCTTTATATCTCCTGCTTTCTTTTGTTTTAGAATATAAGTGGTCACACCTACCTGACTTCTCAGGGAGGTGAGAACTCCAAAAAGAAAGTGTTAGGATTCTTACAAGGTGCCAAGTTAGTGGAATTGATGAGATGATTCCCCAATTTATATGTACTTAGTACTTATTATAATTCCACAAGATTTACACCTATAAGAGAGCATATATAAGGACAAGCTCTCAGGGACAAATAATTTTTTTTTCATAATTCTCCTCCATATCTCTTATTTCTTTTCTCCATTGTTTTTCTATCTTAGTTGATTTTTAAAATCCTTTTTAAGTTCTTCTAAGAAAACCTTTTGAATTTAAAGCTGGGTCATATTTCCCTTTGGAGCTTCATTTGTAAACATTTTGCCATTCTGGGTTTGTGTTCTGATCTTCCCTATTGCCCTAGTAGCTTTTTTATGATTGGGGCTCTTTTTGCTTAGTTTGATCACTTTAAAAAGTTGAGCTCTGCTCTTAGGGTATAGGGGAGATTATCCTCAGCTTTTTTTGCAAAGGGATAATGCCTTGTCCTGCTGGGACTGAAAGTTCTGGCAGCTTTCTCATTCTGCTGGTTGCCTTGGCCTACCTGTTATGCTCAGATTTTGGGGATCAAAATTTTCATTCTGTTCTTGTGTTGCACATGTCACACTGAACTGCTGAACCACTGTCCCTCTGAGTCAATTTAGAAAGACCATGAGTGCTGGTCTGTATTTTGTCTAGTAGCCTCCCACTAAATTCCCTCTCCTGTGGCTGCATTGGGCTGCATTCCTCCTTGTCTAAGTGAGACAAACCTTTCCAGAAATCACTCCAAAATATCTTAAGCTGAAAAATTGTTTCACTCTACATGTTTGTTAATTCTGTCCCTCCAGAATCCATTTAGAACATTGATTTAGAATTGTTTCTAAGGGAAACTGGAAGAGTTCAGGCAATGTTCTGGCTTCTCTCCTCCCTCTTGGATCCTATAGTCAGAATTTTTTTCCAGTTGCTTCTTCATTTTTCTATTATTTCTTGCTTTTTAACTATATGTTAAAATGGGGATCTGCTTCCAAAGGGGAGAGGGAATTCTCCCAAGTTTCAAAATAATTTGTTTTTATTATTTGTTTTTTTGCAGCTTTTTTCAGAGGTAATTCTGGGGAATTGTAAGTTTTTGGCATTTCCACGGCAGTGTGATCTAGGGAGAAGTATATTTACTACTTTTCTGAACTGTGTACTGGTTTTTGAGTGATCAGTTACAAACCCTGGAACTGTGATGAGTGTCCATACTCCCCTACTGCCAGAAGATCTGTTCTATCACCCTGATCCAAATATATGCAATAAAACCTAGCTCTAGCAAAGGTACTTCTGCAGTTTTCATTCTGACCCACTAGGCAATTATCTTACTATTTTTAGACTGAGAGATCTGGAAACCACCACTGCTGCCATTGATCCAGTCTCCCCCAAAGTCTACAATTTGTTTTCTGGGGCCTATCTCCACTGGTGCAATTTGAACTAGATTCTGTTCTTCTCTCATCCTGGTACAACACTTTCTTCCTGCTTACCTTCTAACGTGCCTTGGGCTGGAAAATTGTTTTACTCCATTTTTTTTGTTGATTTTGCCACTCTAGAGTCAAGTTTTAAGAGTTTTTGGAAGAGTTGGAAAATGTCTGAGCAAGTCTCTTTCTTTATTCTGCCATCTTTGTTCAGCTCTTCTATCTTTGATCAATATTAATGGAAAGTAATTGGACAAGCTACATGTTGTATCACTCAATTAAGAAAGAAAGGAGATTAACACAGGAACTTGTTAGTAATATAGAGAAAAAGTTGAACAAGTGACAAAGAAAATATGAAATAATTTAGGTAATTTTTTTTTTATTCAAGTCATGGACTTTCTGTGTTTCCTGGCAAAGACACCAGAGTGATTTTTCATTTCCTTCTCCATGTCATTTTATAAATGAAGAAATGAGGCAAACAGGATTAAGTAACTTGCTCAGGATCATATAGCTAGTGCTTGAGGACATATTTGAACTAAGAAAGATGTGTCTTCCTGATTCCAAGCCTGATATCCTCTTATATGCAACATGGTAGGTAAAAGAAAACTCAATGAAAAAGAAAAATAAAGGTTATTGCTCCTTTTTTCATTATATTGCTTTTATTTTTTCTGTTCTTCCTAAACAGTAAGAAATCTCCTTCAACTATTGCTCTAATATACAAATTTCATAAAGGCAGAAGGAAAAATAAAATAAAAAAGGTCTTTTTGCCACACTTTTGCCCTGCTAACTGTAGCCATGAATATCAATTTGATAAGAAATGCCTAATGTTATAGAAATCAAAATGATATGGTCAATACCTACCAAGGTTCTTCATGCTACACCAGAGTTACTTCCCTGACTCTTGTCAATATGGCTTAAGTTAGGAAAAGACTAAATTGCTTCTAGTCAGAACTGGAATATTCTGGGAATGAGGGAAGACTCAGGATGGGACAACATTCAAACTGGGTCTTACTTGCTTTAGGTGTCTGGTGTCCTCTTGACTATGTTTGCAGCTTTCTGCTCTCCTGGGAAGGAGACAAAAAAGGACAATTCATATAGTGTCCTCCCAAAGAGTACCTTTCTGAAAATCATGCAAGTCAACATACTTTGCTCTTATGAATAGACTGAGTTTAAATAGGAGATGAAGGAAACTTTGTATAAAGTACCTTATTGCTATGATATTCTTATTGCATAACTATGCTACATGAGGGATATGCAAACTAACTTTAGCTAATCATTTAATGACTTCCCTTTGCTTCATTTCATCCTAATATTAAATATGATGGCTATAAGCCAGTTATTGTCATGATAAGAGAAAAACAGCAATGAGATCAGAGAAGGAAAGTTTTTGTTTTTTTAATTAGACTTTTTAAAGGTGGTCCAAGTAGTCACCATTAATCTACATTGAAAATGAAGCATTGAAAATATTTTTTAAAAAATGTTTACATTTGTCTTATTTGTAATCTCAAATCCATCATTATCAAAAATTGAATAATCTCCTTTTTCTTAATAATTTAGAAAAGTATACTTAGAAAAACATTAAAAAATGGGGGGAGGAAGAGCCAAGATGGTGGAGAGGACACAGACTTCTTTCTGAACTCTTCTACTACCCTCACTACTAATTACAAAATTCAGCCTCTAAAATAGTACTTGACTGGTAGAATCCATGAATATTGGGAGTACAGCAAATTACCAGCAGAAGATAATTTTGAAGATCCCCAGAAAAGGTCTGTCTTGATTAGGTATGGAAGAGGCCAGCACAGGCAGGGTGGCAGAGCATAGAGGCCAGCACAGGCTCAGCAGACTGAGGGAGAGACTCAGTCTTTGCTGATTGGAGAAGGGTGGGGGAGGACTCTACCACAGTGTTGGCTATTCTGCCTCGGTTGCACACCAGTAGATTGGCAGACAAATTATAAAACATCCAACACAAACACAAAAGATAGAGTGAACCCCAAAGTGGCAGAGCCCCACAGAACCTGGCCATTCCCAATTCACAAGGAGCGACTCAGGATGATCCCAGTGCAACTTCTCTTCCCAGTGTAACCACTCTTCCCAATGCAGTTACTGTCCCTTCCTGGTTTGTAGAGGAAGCTAGGAAGCTCCTTGCCCTAAAGGCAGATTTCAAAGATGTTTTTTTTAATGAGTAAAAAAGCAAAGTGGGTCCTAACTATAAACAGCTTCTGTAGTGAAAGAAAACAGATTTCCAACCCCGAGGAGACAAATAGCAGATTGTCTCCCAACAAAGACCCAAGGCTGATATAACCTGATCTCCACAACACAAGGCTCTCTTAGAAGAAATTAAAAAGAATTTTAAAAGAGAACTACAAGAAGAATGGGGAAAGGAAAGGAAAACTCTGCAAGAGAGTTTGGAAAAGGCATATAACTCATGAAAAGAAAGATTTGATGAAGCAGAAAAAAGCCACTTCCTGAAATGTAAATTGTAAAAGGTAAAGAACTCCCAGGAAAACAGAATTTGTGAATTGGAAAAAGAAAATAACTTCTTAAAAATTTTCTGAAATGGAAAAAATATTCCACAGAAAAAACACAATTCATTTAACTCAATTGAATATATACAAAAAGAAGGGAAAAAGTAAATGAATAAAATAACTCGTTATAAATCAGAAATGAATAAATGGAAATTAATGACTCAAGGAAACATCAAGAATCAGTCAAGCAAACACCCCCCAAAAAAAATTAGAAAAAAAAACATTTAATACCTACTTGGGAAAAAAACAACAGACTTGGAAAATAGATCTAGGAGAGATAATCTAAGGATTATTGGACTCCCTGAAAATCATGAAAAAAAAAGAGTCTAGACAATGTTTTTCAGGAAATCATCAAAGAGAATTGCACAGATATAATACAAGCCGAAGGTAACAAAGCCATTGAAAGAATCCATCAAACACCTCCTGAAAGAGATTTCAAAATTAAAAATCCAAGAGATATTGTAGCAAAATTCCAGAACTATTGGATCAAGAAAAACATATTATAAGCAGCCAGAAAAAAAATACCAAGGAGCCACAATAAGGATTATGCAGGATGTAACAGTATCCACATTAATGGATAGAAGAACCTGGACTCTGATATTCCAAAAGGCAAAGGAAGTTGGAATGAAGCCAAAAATAAACTACCCTTATAACCTGATCATTTTCGTCCAGGGAAGAAGATGGGCACTCAAGAAAACAGGTAAATTCCATTTATTTCTGATGAAAAAAACCAAAGCTAAACTGTGGTGTTCTTCTTTTTAAAAAAAAATATAATGGTTCTCTGGGAGTAGGTTTCTTGGGGAGGTTTTCTAGAGGCAGCCTTAGTTTCAGTTCAGAGTAATAATCACCGCAAATATAGCCAGCTGATAAAATCCAAACACTTTTTTCTCCTTCCTTGATTCCAAGTGCTCTTGCAGCTTGTTCTTTGCTTCTGACTCTGCTTTCTTCAGCCTCCAGCCAGCAGAAAGGTGGAAGATGGAATAAATCTGACTCCACCTCCAAGAGTGGGCTTGTGGGCTTTCTCCCAGAGTGCTCTTTGGCCCTAAGAGCTTCTTGCTTATATGAGCTCTCTAAAGGTGTGAACACAAGCATTATTTCTATCAGTTCCACTTAGCATCTTGTTTCAAGTTCTGGCCCATAACATCTCCTTGTAAGATCAGATCAATCATACTGAACCATGCTAAATTAGATAATAATTGTCTCTATCAATTCTAATGACTTAACAACTTGTTAGGATTCTAACATCTCCCTCTTTCTTTTGCTTTAGAACATAAGGTGGTCATGACCTCCCTGACTTCTCAAGGAGGTGAGAACCCCAAAAAGAAGGTGATCATACCTTCCCTGGCTGCTCAAAAAAGAAGTGAAAACATCATAAAAAAGAAGGTGGTCATACTCTCCCTGACATCTCAGGGAGATGAAAACACCAAAGGAAATAGGAAATCAAATCACATTAGTGGGTTTCTGAAGGGGCTCACTTGAAACAGGTATAAATCCATCAATATGGGAGGTATTACACATAATTACATAAGCACATAGTAATATAACACAGGCTAGTAGTAATGTAACAAATAACATGAATCAATATGAGAATTTACATATGTCCATAAGTGCTAGAAATAGTCCAAAAGGAATCCATTGTCCATTAGATCATGTGCCAGGAATCCAAGCTTTGAAGTCCTGCAATAGTCTCATCAACAATTTTTCATCTCAAGGAATCTAATGATTCTTGCTAGTTTTCAAGAACTTGAAACACTCTCATCTTGTGTTAGGAAATCCAATGATTCCTAAAGATTTTAAAGTTCTTTTGACAGTCTCATTGTCAGCCATCTGTTTCCTTCTCTATCTGTAAGAACAAAAGTAAACCCTCTCTCCCAGGCAGTTAACCTATCTAATTCCCTCTATTTACCACTTTTGGGATTTCTCCTGATTAACTGGCAATTATATTGCAACTGTTTGCACTGGATACTGCCCTGTTGGGTTAAAAACCTTGTATTCTCCCCAACTGTAATCCTGATTGCTTTTCTGTTGGTTAATCACATCAGAGTCCTGAAAGACTCCCTGGGTGTAACCTCAGCTGCCATCATGCCCCACCTGTCCTTTGATTGATACCTTGGAGGTGGGCCCTGCCTCTCATTTTTCTGGGTCAATCTACATTCAGAGGCCCAGTGAAAGCCTCAGTTGCATTTTGGACATGGGCTTTTAGGTTTTCTTTCATGCTGTCTTCTCATTCTATCTCTATATCTACATTGAGCTCTAAAATGTCCAACGTTTCCACACTGAAAACACCGATGATTTTCTCTAGAAGTCCCTTGCCAAGAAGGACTCCATTTTCCCATGTTCATCATAGTCTGAGCATAATAAGCATTTGTGTCCACTGTGGCACAGTACCTTATGATCTCCTCTAAAGGAGCATCTTTGTCTAGTCCCCATATAAATCTTTTGCAAACCTCATTGGCATTTTCCTTAGCCAGATGTCTGGTCATTATTTCTGTTAATGGTTCTTATTACAACTGTTTGCAAACGTCCCACAAAATCAGCAAAAGGTTCATTGGGATCTTGCTCTATTTTTGTGAAGGCTTCCCCTCAATCTTTTTGTCCTGGGAGGGAACCCTGAGCTTTTATTGCAGTCTTAGAAATTTGCTCATACACTGGTATGGGATAATAAATCTATTCTGAATTCTCTGCATACTGACCTTCACCAGCTAGTTGGTCAAAAGCTATTTGTATAATAGCTCTTGTTTGCCTTTTGCGTTGGGCTTGAATCCTACATAATTCATGATACTCCAAAAGCCACAATAAATTTTGTCTTAGTTCTAAACATGTTCTAGCTATGGATTTACAATAGTTTGGGGTTAAGATTTCATAAGACAAATTATCTAGTAACATCTTAACATAAGATGATGTAGCCCCATAAAGAGTGCAACCAATTTTCAAATGCTTGATTTTTTTCAAATGAAAAGGAGTGTATCTTCAGGGCTTTTTGACCTGAAGAGTCAAGCTCTTCAATCACAGGATATGCATTTATAAAAACAGATATATCTTCTCCTTCATTTTTTGCCTTAATTAATGCCTTTTCTAATCTTGTCACAGGCTCCTTAATAGGTGGCTCTGATTGCACTACTGCCTCCTCCCTCCTCCTTCTTCCTCCATCCATGAAGGGTTAATTGAGGGGGGAGGGTCATGAGATGTGGAATGATGTAATTTTTCATGCTGTGAAGTATCACACTCAGAATTGTACATAACTCCATTCTTATCTGATTCTTCCTCTTTTCACCTACTTTAGTTGGCACCTCCCCCTCCTGTTCTTTCTTCTTTTTCCTTATTCTAACACTTATAAAATTTCCTAAAGCCAGTTACATTAAATTATATATAATAAGTATGTCTTTGGAAATAAAAATGTCAGGTCCATTTTTATTGTAGAATTGACAAAGATCCTTTCCTACTAATTTCTACTCCTCTAGATCCAATTCTTTTTCCATAGAGAAACAAGAACATACGTGCTTTACAGTTTCTAAAAATGCAGTGATCTGCTGCAAAATTATAATCAAACCTTAGCTTTTCATAACCTTGACAATGCTCTCTAAACATTTTCCTTGAACAGAAACAGAAGGCTGTTTTCTAAACATCTGTTCCATATTAGCTGAAATTCTACTTTAACTCTTTTAACAAAATTTCTTTGTTATACTTATGCTAATTTCTGAGTTGAGGAGATCAGAGGCTTTTCCACTGAATTCAGGGTCCTGTCAGCCCCACATTGGGTGCCAAAATGTGGTATTCTTCTTCTTCTTCTTCTTCTTCTTTTTAATATAATGGTTCTCTGGGATCAGGTTTCTTGGGGAGCTTTTCTGGAGGCAGCCTTAGTTTCACTTCAGAGTAATAATCACCGCAAATACAGCCAGCTGATAAAATCCAAACACTTGTTTTCTCCTTCCTTGATTGCAAGAGCTCTTGCAGCTTGTCCTTTGCTTCTGACTCTGTTTTCTTCAGCCTCCAACCAACACAAGGTGGAAGATGGAATGAATCTGACTCCACCTCCAAGAGTGGGCTTGTGGGCTTCCTCCCAGAGTGCTCTTTGGCCCTAAGAGCTACTTGCTTATATGAGCTCTCTATAGGTGTGAACACAAGCATTGTTTCTATCAGTTCCACTTACTACCTTGTTTCAAGTTCTGGCCCATAACATCTCTTGTAAGATCAGATCAATCATACTGAACCATGCTAAATTAGATAATAATTGTCTCTATCAATTCTAATGATTTAACAGCTTCTAAGGATTCTAACACTAAACAAAATAAAAAAACAAAAACAAAAAAAATATTGGTATATATAGAGAGTACATGTATAATTTGATTTCACTGTTATAATATAAAAAAGGAACTAGATATGGAAAGGAAATTGTACCAGAAAAAAAGAAACTTGGAAGTAAAAAGAAACTACATCTCACAAAGAGGCAAAGGAAACCTATTATATCTGGGGGGAAAAAGAGAGGGGGATAACCATTGTTTGAATATTATTCTCATCAGATTTGGCTTAAAGCAAAATATTACACATATTTGGTTTGCAGAAAAAACTTCTCTCACTTCATTGAAAAGTGGAAGGAGAACAGCAAAAAGGGAAGGGGTAGACTAAATAAAAGGGAATACAGAAATAGAAGAGGAAAGGTTTAAGAAAGGGGGAGGGACAGGACTAGGTGGATTTACATGTGAATTCTACCAAACATTTAAAGAACAATTAGCCCAAATGCTATATAAACTATTTGAAAAAATAGGCAATGAAGGAGTCCTACCAAATTCCTCTTATGACACAGACATGGTATTGATACCTAAACCAGGTAGGTTGAAAATAGAGAAAGAAAATTATAGACCAATCTCCCTAATGAATACTGATGCTAAAATCTTAAATAAGATATTAGCAAAAAGACTACAGAAAATCATCCTCAGGATAATACACCATGATCAAGTAGGATTTATGCCAAGAATGCAGGGTTGGTTCAATATTAGGAAAACTATCAGTATAATAGGCCATATTAATAACCAAATTAACAAAAAACATATGATCATCTCAATAGATGCAGAAAAAGCATTTGATAAAATCCAACATCCATTCCTATTAAAAACACTTGAGAGAATAGGATAAATGGACTTTTAAAGCATCATATGTAATGGGGAAAAACTGAAACCATTCCCAATAAGATTAGGAGTGAAACAAGGTTGCCCACTATCACTGTTACTATTAAATATTGTATTAGAAATACTAGCTTTGGCAATAAGAGTTGAGAAAGAGATTCAAGGAATTAGAGTAGTCAATGAGAAAACCAAATTATTACTCTTTGCTGATGATATGACGGTATACTTAGAGAACCCCAGAGATTTTACTAAAAAGTTATTAGAAATAATCCACAACTTTAGCAAAGTTGCAGGATACAAAATAAACCCACATAAGTTATCAGCATTCTTATATATCACTAACAAAATCCAACAGTCAGAGTTACAAAGAGAAATTCCATTTAAAGTAACTACTGATAGTATAAAATATTTAGGAATCTATCTGCCAAGGGAAAATCAGAAACTACATGAATAAACATACAAAACACTTTCCACACAAATTAAGTCTGATCTAACCAATTGGAAAAATATTAAATGCTCTTGGATAGGGCAAGCAAATATAATAAAGATGACAATACTACCTAAACTAATCTATTTGTTTAGCGCTATACCAATCAGACTCCCAAAAAACTATTTTAATGACCTAGAAAAAATAACAACAAAGTTCATATGGAAAAACAAAAGGTCAAGAATTTCAAGGGAATTAATGAAAAAAAAATCAAATGATGGTGGCTTAGCTGTACCGGATCTAAAATTATATTATGAAGCAGCAATTACCAAAAACATTTGGTATTGACTAAGAAATAGATTAATTAATAAGTGGAACAGGTTAGGTTCAAAGGACAAAACAGTCCATAACCTTAATACTCTAGTGTTTGACAAGCCCAGAGACACCCCTAAAAAAGGGAAACAGGGACACTAATATGTTGTTGGTGGAACTGTAAATGCATCCAGCCATTCTAGAGAGCAATTTGGAACTATACTTTAAAAAGTTATCAAATTGTGCATACCCTTTGATCCAGCAGTGTTACTACTGGACTTATGTCCCAAAGAGATCTTAAAGAAGGGAAAGGGAGCTGTATGTGCAAGAATGTTTGTAGTAGCCCTCTTTGTAGTGGCCAGAAACTAGATACTGAGTTGATGTCCATCAATTGGAGAATAGCTGAATAAATTGTGGTATATGGATATTATGGAATATTATTGTTCAGTAAGAAATAACAAGCAGGATGATTTCAGAAAGGCCTGGAGAGGCTTAAACAAACTGATACTGAGTGAAATGAGCAGGACAAGGGGATCATTATATACTTCAACAGCAATACTATATGATGATCAATTCTGATTGATGTGGTCATCTTCAACAATGAGATGAACCAAATCAGTTCCAATAGAGCAGTAATGAATTGAACCAGCTACACTCAGAAAAAGAACTCTGGGAGATGACTATGAACCACTACATAGAATTCCCAATCCCTCTATTTTTATCTGCCTGCATTTTTGATTTCCTTCACAGGCTAATTGTACAATATTTCAAAGTCTGATTCTTTTTGTACAGCAAAATAACTGTTTGGACATGTATACATATATTGTATTTGGTCAACCTGCCATCTGGGGTAAGGGGTTGGGGAGAAGGAAAGGGAAAGTTGGAACAAAAGTTCTGCAATTGCCACTGCTGAAAAATTACCCATGCATATATCTTGTAAATAAAAAGCTACAATAAAAAAAGAAAGAAAGAAAGGGGAAGGGGCTCTAAGGGGGAGGCAAGGATTCTGAAGAGGGAAGGGTTATGTGAGGCAAGTGGTGCCCATAAATTTAATACTGGGGAGGAGGTAAGGGGGAAAGGATAGAGAAAAGCATAATCTGGGAATAATAGGATGGCAAGAAATACAGAATTAGTAGTTTTAACTGTAAATGTGAATGGAGTGAATTCTCCCATAAAGCAGAGATGGATAGCAGATTGGATTAAAAGCCAGAATCCTACAATATGTTATTTATAGGAAATACATTTAAAACATGGTAATACATACAGAGTAAAGGTACAAGGCTGAAACAGAATCTACTATGCTTCAGGTGAAGTTAAAAAAGCAGGAGTAGCCATCCTGAGCTCAGATCATGCAAAAGCAAAACATGACCTAATTAAAAGAAGTAAGGAAGGAAACTATGTCTTGTTAAAGGGTGCCATAGATAATGAACAATATCAATACTAAACATATATATACAAAGTGGTATAGCATCTAAACTCCTAAGGGAGAAGTTAAGAGAATTGCGAGAAGAAATAGACAGCAAACTATAATAGTGGGAAATCCCAACCTTACACTCTCAGAAGTAGATATAACAAATTAAAGAGGTAAATAGAATATTAGAAAAAAATTAGGTATGATAGATCTTTGGAGAAAACTTAATGGGGGGAAAAAGAGGGCACTTTTTTGTTGGCAGTTCATGCAACCTACATAAAAACTGACCATATATTAGAACATAAAGAACTCAAATTCAAATGCAGAAAGGCAGAAACAGAAAATGAGTTTTTTTCAGATCATGATCAATAAAAACTACATTCAATAAAAGGCCAGGGGAATAGGTTTCCCAGATTAACAGAGGATGAAGTAAATTAGTTAAATTGTTCTATTTTAGAAAAAAAATAGAACAAGCTATTAATCAACTCCCTAAGAACAGGCTCAGATAGATTTACATGTGAATTCTAGCAAACATTTAAAGAACAATTAACTCCAATGCTATATAAACTATTTGAAAAATTAGGGAAGGAAGGAGTCCTACCAAATTCCTTTTATGACACAGACATGGTACTGATACCTAAACCAGGTAAAACAAAAACAGAGAAAGAAAATTATAGACCAATGTTCCTAATGAATATTGAGACAAAAATCTTAAACAAATTATTAGCAAAAGATTAAAGATTACAGAAAATCATCCCCAGGAAAATACACCATGACCAAGTTGGATTTATATCAGGAATGTAGGGCTGGTTCAATATTAGGAAAACTATTAGCATAATTGACTATATCAATAATCAAATTAACAAAAACTATATGATCATCTCAATCAATGTAGAAAAAAGCATTTGATAAAATCCAACACCCATTCCTATTAAAAAAACACTTGAGAGTATTGGAATAAATGGACTTTTCCTTTAAATAGTCAGGAGCATCTATTTCAAACTTCAATAAGCATCATATGTAATGGGGACAAACTGGAACCATTTCCAGTAAGATCAGGAGTGAAACAAGGATGCCTACTATCACCATTACTATTCAATATTGTATTAGAAATGCTAGCTTAGGCAATAAGAATTGAGAAAGATATTAAAGGAATTAAAGTAGATAATGAGGAAACCAAATTATCACTCTTTGCAGAAAATATGATGGTATACTTAAAGAATCACAGAGAATCTACTAAATATCTATTAGAAATAATCCACAACCTTAGCAAAGTTGCAGGATAAAAAATAAATCCACATAAATCATCAGCATTTTTATACATCAATAACAAAATCCAGCAGCAAGAGGTGTAAAGAGACGTCCCATTTAAAATAATTGCCAATTGTATAAAATATTTGGGAATCCATCTGTCAAGGGAAAGTCAGGAAATATATGAGCAAAAAAAACAAAACACTTTCCACACAAATAAAGTCAGATGTAAATAATTCAAAAAATATTAAGTGTTCTTGTATTGTTTGAGCGAATATAATGAAGATGACAATACTACCTAACTAATCTATTTTTTTACTGCTATCCTAATCAAACTCCCAAGGAACTATTTTATTGACCTAGAAAAAATAATAACAAAATTCATGTGGAAGAATTTCAAGGGAACTAATTGAAAAGAAACAACAACAACAACAACAACAAAAAAACAAAAACAAAAAACAAAATACTAAAGGTGCCCTAGCTGTACCGGATCTAAAACTGTATTATAAAGCAGCAGTCATCAAAACCATTTAATACTGGCTAAGAAATAGACTACATGATGAGTTGAATAAGTTAGGTTCACAGGACAAAATAGTCAATAACTATAGCAATCTAGTGTTTGACAAACCCAAAGGCCACACCTTTGGGGATAAAATTTCCCTATTGGACAAAAACTGTTGTGAAAATTGGAAACTAGTATGGCAGAAACTAGGCATTGATCCACACTTAACATTGTACACCAAGATAAGTTCGAAATGAGTTTATGATGTAGACATAAGGAATAAGATTATAAATAAATTAGAACATAGAATAGTTTACCTTTCACACCTATAGAGGAGGAAGGAATAAAGAAGAACTAGAGATCATTATTGATCATGAAATAGAAAAATTTGATTTTATTAAGTTAATTTTTTGTACAAATAAAACTAATTCAGATAAAATTAGAAGGGAAACAAAAAATTGGGTAAGGATTTTTATAGTCAAAGTTTCTGATAAAAGCCTCATTTCCAAAATATGTAGAGTACTGACTCAAATTTATAAGAAATCAAGTCATTCTCCAATTGATAAATGGTTAAAGGATATGTACAATTTTTGGATTATGAAATTGAAACTATTACTAGTTATATGAAAAGTTGCTCCAAATGATTATTGATCACAGAAACGCAAATTATGACAACTCTGACATATCATTGTACACCTCTCAGATTGACTAAGATGACCTGAAAAGGTGACAAATATAGGAGGGGATGTGGGAAAACTGGGACACTGATACATTGTTGGTGGGATTTTGAATTAATCTAACCATTCTGGAGAGCAATTAGGAACTATGCTTAAAATGTTATCAAACTGTGTCATACCCTTTGAACCAGCAGTACTACTATTGGGCTTATATCCCAAAGAATTCTTTAAAAAGGCAAAGGGAACTGTAAGTGCAAAAATGTTTGTGGCAGCCCTTTTTGTAGTACCTAGAAACTGGAAATTGAATGGATGCCCATCAAATGGAGAATGACTGAATAAATTGTGATATAGTAATGTTATGGCATATCATTGTTTTGTAAGACATGTCCAGCAGGATGATTTCAGAGAGACCTGGAGAGACTTACATGAAGTGATGCTAAGTGAAATGAGCAGAACCAGGAGATAATTATACACTTCAACAACAATACTATATAATGATCAATTTTGATGGACATGGCTCTCTTCAACAATAAGATGATTCAAACCAGTTCCAATTGTTCAGGAGTGAAGAGCATCAACTACACCCAGAGAGAGAATTGTAGAGGGCTGAAACTATTGAGTCGATGCACTGAGGTCAGGACTGCTGAGCACTTGAGGCTAACTACCAATTGGACAATACTCTATGGGCATATGCTTGGAAAATGGTCCTTTCCACTATCCATGCTGGCTCAATGATTGGTGTATACAGAGGATTGTAGAAGGAATTAGGGGGTGGAGTAACACTAGCCAGAGCCACTCTTTGGCAGTAGACGAGAGAGGAGGCAGTTGTGGAGATTCTGCTTCCATCTTGTTCAATCCTGTGTCTAAGACCAAGAATAAAGACTAAGGACCTTTGGTTATCCTGACTCCTGATGATTCTGAGGTATCTGGGGTGATAGCGCAGTCATCACAGAGAACTATGGGAAATGAGTATGGACCACGATATAGTAATCCCACTCTTTCTGTTACTGTTTGCTTGCATTTTTGTTTTCCATCTCAGGTTTTATGTTTTGTTTTGTTTTTACCTTCTTTCTAGATCTGATTTTTTATTGTGTAGCAAGGCAGCTGTATAAATATGTATACATATATTGTACTTAACACATTTAACATATTTAACATGTTTGGGTATACCTGCCATCTAGGGGAAAAGGTGGGGGGAAGGAGGAGAAAATTGTAATAGAAGGTTTTCCAAAGGTCAGTGTTAAAAAAATTACCCATGCATATGTTTTGTAAATAAAAAGATATAATAAAAAATAAAAAAATTAAAATATGAAAAATATTCCCATAGAGGAATTACCAGGCTGTATTAGCACATATAGCTCAGTCATGTAATATAGACTTTATGATGCCTTTATCTTAATAGATATCACTTTACCAAAAGCAAATTATCTTGTCTCATTTTTCTATTTTTGTATTTTAGTATGTCTAGAAAACTTGTTTCATTGTAGAGGAGAATAGTAGAAGAAAAAATACATATTTTAAGTACTTTACTTTCCTGACATGGCAAAAACCAGTCTTAACATATATCCATGTTTACTGGTATTGTTTCTGACACTTTCTTTCACTTTCACATTCCCACACTTTCTTCTCAAGCTTAGCAAATGTCTTGGGATAAAGCTATGTTCTTGTTTCATTATTATCTATCCTTTTACTTTTTTTGAAGGATTTCCTTTCTTGACATAAGAACTTTAGCATTATAAACTCCTTGCTATAAATGGAAAATGTATGTATTCAGGTTGGGTATATATAGCTCCAGAAACTCCTATTTATTATCAAACTTAAAAAAATGAAGACCATTATTTCATAATAAGTAAATTTAAAATGTTAAAATATTCACTAGAATGGCTATTTTTTGACAATGTTCTAGAGGATTTTTTCCATTAACATGGGTTCATAAGATCATAATATTAATGGTTTAATCCCTTAGATGTGACTTGTCATATATCAGTATGATTGCTAGTCAAAATAGAAAGCACTACTGAACTTGCTTGAAAAAAATTCAGAGCATAAATCTCTATCATTGATTATGGGGGCACATAAGAAGATCACAAACATTTATTCATTAGTATTAAAGATTTAGAGGTTTAGAATTAGAAGGCACTTTAGTGCTGGTAGTTCTGGTTTTACTTTTAAAAAGAGATTATGGCAAGGTCTTTAAGTTCAAGTCAAGTTAAGGTGAAAAGTTAAAAGAAAAAAATCAATTATGTTACTATAAATGATTTATATTATATTCATGATATTTCTGTGTATTTGATGATATTTTAAATATGATATAGATAGATAATACAGTGCATATTTGATGATAGTTTTTGATAGGATATAGATAAACAAATGCATGTATTGTTTATTCTGAGAAATGATTCATATTTAAATATGATGTTTAAATGGTACCCAGAAAACAGTGGGTGAATAAAATTTTCACAGCTCCTAAAGATTCCCAAATGAGCATTAGAGAGAGCATTTCCTGAATCACAGAATTACAAAATATCATTTTAAGGAATCTTGGAGGTCATTTAGTACAACTGTTACCTGACTAAAATTATTCATATATAATCTTTCAAAAGTGATTATGCAATTTTTCCTTGGAGTGTTAGTGAAGGGAAGAAAATTTTTCTCAAGAGAACCCACTTCACCATCAGAATGTTCTAAGAATGTCCTCATCTTCTTTCAATTGGCTTTTTTTTTTTGGACAATATCTGCCCATTATTCCTATTTCTGTTCTTATAATCAAATAGAACAAACGTAATTCTTCCTTGCACATAATACCTATTATAAACTCAATTTCCTCCCCTCCCCCGCCCAAATACATATATCTGACTATTTCAGTCACTTTTTAGACAGCATAGACTTGATACTCTTCATTATTTTGGTCATCTTCCTTTGGAAACTCTGACAATTATCTTTTTTATGTGGAATTAATAAGTAAGGACTAGTAGAGAAAAATGTCTTCTGGTTCTGAAGTTAGAAAATGTGAGTTGAAATCATGTTTCTGACATTATTTGTCTCACCTTGGGCAAATCCTTAAAGCTCCCTGACTCTCAATGTAAAATGACAGAGTTGAACTAGATTGTTTCTGAGGTCACTTCACGTCTAAATCTATGATCTTATGAAGATATTATCCAAGCAGAATTTCTATTAATGAATCATGTTGAATCTCAACAGGGAACTGGAGGAAGAAAATAATATAATATGACTAAATTTTCTGTGATCCATATAAATGTTACTTTAATATATACTTATATTTTATATATTTATGAATGTCTTAAACAATAAAATAATTCTAATATCTAATCTATATTTTAACATATACACATGGTTACTTCTAATCTAGACTATTGAGATAAGATCCTAATTTGCCTCTTTCAAACATCTCATTGCACTTAAATCTATTGTTTATATTGCTGCCAAAGTAATTTTTCTAATATGAAGGTTTAGTCATGTCACTGCTTTGTTAAGTTATCTCTAATGGTATCCCATGCCTCTTGAATCAAATACAAGCTTCTCTTTTTATCATTCAAAGTCATCTTCAATTTGAACTCAAGTTGTTTTCCAGTTAATAAATGGTCAAAGGATATGAGCAGACAATTTTTGGATGAAAAAATTAAACCCATCTATAGTCATATTTAAAAAGAATGCTCTAAATCACTATTCATTAGAAGAATACAAATTAAGACAACTTTGAGTTACCACTTCACACTTACCATATTGGCTTAAATGACAGGAAAAGGTACTGTTAAATGTTGGAGAGGATATAGGAAAACTGGGAAACCAATGCAATGTTGATACAGTTGTAAACTGATCTAGCCATTTTGGAGGGCAATTTGGAACTATGCTCAAAGGATTATAACTCTATTCATACCATTTGATTCAATAAGTTACTACTGGGTCTGTATCCCAAAGAGATCATAAAAAAATGGAAAAGGACTCACATGTGTAATCATTTTAAACATATATCCATATTAGTCATATTGTAAAAGAAAAATCAAAACAAAAGGAAAAAGGCACAAGAAAGAAAAAGGCAAAGAAGGAAAAAAATTAAAATTAAAAAAATAAAAAACATAAAAATGAATTTTGAAAACTATTTTACATATAATTTAAATAAAATATTATTGAAAAGTAAAAAAAAAAAGCAAAAATATTTTTAATTCAACCACTTTGCCAATCTTATTATTAATTATTCCCCTTCCCAAATTCTAAATCTAACCATGGCATTTTTAACATACAAAACTCCCTATTCCATTTCTGCATATTTTTAGGTAATACATTTTTCCTTGCTTGAAATGTACTCTTATCTCACCTTTGCCTCTTAGAATTCTTTATTTCCTTCTAAACTCTATTCAAATGGCACCTTCTAGAAGTCATATTTTTTGATACTATGATTGTTAGGGTATTTCCCAATAAAAAGTTTTCCTTGTATTTTGTGCTTATATATGTGCATATATATATATATATATATATGCACACATATATATACATACATATAAATATGTAGCCACATGTGTATGCACACACAGTACATATAAACACATATACACAAACACACACATAACTGTATACATACACATAAACAAATACAAAATCTTTGCCTCTGGAAAGTATATAAACTCCTTGGAGACAGGTATTATTCTGTCTCTGTCTTTGTACTCTCAGCACCTGGCATAATCCATGGCTTACATCAAACACTTAATACATATTCATTGACTGAATATGAATAAACAACATATGTCTAAAGATTACCTGTGCGCAAAAAGTAGTTTAGTGGAATAGGAAGCTGGTCAGCTATGAAGCAAAAGGAAGGGGTAATAGATTGAGGGATTAGCCCTTAAAAGAAAGTTTACAAAATGTTTAAGAAAAAACTGAAAGAAGACTTTTGTATTGAATCGAGCACAAAAATATGCTCCTCAATGGAAGAAAGACCCTCAGGTATCCCAGGCATTGTGCTAAACTTTGAAAATACAAAGGCAAAAAAATCCCCATTCTCAATGATCTCATTCATAGTTTAATAGAAGAGACAAAATACAAACTATTATATTTAAAAAAAGATATATATGGGGGAAAGTGGAGATAATGAACAGGAAAAAGCACTAGTATTAAATTAGGAAAGATTAGGAAAGACTTCATAGAAAAGATATGATTTTAGCTGGATTCAAAGAATACAGGGAATCCAGTAAGTGAAGTTGGAGAGAATAATAGTTATTGGAGGAGGAAGGAGAGTCAGTAAATATACTTTGAATTTGGAGTTTACAAACACCAAAAATACATTGTGTTTGAATATGGAGTGTTATATTTGAGGAAGAACAGGAAGACCAATATCATTGGATTTATAAAAGTATATAAACATGAGTAAAGTTTAAGATGCCTGGAAAGGCAAGAGAATTTTTCTTTTTAAAGCAACTGTTTAAATATAGTATAGAGAAGATGAGGTGAAAAAGCAATTAATGTGTAAATAAAACAAAACTTATCTTGTTGTGATGTGTCAGTTAATGTGTCAGTCACTAAATTCAGGTCAAGAAATTTAGAGCTTGGAAGATTTTTCATTCTATGATTCCAATTTTCAGATGAGAAAACTAAGAGCCAAAAAGTAAAATGTGATAGCCCTAAGTCACACAAGTAGTACATGGCAAAACAAATCAAAAGAAAACAAAAAAGGCATAGATCATTTTACATACTGATTTTAAAGATGGGATGAATTTCAAGTGAAGTAATTTCCTTGTTCAAAGTCATACATATAAATAGTAAAAAAAATAAGATCCAAACTCTGGCTTTTCTGGCTCCAAAATCCCTTCCACTTTTCAATTATACCAAACTGCTTCTTATGTAACAAATTGCAATATAGTTCACAGTGGTTTTAGAAAAATCTATTCTATTGTTATTTTTGTAGTTGTTTCAGCTGTGTCTGACTCTTCAAGACTTCAATTTGAGGTTTTCTTGGCAAAAATACTGGAATAGTTTGCCATTGCTTTTTCTAGCTCATTTTATAGATGAGAAAACTGTTATGATTTCCTCATGGTCACAGAAGCCAAGTTTCAACTCAGATCATCCGAATTCTAGTTCCACTGTTCTATACATTATCCTCTTCAGCTTCCTCTACTATATGTTTAACTCTACTCATTCGTGGAAGCTTGTGAGTATGCATTCAACCATTCAATAATTATTAACTATGGGCCTACTGATGAAGTGCGAGAATTGAGGGTAAGAGATTCTCTAAACAGCAGTGGGATCCTCTTGTCCAGTTGCACAGTTTTTGTGAAAGAATTCACAAATCCCCAAAAATACAGGCACAATGTTTGTGGCAAAAGGGGATTTATTTATACTAAGAAGAGAAGACAGATTGCTAAGAAGACAACTTTCTTAATGGGAAGGGTCCATCTCTTGTAAAGACAGGTTTACACTGAGAGGAATATATTTTCATCAGTGTGTTAAGTCCAGAAGGGCAAATAGCAAATATTCAGTCTTCAGAATCACCTTTTATTATCCTTATGAGGTTTTATCAGGGTATATCCAGACTCCCTCTCTCCACCCCCCAGCTGGGGGGCAGTTAGAAGGACTTAACTCCAATTCAAGAGAAGGTGGTGATTATACCCCTGCCAATGTCTCCAGTTGAATGGCATTACTTAAATGGGACTTGTCTGGGAAAAGTGTGCCCCTCCCAGGGTTTGAGATTCAGAAACACCATTCTTCCAAAGATACCTTTCCAACCCTTCTTTCCCCAAAGATTTCTTTTCAACCCGTCTTCCCTCAAAGATTCCTTTCTAACCCTTCTTCCCCCAAAAGAGTCATTTCCAACCCTTCTTTCCCAAAAGATAAAAGGGGACACAGTTTAAATCACTACTACATGCTAGGTATCCTAAGCACTGAAAGAAAATATAAATATATAAAGAAAATAAATAACTATCCCTTACTCTCAATGCTGCAATAATTTAGTAGGAAAGATAACATTAAAAATATCTAAAATAAACAGAATAAATCAGAAATGTTCAACAGAGGGAAGGTAGTAGAATTAAGAAAGATTTTAAAAGGCTTCTTATGGAAAGTGGAAGTTTTTATGAGATTTGAAGGAAGCCAGGAGACAGAGATATGGAAAGAGAGCATTACAAGTATTGTATCAACAAGGAAAAATAGTTAAAAAGTTCAAAGATGGAGTTTCTTGTTAAAGAATTAGTAGGGAGGCCAGTTTCTCTGGCTAAAAGGTATAAAGCAGGATGACCAATAGATGTTAAATATATTAAAATATAAATTAGATACACAATAAGTATTCATGACCAAACCATTATTTTGCTGTCCAAAAAGAATCGGACTCTGAAATATTGTTTAGCCTGTGAAGGAAATCAAAAATGCGGGTGGGCAAAAATATAGGGATTGGGAATTCAATGTAATGGTTTTTAGTCATCTCCCAGAATTCTTTCACTGGGCGTAGCTGGTTCAGTTCATTACTGCTTCATTCAGTTCATTACTTCATCATGAACTGATTTGGTTCATCTCATTGCTGAGGATAGCCAGATCCATCAGAATTGGTCATCATATAGTATTGTTGTTGAAGTATATATTAATCTCTTGGCCCTGCTCATTTCACTCAGCATCAGTTCTTGTATGTCTCTCCAGGCCTTTCTGAAATCATCCTGTTGGTTATTTCTTACAGAACAATAATATCCCATAATATTCATATACCGCAATTTATTCACCCATTCTCCAATTGATGGGCATCCACTCAGTTTCCAGTTTCTGGCCACTACAAAGAGACCTGCCACAAACATTCGTGCAATACAGGTCCCTCTCCCTTCTTTATGATCTCTTTGGGATATAAGCCCAGTAGTAACACTACTGGATCAGAGGGTATGTACAGTTTGATAATTTTTGGAGCATAATTCCAAATTGCTCTCCAGTTGGATGTATTCACAGTTCCGGCAACAATGTATTAGTGTCTCTGTTTTCCCACATCCCTTCCAACATTCTGCATTATCTTTCCCTGTCATTCTAGTCAGTCTGACAAGTGTGTAGTGGTATCTCAGAGTTGTCTTAATTTGCATTTCTCTGATTAATAATGACTTGGAGCATCTTTTCATATGGCTAGAAATAGTTTCAATTTCTTCATCTGAGAATTGTCTGTTCATATCCTTTGACCATTTTTCAATTTCATATTTTGGAAATGAGGCCTTTATCAGAACCTTTGACTGCAAAAATATTTTCCCAATTTATTTCTTCCCTTCTAATTAAAGTAAAACTGTTAAGCTTTGTTAACTGATGAGGAATGAGTAAGGGACAAATTCAGGATGTCATGTAGGCCTCAAGTTTATGTGACTGTGAGGAGGAGGATGCTTGGGACAATAACAGGGAAATCCAGAAGTAGGATGGTTTTAAGGGAAAAGATGAATTCAGTTTGGTATATATTTATTTTAAGATGTCTGTGAGATTTCCCCTTTGAGATGTCTGAAGATCATTTGGATATAGTGGAGAAAAATTTGAGTTTAATATATAGATTTGAAAATCATGAGAAGAGAAGTGATTCTTTGGGGCTGATAAAATGACCAAGTGAAATATTATAGAAGTAGGAGAGAAGAGTTTCATAGGACACTCAGGTTGGCAGGCATGACCAAGATGAAGGAGAATGAAAGTTGTCAGAAAGGTAGGAGGAGAATCAGGAGAAAATAGCATCATGCAAACATAGGCAAAAGAAAATCTTCAAGGACAAGAAGATGATAATGAAAGGAAGAAAAATAAAAGTCACTTTCTCAAAAAGTTTAACATGCATCTAGGTAAGCAACAATCCAGTTTATATATGTTTTAATTTGTCTTTAAAAAACACCTCCTCATTTTTCAAACATAGAGGAAACTGAGTAAAATTTACAAAAAAAATTGAGATATGACTCAATTGATAAATGACCAAAAGATGATATATGAGTAAGGGCTATAAATTCATGCATACCCTTTGCCCTAGCAATTCCACCCCTAGACATGAATCCCAAACTGATGGGATGCCCGTTAATTGGTGAATGGTAGAAAAATTGTGGTATGTGATTATGCTGGAATGTTATTGTTGAATGGGAAATGAGGAGCAGCATGGTCTCAGTAAAAACTTGCAAAGTCCTCTATCAACTCAAGCAAAGTGGAATGTAATGTGTAAAAAATAATAGCAATATTTTGGGACGATCAGCTGAAAATGACTTTGCTATTCTCAGCAGTACAATGATCCACACCCACTCTGAAGCACTTATGATGAAAAATCCCAGACATACCCAGAGAAGGAACAAAGTGTGTCTGAATACAGATGCAAGTATCCTCTCTCTCCCTCTCTCCTGCCTTCCTTTCTTCCCTCCCTTCCTTCCCCCCTCTCTTTCTCTCTTTCTGTCTTTGTATCTCCTTTATTTTTGAGATTTGCTTTTTTTTTTGAGTGGGAGATCTATATTTTCTTTCACAATATGACTTTTATGGAAATATTTTGTATAACTTCACATGTGGTTCCTTAATGCAGTGTTGAGGGTGGGTGAGGATAAGGGAAAGAATCTGGAACTCAAAAATTTTAAGAAACATATGTAAACAAATGTTTTTAATGTAACTGGGAAAATATTAAATAAACAAATGTTAAAATACTTCAACACGCAAAAACACTTAAAATTACACATCTAGATTCCCTTATTCCCTTGGTATTAATTATTTATCTTTCTCCCTCTCTCCTGTCTCTCTGTCTTTCTTTTTTCTCTCTAATTATCTCTTTCCTTGTCCCTTTCTCTCTTTTTCTTATATTCTCTCTGAAGTACATTGATTAGTGCAGGCCTGGCATCAGGAAGATTTAAATTAAAATCTGGCCTTAGATAGTAAATAGTTGTGTGATCCTGGGCAAATCATTCATCATTTTTCTGAAGTGCTTAACATTGTATGAAGCACATAATAGTTACTTAATAAGTGCTTGTTTAGTTTCTTCTCAACATTTCTCTCTTCCTTCTGCCCAGTATTCCTTTCCATATTTCTTTCAATTATATGACCTTTGATATAGGATTGCTATTTCCTTTTTATATCTATGTAAGTTCTTCCTTTGAGCAAAAAGGAACACATAGCAGGGAAGTTAATCTTTATAATGTAATAATCAGATCCTGGCCTAAAAATGTTGGCTGATATTGGAAATGTTAAATCTTTTCTCTTCAAGATCAAAAAAGAAAGAAATAAAACAAACAGACAAACAAAAAACTTAGGTAAATTTTTCCTTTAAGTAGAGAATCTTTTACACAGAGCAGTACATTCTCTTATATGTTTAGTTTTGGCATGTTGAATTGAGAATACCTATAGCAAATTCAGGAAGTACAATCCAGTTTTGAGTTAAATGCAAGAGTAGAATTCAGAGAAGATTGGAATAGAAAAGCAAATTTCAAATTAAAGTACACCCATTTGGTAATATTTAAATTTACAGAAATAAATGATCCAAACAAGGAAAAGTATATAGAGAAAAGATAGCTGAGAGTTTCACCTTAGGGGACAATTACAATGCATTACTTTGAGAAAGAAAAGGCATCAATATAAGATACAAAAAAAAAAAAAAAAAAAAGTTGAACTGACAGTCCACAGTTTCAGAGAAGACAAAATGTTAATTTTTTAAAATATTGGTAATTAACTGTCAAATATTGCTGAGCGGTAAAAGATAATGAATACTGACAAAAAATGAATGTGTTGATAAGCAAGAAAAACATTTATAACAGAATGGCATGAATAGTAAATTATAAGACAAAATGTAAGTGTTTAATAAGGCACTAACACAAGGTAAGTGTTTAATAAGGCACAGTTAAGTACACCAATTAAAAAATTATGCTGAAAGCTAAAAAAGTTGCATGAAACTAATATAAGAAGATAGCAAAAATGAAAGAATTTTCAGGGAAAAATAAGAATATTGGTAACAGATGCCTAGGAGTAAGGAGAAGAGGAAAGATGGAATATAAAAGATAAGGGGGAAAATTGATGATGGTCATTGAAGAGATAGGTATAAGTTAGAAGAGCAAATGTATGCCAATTACCCTTAGTAAAGAGAAAATATAGACTAGAAGGAAAAAATGAGCAAATTATTTTAAAATTCTTAAACATCCATCCCTATCTAGAAATCCCTAATACATAAAAAATATTCTCATATTTGGTTGACTGCTTCAGTGATATTTTAATTGTTTCAAAACAACACATTCTCCAAAGAATTTTCTTCATAATTTGACAGGAAATGAAATGTTTTTAAATAGAATTTTCTCCAAATGTTATGCTATTAATTAACATAATGTATAACTTGGAGTCTGAAGTAGATTTTTCTTTTGTTTTTTCTTCTGATCTATAGAAGACGTGTTTTTTCCTAATCTCATACCTGGAAATACAATTTTCTGTTATACATTTAGTGTAAAGAGAGGGAAATGCCACCCCTCCTCCTTCCAAACAAAAATGAAAAGAAAAGGAAATGGAAAACAATAATACTTGAACATAGAGATTTTACCTTTGATGCTCTATCTTAAAACAGAGCACCACCTGCTGTCAGTTATGAGCAGCTCTAGTATTTTTATTTTATATGCTTTTATTTCAATGACATCAAAAGTTGATGTTTCTTTTGAGTGAAATTAAGGAGACCATTTCTCCATAAAATCATGCAGATTGAGTATTTTCAAGTGTCAGGTATTTATGTGTATACTATTTTCTCTGCAACATCACTTTCTATTACTTTTGGAGGACTTTGACTTATGAAAGCAATATTTTCATGAGTGGGAGATATATAAAAACAGAAGGTAATATGCAGAGAGAAGTCTGTTCATTTCAGTGTAAATGTTGCAAATTAGGTCTACACAGTAAGAAATATTAAAATGCCACAGTTTCTCTAGTAGCAAAACAAACACACAGTTTAAAAGCCATGTATTGGAAAGTACTCTAGGAATGGAGTTAAAAAGATTTGAGTTCAAATCTAGCCTCATACTTACTTGCTATGTTCTACTGGACAAGTCATTTAACCTCTGTGTCTCTCATTTTCCTCAATTGCAAAATAGGAAGAAGAATAATACTTCCAGAGTTGTTGTAAATATCAAAAGATATATTTGGAAAAACTTGCATGGAGCCTGGAGCATGATAGATACTTAACAAATTCTTATTTCCTTCCTTCCATTAAAAATATTTAATTGTGTATGCCATATATATCAACAAATATAGAATTTTCAATATATAAAAATTATAATTTTAGGAAAATAAAAGAAAAAACATGTTACTTTCCTTTTCTTTTCATTTTTGTTTGGAAGGAGGAGGGGGGCCATTTCCCTTCCTTTACACTAAATGTATAACAGTAACTTTTCACAGGAAATATGAAGTATAGGGCTGCTTGAATTTAGGAGAAAATATTCCTAAAATATTCCTTATCACTATCCAGATGTTTAGTGCTTTCAAACAGATATTCTTAAGAAACTTCCTGTAACTTCTACTATATTGGCAATATAGGAATATGTCATAGACATAGGTACATATGGTGCGATCGTTTGCAATCTAATAAGCAATGTACATAAACTCTTTACTCCTTTGTAACACAGCTGTGAGCTGCATTCTGACTGTCCTATTCATCATATCTTCTTCCTCCTCTAATCTTTAGCAATATGTCTTTCCACTACCCATTTGGCCCTTATAATATGCTAATTTTTAATTCTCATTTAGCATCTTTTTTGTGTATGTCTTTTGTCTCTATGATTAGAATGTAAGTAATTTAAGGCTTGAGGTAATGTCTTATATTTATTTATAACAACAAAGCAATGATATTTATATAGATCTTTAAGATTTATAAAGTGATTTCAAAAAAATCTAATTTTATCTTCACAACAATTCAGAAGCAGGTGTTTTTGTTATCCTTATTTTTATACAAAAAGCAATTGAATCAGAATGGTTAAACTTGCCAGGGGTTATATAACTAATATCTGAGTCTGGATTTGAACTTAGATCTTCTTGACTCTAGTTCTAGTATTTTATCTATTACACTCTCAAGTTGTCTACCTAACCCTACTCTTTCTCCGTCTCTGTCTCTCAATATGTGTTAAATTAATTGCCCAGGTTCACAGGACTAGTAGGTATCTGAGACCAGATTTTAAAGAAGGAAGATAAATCATTCTGACTCCAGGGTTAGTTCTCTATCCACTATGCAACCTAGCTTCTTTTACATTTAATAAACACACACTCTCTCTCCCTCTCTCTCTCTCTCTCTCTCCATATATATGTATATATATATACATACATATATATATATATATTTGAAACTGCCCAATTTGAAAACTGCAAACCTTATAATATGGCTTTTCAACAAAACCTCTCAGTAATGAGGAATTATGCCAAATGGAAAATTACTCTGTACATGCCTCTAGATTGGAGGAAAGCAAATCAAAACAAAAACAAAGCAACCAAAAAGACCACAACTTTTTAAGCAGAGTCTGCTTGACAAGTATTCTAGCACTTAACACAGTTCCTGGCACAAAGTAAGCCTTTAATAGATGTTTGTTAACTGATGACTAGGACAGGAGTCAACATGAAATGTAAAAATGTTATAAATACATTTTTCTTGCTATTAATTATGTCAATTTGTGGTTTTGAAATCATTCAGGCATCACCTCTAAAGGTACTGGATTTTCTAGGAGGACCTGGAATTCTTGAATGTTTAAGTATACAAAATTTGCTCTTTTAAAGAGCTATGGGACCTTAATTTGTGTCAGTACAGAATGATAAAGGAGGAGATACATTTGATATGTGTAATCTGTTGATTTTTCTTTAAAGCCATGTTGGAAGGAGACAAGATGGTAAAGTAGAAAAATACTGATAGAAAGCACTTTTAATTTGGACAATTTATATTTATGTAAATATTCATCAATCTTATAAGTTTTCTGCAATAAAATTGGACAAAACAACTCCTTTAATAATTCATTTAATTATATCTTCATTGGTGGCACATTCACTGTTTGTGTGTGTGTGTGTGTGTGTGTGTGTGAGAAGAGAGAGAGAGAGAGAGAGAGAGAGAGAGAAGAGAGAGAGAGAGAGAAAGAGAGACAGAGACAGACAGAGACAGACAGACAGACAGACAGACAATTGGGGTTAAATTATTTGCTCACCAGGGTCAGATAGTTAGGAAGTATTAAATGACTGAGGCTGAATTTGAACAAAACTTTTTTTGAATCAAGACTTAGTGCTCTATCCACTGCACAATATAGCGGCCTCACACTTTTTCATTTTTGATCTGAGTATTTTAGTTTTTTTTTTTTTTTTTTGAAAAATAATCAAGTGAACAAATGGTTTATCTATTTTATGTTTTTTTTCATGAAAACCATTTTTTGATTTTAACTGAAGTAAAATTGATTCTGCTTCTGTACTTTATTTTAATTCTATGCAAAGCTCCTCTGTTTCTAGTGTATTTCTTGTAAATATGATATAGTTTGATTTTGGTTTCTAATCCATATTAGGCTGTGGAAAAATATTTTCTCCTTGACAGCTCTGGAGTTTGGTTATATTTTGGGAAATTTGCATTTTAAGATATTTTTTTCAGGAGATGATTGTCAGATTTTTTAAAGGTATGTTTTATTCTTTAGTTCTATAAAAGATAATTATTTTTGAATGATGATGTTTAAAATCTTATTTTTATCATGGATTTCAAGTAGAAAAATTATTTCTAAATTATGTCTCCTACATCTAATTTAGGTCAATTGTTTTTCCATAAGACATTTCCCATTTTTACCTACTTTACTCTTTTAATTTTTTCATTGTTTCTTGATATTTCATGGAATAATTAACTTTTAATTCCCAAATTCTGGTTTTTTAATAAGTATTTTGTTCAGTGAATTTTTGTACTTCTTTTTACAATTGACAATTTTTAAGGAGTATTTTTCTTTTTTGTCACCTTTTTATTATTAAAAGGGTTTTATTTTCAAAACATATGCATAAATGATTTTCAACATTCACTCTTGTAAAATCTTGTGTTAAAAATTTGTTCTCTTCCTATCCCCTACTCCCTCCTTAGGTGGCAGATAATCCAATATATGTTAAACATATGGAATTCTTATATATATATATTTTCACAATTATCATGCTGTATAAGAAATTCAGATAAAAAATGAAAAAGAAAACAAAATTCAAGTAAACAACAACAAAAAGAGTGAAAATATTATGTTGCATTTTCTCTCTCTATATATATATATCTGTCTATCTATATATCTATTTATAAATTTACACATATATCTATCTATCACTGGGCTGTGATTCACACTCAGGTGCAGATGGATCTCTTCAACTAAGACCTTTGGAAATGGCCTGAACCATCTCATTGTTGAAAAAAGCTACATTTATCAAAATTGATCATGTTTTAATCTTGGTGTTGGTGTGTACAATGATCCCCTGGTTATGCTTACTTCACTTAGTATCTATCAGTTCATAAAAGTCTCTCCAGACCTCTCTGTATTCATCCTTCTGACCATTTCTTATAGAAGAATAATATTCCATGATATTCATATGCCATAACTTATTTAACCATTCTTCAACTGATAGGCATGCACTCAGTTTCCAGTTTCTTGCCACAACAAAAAAGGCTGCCACAAACCTTTTTGCATTTCCCTCCTTTATGATTTCTTTGAGATATAGGCCCAGGAGAGGCACTGATGGATCAAAGGGTATGTACAGTTGATAGCTCTTTGGCCATAGTTTCAAATTGCTCTCCAGAATGGTTGAATCAATTCACAACTCCACCAGCAATGTATTAATGTCCCAGCATTCCCACATTCCCTCGTGTAGTGTGCTTTCTATAGCTCCCAAGTTGTGTTGCCAAAATGTACTTTGCTTTTTAGAGCCCCCACGCTGGAGAGTCAAAATATAACATCCAGATTAGCTCTCTGGAGGATCTAGAGACCATCTGAAGTCTTTGTGGCAGAGTGAAGAAGCAGAGACCCATGATGATGGTCAAAGACAGAGTTCATTTAATTCAAGTCCTCTCAGCCTCTAAATACCTTAGTATAATTATATCACTCTAGCACACTGAGCATATGCTAACTATAAGCACCCTACTATTAATATGCAAATGACTCTTTAACTATAAGTATCCATACTTCAGATAGAACACAGGTTGTCATGCCCCGCTGATGTCTGAGGAAGGGTAAGATGGCCCACGGGTAGATGAGAGCCAAACCAGACATTGTCAACAGGTTCCCTCTGTGCTATAGGATCTTATACCCCACCAAAAGTTCCTCTGCTGTCTGTGGCTCTCTACACCCTCCTTCATTCATTATCTTTTCCTGTAAACTTATCCAATCTGTGAAATGTGTAGTGGTACCTCAGAGTTGTCTTAATATGCATTTCTCTGATCAATAGTGATTTAGAGTATTTTTTCATATGACTAGACATGGCTTCAATTTCTTCATCTGAAAATTTTCTATTTCCTTTGACCATTTATCACTTAGAGAATGATTTGAATTCTTATTGATTTGAGTCAATTCTCTATATATTTTAGAAATGAGGTCTTTACCAGAACCCTTCAATGTAAATATTTTCCCTAATTTATTGCTTCCCTTCTAATCTTGTCTATAATGGTTTTGTTTGTACAAAAAAAAAATTAATTTAATATAATCAAAATTATCCATTTTACATTCAATAATGTACTTCAGTTCTTCTTTGGCCACAAATCCCCTCCTTCTCTCTAGATCTGAGAGGTAAGCTATCCTTTGTTCTTTTTATTTGCTTATAATATCACTCTTTATGTCTATATCATGAACCCATTTCAACATTATCTTGGTATAGGGTGCTAAGTATAAAAGAAGCAATTTTCTTTGGAGGATTGTTGTGCCTCTTTTATCATTTGGCATATTTTATTTTAAAAATCTATTTATTTGAAACTTTAAAACAAAAATAGTAAAAAGAACAAATTGTCATGTGCACAGTCAAGCATAAGAGGATTATAAAAAGAAATAACTTTTCTATCTTGAAAAAGCCTGTAAAGCAAATGCTATACATTATGTTCATAATTGTCCATCTCCTTCCTTGAAGGTTTTCCTTTATTCTCTGATGGGCACTTTCATACTTTATTTTTATCTATCTTTCTCCTTATCTCCTCCCCCAAAAAGGTCGCAATTAATTGTATGTATATGTATCTATCTACCTATCTATCCATCTATCTAGATATATACATACATACATGCACAAACACATATTCAGACATACATGCATATATATATATATAAATATACATGCATACAACCAAATATATACAGGTATCTATAATCATACACATATATAACCATATACATCTATGTGATACTATGCTATGTTTGTTTGTTTGTCTTATGGACTTGGAATGCAGATAGAAGTATACTATTTTTACATTTTTGTATTTTTCTCTTTATCTTATTTTTTCCCATTTGTTTTGAGTCTTCTTTCACATGATTAATGTATAAATGTTTTACATGAGTCTGCACATATAACTTTTAAAAAGAAAGAAAAGAACTGATGAACAGAATGAATTTAGAAAAAACCTGAAAGGACTTATTTGAACTCATGCAAATTGAAACGTGCAGAATCCAGAGAATTTTGTATTCAGTAATGGTAATATTATAAGGATTATCAACTGTGAAAGACTTAGCTACTCTAAACAAGATAAATAAATTCCAAAGGCTCCATGAAAGAAAATGTTATTTATTACTAGATAAAGAACTATTGAAATGTGAATGGAGATTAAATATATTTTATCATTATCTTTATTTTTTTATTGTTTTGTTTTGCAATATGTACAATATGGAAATATGTTTTAAATGTTTAAATGTTTTAAATGACTTCACATGTATGATTTCAAATTGCTTTCATTATCAAAGAGGGAAAAGGAAGATAATTTGAAACAAAATTTTAAAAAATGATTTATTTCTATATATATTTGGAAAATATTTAAAGAAATAAAATATTTTAAAAATTATGGAATAATGATTATAAAGAGGAAAACCCACAAAACAAAGTAAATACTGCTTCTGTTTTTTATTATGAAATTCAGCAACATTTGTAGCAATTTGTCTAATCTTTCTTAGCATTTTTGAAAAGTACTCAAATAAGATATGTTGTTATATTTACATATATAAGCACTGCATTTCAGTCTCCTTGGTTGCTAAGTACTCCCTTGAACTCTTTCACTCTGCCAACACTCTAATAGCTTTTAGTTATCCTATTACCCTTTATATAATATTCTTATCACTCATTTCCAGACAGTAGCTCAGCCACTGAGAAATGAGTATCCACATGTATCCAAATATATGTTACTCTATGGACATTTACACTGAAACAATATGGACTCATACAGAGTATTTTAATGTTATTATTCACTTCTTGAACTGAGAGAATCAGAAACATCAAACTGAAGAACCTTGAATAATTAATGATGATTTTTTTTTTTGATTTTGAAGCTTTCTTTCCCCTTCCTGCATGTATTTAAGGTGAGAGACATTTTGCCTTTAGCAGTGAGATAAACATTATTGTGACACAAAATCAAGAAAACATAGTACCAAAAGTAAATTGAAAGGAAAATTCAATAAACAGCAATAAATTATTGAATAGAACTATTTTTCACAAAACTGTACAAGAACTACAGCTTAACTTCATGTAAGACTCGAAGAGAAACCATGTAAAATTAAAGATTAGGGCAGGTTTGGTGGAAGCAACACATACATTTTTTGATGCTGTTTTGAACTATATAGTTCAAAAAAGATGATTATGATAATAATGTTGATCATCAAAGGTAACATGCTGTAACTTTTATAATTTCATCTTTGTGACAATCCTATAAGGAAGCATATGTTTTTTCCATGTTGAGCAGTGTAAGAAGCAGGTAAAACCCTTTCATATTTTTATTATGTGGACTAGATGACTCAGACCTAATCTTAGCAATAGGTTACATTATGATTTCTTAATAACCTTTGTGATATAAAGGCAAGGGATGAGAAGGAATATTAAATATTTATATGTAGAGTCAGAAACTGGAATTATTGGTTCATAGACTTTAGTAGCTTAAAGAAGCTTTGAAAACACATAATCAAAATTTTTTCTGAATTTATTACTTTTATAAATTGTTTATAAGTATGATATTTGACATTTTATATCATATAATATATTGATATGCAAAGTATTACAGAAATATTACTGGAGTTTTAAGCAATTAAACTTTAAATTATACAAATATTTGTGAGACCCCCATATATAACATGTCATAATTAAAGCAAAAATCCTTGATGCTTGGAATTAGAATGAAAGATAAAAGATAATCTAGTAAAACAGGCATTTTCAAACTCATATTTAAATTATAGAAAAATAGGTTGACAACTTATGATATTTTCAAAGAACCATATTAATATGTTCCTTCAGCAATATATTCCAAGACTTCACTCTTGTAGTTATGTACTTCTTCCATATAATAATCCCTTATCTAGCACCTCATCAATTTCTTTTATTTTATTGCCAGTTAACAGCTGGTTGACGTTCTTTATGATCTACGCTTTAAACTCATTAAAAACTTGGGAAGGTCAGTGGGATGTAGGCCCTTGAAAATAATCTAGTCTATACACTAACAATATGTGGTCTGAGAGCCAAATCTGACTCATCGCTGTACTTTGAGTAAAGATCAAACTTTATTTAAAACACATGAAAAACCTTCTTAGCTCATGGTCTTTACAAAATTAGGTAGTAGGACTGAATTGCTCCTTGGCCAAAAGTTTGCTGACCCATGATTTAATCCAATTCTTTTATTTCTAATGAAAAAAAAATTCTGAGATTCTGAGGTTGTGAGATTTGCTCAAGATTAAGCCTATTAGAGTATATCACCTTTCTCTCAGTCAAGTGCTTATTCCATTATAAGCTAAAACAAACAAATAAACAAAACTTGTGCTACATGGTCAGCTATCCACCTTATCAGCAACATTAAGGATATTTTTTGTTGTTGTTTTTTTGAAGAGAAACTTATATGTACATTGTACCATTTCTGCTGGTACAATTTTGCTCTGGAATAACAATTACATCAATATTATTACTGCTACCAGAGAAAATATACTGATTGGATGCCCTGCAATTCCTCCCAAAATCTCCAGGAGGACTTAATATGAGTTTGACACCTGATTGTTATTCTGAGATTTGTAGATCAGAAAATCAATTATTCCTTCTTAATCCCCAAGAGATTTGAGAAGGTTTTAATTTTGAGTGTGAAGATGGTCTTGGGTTTTGCCCAATGATTCTTAAAGATATAGGTAGAGTCTTCAAGAAGCAGTAATAGAAGAAGAACATGTGACTCTAAGAGTTAAGAATTTAATTCCAGAACTAAAGGACTAGAAAGAGTTTTCATTTAGGGGCAACGAGCAAAAGGAGAAAATGAAAGAAAGAGTGAACTATACCAGAAATTGGCTACTAAGCCTGCTAAGATACATAGGAAGGGAAGACAGACTGGAATCATCTGTTGTACTGATCTCTTCAAAGACAAAAAAAACAAAAGCAAAAACAAAAAAACCACTTTTTTGTTTTTATCCCAACTGCTCATCTCCATTCTTGACCAGTACTGGAGTTGGAAGCCTGAGGAAGTAGCAATATAAGGACAATAACCAATGTGGCATAGCAGTGCTCAAATAAGAATCCTGTAAATTGAAGGATGATGTGTTGACTAATGCTCTGTCTTGAGATACTAGAGAGGTTCCTAAAGACCTAACGTTCTGAAAGTCAAAGTTCTGCAAGGATAACACCAAGTAATGGAAATCAGTGAAAGAATCACCTTGACAGCTTAGCTTACCAGGTCAATTATATGACCTAAAAGCAGTACAATAAAAAACTTTGATCCCTGAAAAATGTTTAATTTGGGAACTGGAACTGGGAAGATGAATTATCTGATGATAATGCCAAACAGCATAAAAATAATATAATTCCAAAGATACACATGAAGAAGAATCAAATAATTAAATAACAATTCAAGAAGAGATGCTGGGATAAGGACAGGGGAGAAATGGATTTTCCAAAACGTTGAATAGATGTTTAGAAGAAATGAAGTGAGTTAAAATCGAAGCAGAAGCTTTTTGAGGAAGTAATAAAAAGAGAATAAGTATCTTAAAAGAGTAATTATTAAATCTTGCTTAAGAAATGGACTCTTTAATAAAATAGATCAATAAATAAATAACTATGAAATACCAAGAAATACTAGGCAATTTTTTTATGTATAGGTAAACCTACACAATATATATATATATATATATATATATATGCATATGCATATATATATACATGTATACACACAAATAGGTATAATTTCTAGGTCAGTGTGTATGTGTGTGTGTGTGTGTACGTGTGTGTGTAAGTGTGTCTGTGTGTCTGTGCCTGTATATGTTATATGGTAACCTGAAAAAAAAAAACTCCAGGTAAGATAATATAAATCATTAGATTCTCTGTAAACCATGAAAAAAAATCTAAAGACTTTATTACAAGATGACATAAAAGAAAACTGCCAGATCTTTTTATATAGTAATAATAACAAAAAAACCCAATAATTTACTGAAGGGAACCATGAAAGCAAAAGTCTCAGACATGTACTATCAAAAATACAGTACTCTTAAATTAAAAAAAAAAGATTGCAACTATCCAAACTTCTTCTAGTTCAAATAACAAAATCCTATTCTTATTTTCTCTTCTGATGACCATCCAGCTGGTATTGTATAATCCTGGGGAATTTTCGACCAAATTGTGATACATGAACATCATGAAATATTATTTTGCTTAAGAATGTAGGATGTAGATAATCTCAGAGGGTACTGAAAAAACTTTGTGAAAAGATAGTGTACAGTGAGAAGAATTAGGGCAATTTATATAATGATGACATTATTGGAGGAAAAAAAAAACTTTTCATAACATTAGAACTCAGATCAAAAAAAGGATAAACAATAAATACAAAAGAACAAAGATAAAACATAATATCGACTGAAGAAGTATTGAAAGTGGTTTACTTTTTGATATGATTGATAAAGCAGGATGATCCTTTATTAGAAGAGATAGAGATGGTTACTCATTTGCTTCAAACCACTGTAAGCAGTCAAGCAAGCTGAATGGATTCCAGGTAGACGTGCCCAAGGGAATGTCATTTAGAGAGAGAAGACAATGTATGTCTTTTTATATATTTTATTTTTAACATTTATATTAACTTTTAAAGACACATTTATTTATGAATCACATTGTGAGAGAAAAATCAGAATAAAAGGGAAAAACCAGAATAGAAAAAAAGTGACAAAAAAAAAGTGAACATAGCATGTGTTGATTTATATTCAATCCCCATAGTTTTCTTTCTTGATACAGATGTTATTTTTCTTTTTCTTGCTAAAGACTATTGGGATTGCCTTGGATCATCACTGAATCAATGAAAAGAACTAAGTCTTTCATATTTGATAATGGCACAATTTGCTGTTACTTTATACAATGAATAACTGGTTTGGTTTGTTTTGCTCAGCATCAGTTCAGGTAACTCTTTCTAGCTTGCTCATCATTGTTTACAAAACAATAATATTCTATTACTTCCCTGTACCATAACTTACTTATTCAGCCATTCCCCAATTTATATATATATATATATATATATATATATATATATATATATACTCATTTTCCAATCCTTTTCTACCACAAAATGAGCTGCTACCAATATTTTTTGCACATGTGGGTACCTTTCTCTCATTTATGATTTTCTTGGGATACACACCTAGTAGTGGCACTGCTGAGTCAAAAGGTATGCACAGTTTTATAGCCCTTTGGATATAGTTCCAAATTTAATGGTGCAGATTAAATTCCCTCCAAAAATTTTGCCTTTCAAACTCAAATGCTTTATCTTTCATGAAAATTTCACCCTCTCCACGATTTCATGATAATTTTTTTCTCAGACATCATTTATCATTTTGCCCTCTTTATTCAATGCTTATAAACAATGAAATAATATATTCAGAGGCAGCATGGCATAGGAGATACAGTACTAGACTCCATTTGAAACAGTTTGTATTGAATTCAGGTTTGTCTTCTGAGTCACATTGAATGTATTATTCTGTGTGAGTTATTTAACCACTTAGTGGTAATTATGAAAGATTTTTATCTGAATGATGATGTACTATGTTGGGTGGAAGAAATTATTAATAAATCATTATTATTTTTACAAAGATACTATAATAACAACAATTATAACAGTAAATAAATTATTATTATAATAAATACAATTTTAATTGTTAATAAAGCAAGAAATGGCACCTGGATTGTTAACTTGGGTGACTGGAAGTATGGTGGCATCTCCCATCATAGAAAAGATGAATAAAGATACTGAGTTCACTTTGGGATGTGTTATGTTTATGATACCTAGACCATTTCAGGTAATCAATAGATAACTGGAGATGTAACGTTAGAGATCACAAAACAAGATGGACTTAGATAAAGGGATTTAAGAATCATCTACACTGAGATGTTAATTTCAGCAATAGAATCAAGACCACCAAGTTAAATAGTATAGAGATCATAGGTCAAAATTTTTTTTGACCATGGAGAAAGATATGACCTAGATGAATATCTGGACAAACAGACTAGAACTGAGTGTTCAGATTGGTATGAATAGAACCAGGAAAGAACACTCCAGTTTATGGTCAGTAACATTCATCTAATTCAATCAGACCTGGGCTTGAAATTTAAAGCAATCAGAATTTATGGGAAAATAAATTTTGGCAATTTTAGGTACTGGAATGGATTGGGTACTGGAGTGAGGATTCAGACCAACTAAATGTGGATATAATTTATGTAGTTGAGGTATTATGTAAATTAAAATTGGAATGTATCTTTTAGGTACACTTTTAAACTCAAAATGGTAGAATTAAAAAGGCAACAAGTCTGACAGTGGATTTAAGTATGTTAATTTTGACTCTGAAAACATATGGGAGGTATTGCTCACATTGGGACGAAACCCACATTTTTGATCATAGACTTGTTAAGAGTAGATTTTTTTATATGCTTCTATAAATGCATATTGTCTTTCTGATAAAATGAAGCTCCCTGATAGTAGTGATTTTTTTGGTCACCGTTTTATTCCTTGTACTTTGCACAATAATCACTATACTGTAAGTAGTTAATAAAGGCTTGTTAATTGACTACTTGACAATAAAGTCAGGAAACATTATAGACCACTGATTTCATAGAATCACATGATATCTTCTGCAGGGAAATGTATGTGATTCTAGCATTATACTTTTAAGGTTTTTCTTCCATTTTTCCAATTAAGTATGACTATAATAAAATGAAAATTCATTTTCACAAATAAAATCAATGTCTTCTGATACATGAATATAATGGAATATCATTGCAACATAAGAAATAATAAATATTAGTATTCAGAGACATAAGAAGATATAAAAACTGATACATAATAAATTAATCATGACAGTGAAAATAACTTACAAAAAGAAATAATGTAAGTTAGGGAAAATAATATAATGAAAAGCAACATTGTGCACTTATAATGACCAATTTTGTCCTTGGAGAAGAAATGAAGTAGTGGAAAACCACTATTGTTTCCTTAAACATAACTGAGATTTCAATCTGATTTATTCTATTCAATAATCAATTCATTTTTTGGTTTTGATGAATTTTCTCCTTTAATCTTTGTTTCAAAGGTAGAATTTCTATATATTAAATTCACAACAAAATGAAAGACTTTTTCATTAATCATCTGATAAAATCTGATATACAAAATCTGAGTTGCCAACTGTGATCTCCAATCTTCAATGTTGATTTTCCTTCTCCAATAATGATCAAATGATATAATCATAATTATTGTTGAGTAACAAATTATTAAGTGTCATATGAAAAGTTACCAACATTTTCCAAATTCAAAATTTATTCAAATAAAAATAAGATAAAATATTAGAACCTTTGTAATTTCAGTTCATATGCATTAAATTTACAAAGTAAGGAATAGGGGAAGGTGCTCTAAGATGACAATTATGCTAATTCATTTCTAGTTGGAGCTATGAACTGGTCTGATGATTTTGAGAAATAATTTGGAATTATATAAGAAAAGTTATGAAATTCTCATATTTTTTGAGAAATTCTGATACTGGACATATAACCCATTATTAGTAGAAGACTCACTTATACAGGTTAAACATTCATACTATCATTTGTGGTAACAAAAAGCTGGAAATAAAATATGTGTCTAACCATAGGGAAGTGATCTCATATATGAATATGATGGGATTTTTTTATTGCCCTTTATGGAATTACACATGAAGAATTTAGAGAAACATTAAGATTTGTATGACTTGATATAGAGCTAAAAATAAACAACAGAGATAGAGACAGGGAGAAAGAAAGATACAAATAGACACATTTATAACTACAGATAAAATGCAGACACATATATGTTAGTGTGAAATTCATCCACATGTAACACCATATAAATTATGTGTAGAGTGACAAAGGATATCAGTTATCATCCTGAAAAAGATAAACTTCTGAGCATACAGTTAGTTGTCCACAAATCAACAACTTTCTTTATTTTGGGACATGATCTATCCAACCTTGATCTATACACTTGATGACACATCTCTGCCATTGTTTTCATTTTTTCTTTCTCCTTTTATAGAAAGTGCACATTGCATTCACTCCCAGATATAGTTGTTCTAAAGTAGAAACCTTCAGTTTGAAGTCTACCCCAGTCTCAGTTCTCCTTGTCACACCATCATGGGAAGAATAAAGAAAGCAGATGAGTAGACTCGTTGTCTCATTAAAGATCTCTCATCTTCTTGTATAAAAATCAATACTTGCCGAAATCATATGGCTTGTTTAGAAATGTCATAAAAATCTATGTAATTCTATAGAAATCTGACTGAAAAAAACAAAATTATTTCTTTATTGTCTTTGCATCATTACCTACTGGATGTCCAAAAAATGCTTTAGGATCTGTTTATGCTTTTATTAAACCTTGCAACAGTAACAATGAAACGGGGTGCTCCTAAAATACCGTAGAAGTTAATGTTCATATGACAGCATCTGACTTTTAGAGATATAATGTTGATGATAGATGAGTTACAGACATACCTTTTCAACCTTTGTGTTTTATTAAGTCCCTTATCTGCTTTATACCTTTAAAGTCTGAAAAGAATTCTGCTTCTGATGAAAGCCTCCACTCTATCATTCTAGTATGCTAAAATAGCAGATAAAGCTAAGTCACAATGTCAGAGAAATGGAAGGAGACTAGAAATACTCTGCTACATGTAGAACATTCACAACATTGAAAAGAAAATGAATAAGAGAGAGTAAAGTTCAGGCAAATACAATGACAAATATTAGTGCTACATAGTTAAAGTTCAAAGATATATACTTCCATTAAGATAATTTTAAAAAATGTTTATTGTTGCTTTTTGGTGTTCTAGGTATTTTGGGGATATTGTTCAGAGTTCTACTTTCTTTTCTGTATCATTTATGTGCAAATATTTCTCTACTTCTTTGACTTTCTTATGATCACCATTCTCACAGACAATTAAATTCATAAAGTACCTACACTTAGAGTCAGAAATACATGAATGTAAGACACTTAGTAATTTACTGACCCTGGGAAGTCACTCAACTATTCTTGGCCTAAATTTACTCAGGTATAAAATAGATATAATGATATCAGCAATCTCACAAGATTATTGTAATGATAATGAGAAAAAGAGACAATGAATAAATCACCTTGAAAAACTTAAAACATTATAGAATTTCTAGCTTCTATGACATTAGCAATAGTAATAACAATGGTTACCATGATGATAAAATTCACTTTTTCTATCATGTCTAATTACATTAACATACCACAAGTTGTTCAGCCATTATTTAATTAATGATCACTGTTTCTAGCTTTTGCTAGCTTAAAAGGATTTTAATGATTTGTATGTGTGTTTGTATGTGTCTCTCTATGTGTATGAGACCTTTATATCTTTGACCTCTTTGGGTGTGAAAGAGAGTCATTTTCTAAGTAAGATGATGACTGCCTTACTAGTTATAAATTGTTAAGTCATTTCCCATCTATATCATTCAATTATTTCCCCAAAATTGATCAACAAAACAATCATTGTTTTACAGGCATGCATTTATTAGCATTCCCTCAAACTTATTTGTATGTTTTGTTATTTTACCAATTTACTGAGAATACTCTAAAATAGATTTTAACTTACATTCTCTTATCATATATGATGAGTCTCTCCAAATAGTTGTTATTTTCCTTCTTCAATTAACAATAAATAAAATAAAAGGTTCCTTTAAACTTAATAGATCTTATTTTCCATAGGTGTAAGGTTACAACTCTAGCTCTATGATATTATGACCTGATTAATTTCAGTGACTATACTTTATTATCTTACATTTGTATTTAAAAGGGATTTATTAGGATATGCCTATTTAGTAAAAAAATAAATTGTCAATTCATTTAATAAAAGTATGTTTAAAATATAAATTTCTTGGGAATTTTTTTTTTGCTTTTTATGTTTACTTTTAAAGAGATTATGTGCTGCTCATGATTTCCCATTTGACATTAAAATCCTCTGTTATATGAGAGCATAAAAATTTGTAAAGCAACCATTTGTAGCAATATTACCATTCCCAAGAGCGGGGACATAAAGAATAATAATAGAAACCAGTGATAGTAGCTTTGGGGCTAAGACTTAAAATGTAATTGCCATTTGAGGGTTCATAGGAAGAAATATCACCATTATTCCATTACAGTGCATTTAGTATCTTTATATTTGCCAAGGGATTGTAATCACTTGTATTAGCATTTCTCAAAACAACCCCAGAAGGTAGCTTGTCATCATTGTCCTCATTTTACTGATCAGAAAATGAAGATCTATGGGCATTAACTATTATATCCAAGGTCATTTCATGTATAATTAATATATCAGAGACTCAGATTTGCTTCCTTATTGCTTCCATTGTTCTATACCTCTTTGAGGCAGGTATTGTTATTTATTTTGTCTTTGTATCTCCAATACCTAGTAAAATCTATTACTCTTTCTACTATATCACAATTCCTCAAGCATGAATACAATAATAGACATGAAGATAGAAAATCTCAGCTTATTTCCTCCCTGACTTTTTCCCCACCCCCAAAAATAGATTCATTTCAGTTTAAAATGATTCAATTTAACAAATATTTATTAAGCACTTAGAGTGTAAATTACCATAATAGGTGCTAAGGAATAAAAAAAAAATGATAAAAAATGTGCTTTTCCCTCAAGAAACTTATATTTTGTAGGAAGGAAATAGCATGTATAAATAAGGACCACCATTTGTATTAAAATGTCTGAATGTGAGTGAGGGTGGTACTGAAATGAGGAGGAATATATTAGATAGGTACGTTGAGAAAAGAGGGATCATTACTTGGATTTCCATTCTTGACCGTAATAAGAATCTCAACTAAATAGCAATTGTTGATAGCAAAACCCAACAGCACTCTTTGGTAACTTAAGATCACTTCCACATGAAATGATAGGACATGGAATTTAGACTTCTTTAATAAAGAACTTTTTTTTTGTAAAATGAAGGTAATGATCATTGTTCAATTTGAAATTGTTTAAATTTGATTTAAGTATAGAAATAATGATAGCACTATTGATTGCACTCTTGCAGCATTTTGAAGATTTCAAAGTGCTTTATGTATATATATATATATATATATATATATATATGTCATAAGCTAATATTTAATAAGTATAGAAAATTTGAGAAATTGTTATTATACTGTCATTTATTTTTGCTTGGAAAGAATTTAGATATACAATTACACTTTATCATCATTATTATTTAATATTTCTATCATTCCAAAAAACTGGGAAGGTAATAGTAGTTTTCTATGGCAACACAAGTCATATTTAGAAAATTTCATCTGAGAAACACACCTACACACACACACACACACACACACACACATATATATATATGTATACATATATATGTGTGTATATGTAAGTTTAAAATATATATATATATTAATGAGATAAGTTTATTATGTTGCAAGATATAAAACAACAGGCAGAAATGATTAAAAAATTAGAATTTACTGAAGATCTGAATGGGATTTATATATAAGGAGAAGGTAAGAATGGATTGCAACTCATATCAAAAGAATAGAATGAATGTGGAGAAGAGAAGGGAAAAAAAAGGTTGCATGATAATTTCACTATGTATTTTAAAGGAATAAAAGTTGTGCATCACAGATTAGCAGTTACATGTTCATTCATAATTTTTCCTATTTTACTATCTTATGGTAATGCTTGTTTCATTTCTTGAGAATAAGATAAATAAAAGTTTTAAGAAGACTGGAGAAAATTAGAGTGACAGATAAAGAAAAGTATAAGATGAACGGATGCTAAAGAAAATGAGCAGGACCAGGAGACCATTATATCCTTCAACAACAATACTTTATGATCATCAATTCTGATGGATGTGGCCATCTTATGAGATGAACCAAATCATTTCTAATAGAGCAGAAATGAACTGAACCAACTATACCCAGGAAAGGAACTCTGGGGGATGACTATGAACTACTACATAAAATTCCTAATCCCTACATTTTTGTCCACCTGCATTTTTGATTTCCTTCACAGGCTAATTGTACACTATTTCAAAGTCCAACTCTTTTTGTACAGCAAAATAACGGTTTGGATATGTATACATATATTGTATTTAACTTATACTTTAATATATTTAACATGTATTGGTCAATCTGCCATCTGGGGGAAGGGGTGGGGGAAAGGAGAAAAAAAGTTGGAAGAAAAGGTTTGGCAATTGTCAGTGCTGTAAAATTACCCATGCATATAACTTGTAAATAAAAAGATATAATAATTGAAAAAAAGAAAAAAAATGTAAGAATCATAAGCAATTGTAGTGGAAGCTAAGTAGTATAACAGATAGAGTAGTCATCCTGGAGTCAAAAGAACTGAATTTAAATCTAACTTCACATACTTAATAAGTGTGTGATCCTCATCAAGTCACATAACCTTATTTGCCTCAGCTCTTCATCTGTAATTGAGATGAAGAAAGAAATAAAACTAATCCAGTATTCTTTCTCAAGAAAATTCTAAATTAGGTCATTAAAAGTACATAACCAAAATGACTCAGCAAGAACAAAATGGTTTTCTGAATTTAGACTTGAAGAAATAATAATCAAGTTAGTTTTTCAGAGGGAAAGCCCCAACAAAACAACCTATATGTTTCTAATTTACATTATAGTTTTAAAATTAAATTATTTTTGTAAAAATATTTAATCCATTTTAATGAATAATATATTGTTCAACTACAACATGGAACATGAATTTACTTGTTTAAGTTTTTTATGTTTCAAAACATATGAATGGGAAACAGAGCCAAGGTGGTAGAGAAGACATACTTTCTTTCTGAAAGAAAAGTCCTACATCCCTCAAACTAAAAAGCTTCTGAATTACTTTTGGATTGACAGAACCCACCAATATTGGGGGTGTAACAAATTACTAGCAGAAGATAATTTTGAAGCTTTCCAGAAAAGGTGGGCATGGAAGGAGGTGGACCAAGTGCAAGCAGGCTGAGCAAGGATGCCAGAGTGTGCAAGCAGCATAGACTCCCTGTGCAGTGTGTGTGTGAAAGAGTATACAGGAAGGAATCTACAACAGTGTTGGCTACTCTGCCCTGGTTGCAAGCCAGTAGATCAGCATAGAAGTTCTAAAACATCCTATACAAACACAAAAGTAAACAGTGAACCCCCAAATGGCATAATTTCATGAGACTTGGCCATGTCCACCTAGCGCTGAAAGTCAGTAAGCATAGCTGCAGCTGCTTGTAAAGAAGCACTGGGCAATCTCCCTTGCCATAAATGCAGATCTCACCTTAAAAAAAGAGTAAAAACACAAAAATAACCCTGACCATAGATATTTTTATGGTGAAAGAGAAGAAGGGATTTCAAACCCTAAGGAGACTAAACGAAGATTGTCTCCAGATAAAGCCCCAAAGGGTGATGTAAATTGATCCCCATCACACAAAGCTCTCCTAGAAGAAATTAAAAAGTCTCTTAACGGACTTAAAAGAATGTAGAATTAGTAGTTTTAACCATAAGCTAGAAGAAAAATGGAGAAAGGAAATGAAAAGTTTTCAATGGGGTTTGGAAAAGTCAACAAAAATTATCTGAAGAAAACAACAAAATAGACTTAGTGAAATGGAAAACACATATAACTTATCAAAAGAGAGATCTGACAAAATGAAAAAAGAAAACAACTCCCTGAAAAACATAATTTCAGAAAAAGAAAAAAATATCCATAGAACAAAATGACTCATTTAAAAATTCAATTGGACAAATATAAAAAGAAGTAAAAGAGGGAGAGGGTAATTGAAGAAAATAATCTGCTAAAAATCAGAGCTGAACAAATGGGAATGAATGACTCAACGAGACATCAAGAATCAGTGGAACAAAACCAAAAAAAGAAAAGAAAAGAAAATGTAAAATATATACTTGGGAAACAACTGACCTGGAAAATAGATCTAGGAGAGACAATAAAAGGATTATTGGACTTCCTGTAAACCATGGTAAAAAACAAACAAACAAACAAACATAGACACTATTTTTCATGAAATCATCTAAGAGAACTGCCCTGATATCATAGAATTGGAAGGTAAAATAGCCATTGAAAGAATTCACTGAAAACCACCTTTAAAAGACTCCAAAATTAAAAGCACAAACAATATCCTAGCTAAATTTCAGAACTATCAGACCCAGGAAAAAATATTACAAGCAGTGAGGAAAAAAACAAAAAACAAAACAAAACAAACAAAATAAAAAACAATTCAAAAACCAAGGAGCCACAATACAAATTACCTGGGACCTAGCAGCTTCTACTTTAATGTATTGAACAGCCTGGAATCTGATATTCCAAAAGTTCAAAGAAAGTTGATATGCAACCAAGAATAAATTACCCCACTAAACTGAACATTTTCTTTCAGGGAAGAAGATGGACATTAAAGGAAACAGGTGAATTCCATTTATTTCTGATCAAAAGACCAGAAGTAAAAAAAAAATGACCTTCAAATATAGAACTCAAGAGTAGTATAGAAAGGTAAAAAGAAAAGAACTCTTGAGAACTGTATTTCTGTTATGGGTATACATAGAGAGTGCGTGTATAATGTGATTGTACTTTTAAAATATACAAAAGAAACTAGAGGTAGAAAGGGAATTGTCCCAGAAAAATAGGAAAGGGAAGGCTAAAGGAGGGAAATTACATCGCATGAAGAGGTAAAGAAAACCTTTTGTAATTAAGGGCAAAAGGAGAAGGAAATGAACATTGTGTGAATCATTCTCTTCAGATTTCGCTCAAAGAGAAAATGTTAGACATATTTGGTTTCACAGAAAAACTTCTCTCATCTTATTGAAAAGTGGTAATGGAAAGGGGAAAAGGAAAGGGATAGACTAAATAGAAGGGAAAACAGAAATAGTAAGGGGAAGGTATAAGAAGAGGGCTGCTTGTTGCAAGTGGTGCTCATAAGCAAAATATGGTGGGTGAGGGAAAGGAGAAAAGTATTATTTGGGGTAAATAAGCTAACAGGGAATATAAAATTAGTAGTTTTAACTGTAAATGTGATTGGGGTAAACTCTCATAAAGTGGAAGCAGATAACAAACTGGATTAAAAGACTACAATATGTTACTTACAAGAAACACATTTAAAGCAGAGTGACACATACAGAGTAAAGGTAAAAGGCTGGAGCACAATCTATTATGCTTCTGGTGAAGTTAAAAAAAAAAAAAGAAAGAAAGAAAAAAAAAAAAAAACAGGAGTAGCCATCCTGATCTCAGAATAAGCAAAAGCAAAACTTGATCTAATTAAAAGAGATAAGGAAGGAAACTAATGAGTATCATAAATAATGAAACATTATCAATACTGAACATATATGCACCAAGTAGTATAACATCTAAATTACTAAGAGAGAAGTTAATAGCGAGAAGAAATAAACAGCAAAATTATAATAATGAGAGATTTAAAACTTGCTCTCTGAGAACTAGATGAATCAAACTACAAAATAAGAAAGGAATTAAAGAGGTAAAGAGAACACTAGAAAAGTTAAGTTAGGTATGATAGATGTTTGGAAAAAATTGAATGGAGACAAAAAAGTATGCTTTCTTCTTGGCAGTTCATGGAACCAATAAAAACAAAAATTGACCATACATTATGTCATAAAGACCTCAAAATCAAATGCAGAAAGGCAGAAATAGTAAAATTATTTCTTTTCAGACAACAGTGCCACAAAAATTGTATTCAATAGAAGGCCAGGGAAATTGGCCAAAAAAATGGAAGCTAAATAATCTCATCCTAAAAAATGAATGAGTGAAACAGCAAATCATAGACAAAATTAATAATTTCATCCAAGAATGACAATAATGAGGCAGAATATCAAAATTTGTGGGATGCAGCCAAAGGGGTAATGAGGGGAAAATTTATATCTCTAGATGCTTACTTGAATAAAATATATAAAGAGAAGATCAATGCATTAGTTTTCCAACTAAAAAAGCTAGATAAAGAACAAGTTAAAGACCTTTAATTAATTTGAGTAAAAAAAGACAAGAAGAAAATCAAATTGCTAGTCTCAAAAATGAAAAGGGAGAACTTTCCACCAATGAAGAGGAAATTAGAAGAATAAATTGGAGTTATTTTGCCCAACTTTATGCCAATAAATTTGATAACCTAAGTGAAATGGAGAAATACATGCAAAAATATAGATTGCCCAGATTAACAGAAGAGGAAATACATTAATTCAATAGTACCATTTTAGAAAAAAGAATTAGAAGCAGCTATTAATCAGCTCCCTAAGAAAAAAATCTCCAGGGCCAAAAGGATCTATTTGTGAATTCTACCAAATATTTAAAGAACAACTAATTCCAATATTGTATAAACTATTTTTAAAAATAGGGAAAGAAGGACTCCTACTAAATTCTTTTTATGACACAGACATGGTACTGATACCTAAATGAAATAGGGTGAAAATAGAGAAAGAAAATTATGGACCGATTTCCATAATAAATATTGATGCGAAAATCTTAAACAAAATATTAGCAAAGAGATTACAGAAAGTCATTTCCAGAATAATACACCACAACTGAGTAGGATTTATACCAGCAATGCAAGGTTGGAAACTTTGAATGTAAAATCAAAAAGTTTGAATGTACAAATGAACTCCTTTCTGTCTCCATTCAATTTTCTCCAAAGATCCATCATACCAAACTTTTCTAGTATTCTATTTACCTCTTTAACTTCTTTCTTATTTATTTTGTGTTTCTATTATCTAGTTCTGAGAGCAAAATTTGAGATCCCCCACTATTATAATTTTGCTGTATGTTTCTTCTGTATCTCTTAACTTCTCTTCAAAGAATGTGGAAGTTATTCTTCTTGATGCATACATGTTTAGCAATCATACTGTTTCATTATCTATGGTACTCTTTAGGACAATATAGTTTCCTTTCTCATCTCTTTTAATTAGATCTATCTTTGCTTTTGCTTGATTTTGCTTGATTGATTTTTTACTTCATCTGAAGCATAATAGATTCTGATTCAGCCTTTTACCTCACTCTGTATTTATCATTCTGCTTTAAATGTTTTTTTTTTCTTGTAAACAACATATTATAGGATTCTGGCTTTTAATCCAGCCTGCTATTCACTTCCATTTTATGGGAGAGTTCATCCCATTCACATTCACAGTTAAGATAACTAATTCTGTATTTACTGCCAGCTTATTTACTGAAAATTATGTTTTTCTCTTTACTTTTCCCTTTTCCTCCTTCCCAGTATTTTGCTTTTGATGATCATCTTCCTAAAACAGTCTTCCTTCTTTGGAGCCCCTCCCACTGTTTTAAATCCCCACCCCCAATACTTTTATTTCCCCTTCTTTTTGTCTTTTCCTTTCTTTTTCCCTTTCCCCTCCCACTTCCCTATAATGTGAGACAAGTTTCTCTATAAAACCAAATATGTGTAATTTTTGCTCTTTGAGCCATATCTGATGAGAGAAAGATTCACATAATATTCATCACCTTCCCTTCTTTCATTCAATTATATTAGGGATTCTTTGCCTCTTTGTGAGATGTAATTTTCCTTATTTAAATCTTTTTCCTGTAAAATTGTAAAATAAATAAGAAAGAAGTTAATGAGGTAAACAAAATATTAGATAAGTTATCTATTATAGACCTTTGGAGAAAACTGAATGGAGACAGAAAGGAGTTTACTTTTTTCTCATGGGTTCATAGAACTTATAAAAAAATTGACCATATATTAGGGCATAAAAACCTCAAACCCAAATGCAGATAGGTAGAAATAATAAATGCAACAAAAATCACCTGTAATACAAGGCCAGGAGAAAATAGAACAAAAATTAATTGGAAATTAAATAATCTTACCCTAAAGAATGAATGGCTGAAACAGCGAATTATAGACACAATTAACAATTTCATCCAAGAGAATGACAATAATGAGCCAACATAACAAAAACTGTGCAATGCAGCCAAAGAGGTTATAAGGGGAAAATTTATATCTCTAAATGCTTACTTATATAAAATAGAAAAAGAAAAGATCAGCAAATTGGACTTAAAACTAAAAAAAAAGTTAGAAAATGAACAAATTAAAAACCCTCAATTAAATGCCAAATATGGAAATCTGAAAACAACAGGGGAGATTAATGAAATTGAAAATGAGAAAATTGTTGAATTAATAAATAAAACTAACAGTTCATTTTATGAAAAAAAACAGCAAAATAGATAAGTCATAAGTTAATTTGATTAGAAAAACGAAAGAAGAAAATCAAATTGTTAGTCTCAAAAATGAAAAGAACTTCCCACCAATGAAGAGGAAATTAGAGCAATAATTAGGATTTATTTTGCCCAAGTATAAGCCAATAAATCTGATAATCTAAATGAAATGGAGGAATATCTACAAAAATACATATTGCCCAAGCTAACAAAAGAGGAAATAAATTATTTAAATAGCCCCATTTTACAAAAAGAAATAAAACAAGCTATTAATCAACTCCCTAAGAAAAAAATTCCCAGGGCTAAATGGAATAGCAGGTGAATTCTACCAAACATTCAAAGAACACTTAATTCCAACATTATATAAACTGTTTGAAAAAATAGGAAAAGAATGAGTCCTTCCAAATTCCTTTTATGACAAAGATATGGTACTGATAGCTAAATCAGGTAGGGTGAAAACAGAGAAAGAAAATTATAGACCAAATTTTCTAATGAATGATGATGCAAAAATCTTAAATATAATATTATCAAAGAGATTAGAGAAAGTGATCCACAGGATAATGCACCATGACTAAGTAGGTTTTATACCAGGAATGCAAGGATGGTTCAATATCAGAAAAACTGTTAGCATAATCATCTATATCAATAAAAAAACAAAAATCATATGATTATCTCAATAGATGCAGAAAAGGCATTTTAGAAAATCCAACACCCATTCCTATAGAAACACTAGAAAGTATAAGAAAAAAATGCACTTTTCCTTAATATGATTAATTGCATCTATTTAAAACCATCATCAAGCATCATATGTAATGGATACAAAATAGAACCATTCCCAAAAAGATCAGGAAGAAAACAAGATTGCCCACTATCACCATTAGTATTCAATATTGTATTAGAAATATTAGCTCTGTCAATAATAGAAGAAAAATGAGATTAAAGTAATTAGAGTAGGTAATGAAGAAACCAAATTATTACTCTTTATAGATGATAAGTTGGTATACTTAAAGAATTCTAGAAAATCAACTACAAAACAACTAGAAATAATTCACAATGTAAGCAAAGTTTCCGGAGGTCATAAAAATCCAAATAAATCATCAGCATTCTTATGTATTACCAACAAAGTCCCACAGCAAGAGATACAAAAAGAAATTTCATTCAAAATTGTAGAGGGCAGGAATTCAAGCAGGGTATTTATGTTTAAATACCTACTCAATGTGAGATAATGGTTCTCTAAGCACATACTTAATGTAATATAATGATGTAATGAATCTAGTTGGCATGTACTTAGGATAATATGGTGATGTAATGTTCTACAGTTATTCATGCTCAGTGTGGTTGCACATGCTCAGTGTGAGATAGTGATGTAATCCTACTGTAGTATGTAAAGGGAGTCTCAGACTCAGAAAGCTCTCAGCCACAGCTCTCAGCCACAGATACAAGAGAAGACACCAGATTCCAGACCCCACCTTTTACCAGCCATGTGGCCCTCCTGTCTCCTTCACTACTTCACTAAGACCAAGGACTCGGGCTGATTCTGAGGTCCTCCAGAGAGCTAGTCTGGACTTTACAAAAATCACTGTTGATAGTATAAAATATTTGTTAATCTCTCTGACAAGGGAAAATCAGGAACTATATGAACATAATTATAGAGGCGGAGCCAAGATGGCAGAGAAGGCACAGGCGACTTTCTAAGCTCCTCTCATTCCCCTCATAACCAACTATTTTATCAAGCCTCAGAAATAGCTCTTCACTGCTTAAATTCATGAAAATCAGAAGCACACAACTTACCTGCTGAAGTCAATCTGGAAGATCTCCAGGAAAGGTTTGTCCTGAGGGGCCAGAAACAGACCAACGCAGGCAAGGAGAGGCTAGCGTCCTGAGCAGACCAGGGGCAGGGGTGATCTCTGTGGCTAGAGAAGTTATAGAGACCACTCTGCTATAGGCTAACTCCTCTGCCTTGATTACAAAGTAGTAAACTGGCAGAGAAATTAAAGCCTGGAACAGAGGGTACTCTAAAAAAATGCCAGAACCTAACACTGGATGTAGCTACTCAAAGCTGGAAGTGACTCAGGAGACTAAAACACAGCCATGCAGCTACATCCTGCAGTTCAGGGCTTTTGCAGGGGCAGTTACAAACCCACACGGCAGGGGGGCACAGCCTGGGCACCCTCTAATCAGCACAGTGGGGGGCTCGGCCTGGGGCAATAGAATTTCCCCAACAGGATTGTGCTTCCTGGGGCAGAGAGACTTCCAGTCCCTGAAAATCCATTCACTGCTCAACTGCTAATACCCACAGCCCCAGGGCGGGATTTGGCTTGGGCTAGTGAAACTCTCACTGCCCAGCATCTAGCCCCAGGGCAGTCATTATCTCACACAGCAGGGGTTCTTTGCAGGGCACTTTCCCAGCTCTGCTCTGCAGGTCTGAGTTACTTCCAGGTGGGGAACTCTTTCCCAGAGCACTCCGGTACCTCACTGCTTTTTGCAGCTGGCTAGCAGGACAGCTACTCATCCATACACCTCTCACTGCTCTGCAGAGGAAGCTGGTAACCTCCTGGCCCTGAAGGCAGACCCTATAGGCTTTAACAAAATGAGTAAGAAAATCAAAAGGACAATTGATAGTTTCTACTCAGAAAGAGAACAGCTTTTCAACCCTGAAGAGACTAATAGCAGACAGTCTCCAGACAATTGTTGGTCCCCAATACAAAAGGCTCTCCTAGAAGAAACTATTGAAAACCTTAAAAGAGAACTACAAGAAAAATGGGGAAAGGAAAGAGAAGCTATGTAAGAGAGTACAGAAAAGACATATAACTCACTAAAAGAAAAATTTGACAAAGTGGAAAAAGAAAACAACTCCCTGAAATGTGAACTGGAAAAGCTAAAAAAACTCCCAAGAAATGCAGGGAAACAGAATTTGTGAATTTGAGAAAGAAAATAACTCACTAAAAAAAATTATTGAAATGGAAAAAAATTCCATAGAGCAAAATGACTAATTTAAAAAATCAATCGTACATATACAAAAAGAAGTAAAAAAAAGCTAATAAAGAAAACAACACGCTAAAAATCAGAACTGAACAAATAGAAATGACTGATTCATTGAGACAGGAAGAATCAGTCAAGCAAAACCAAAAAAATGAAAGATTGGAAAAAAATGTCAAATATTTACTTGAAAAAACAATGGACCTGGAAAATAGATCAAGGAGAGAAAACTTAAGGATCATCAGACTACCGGAAAATTATGATGAAAAAAAGAGCCTAGATACTATTTTACAGGAAATTATTAAAGAGAACTGCCTAGAAGTAATAGAAACGGAAGGTAAAATAGGCGTGGAAAGAATCCATCAAACACCTTCTGAAAAAGACCCTAAAATAAAGACTCTGAGGAATATTGTGGCCAAACTTCAGAATTTTCAGATTAAAGAAAAAATTCTACAAGCATCCAGGAAAAAACAGTTCAAATACCAAGGTGCCACAATAAGGGTCACACAAGATCTTGCTGCCTCAACATTAAAGGATCAAAGGGCCTGGAATTTGATATTCCAAAAGGCAAAAGAACTTGGAATGCAGCCAAGAATAAACTATCTAGCTAAGCTGAGCATTTTTTTCCATGGAAGAAGATGGACATTTAATGAAACAGAGCAATTCCATCTGTTTCTAAAGAAAAAAAAACAGACTTAAACAAAAAATTTGATCTCCAACAACAGGACTCAAGACAAGTAGAAAAAGGTAAAAGGAACTCTTGAGAACTGTATTTCTGTTGTGGATATACATAAAAAACACATGTATAATTTGATTTTACTGATATAGCATAAAAAAGGGAAGTAGAAATGGAAAGGGGATAGTGTCAGAAAAAGGGGAAAGGGGCAATAAAAAGAGGGAAACTTCATGCGTTGCTGAGGCAAAGGAAACCTATCATATCTGAGGGAACTTAGAGAGGGGGAGGAACATTGTGCGAATCTTACTCTCATCAGAGTTGGCTCAAAGAGGAAATAATTGACACATTTGTTTTACAGAGAATCTTCTCTCACCTAACTAAAAAGTGGGAGAGGAAAAGGGAAAAGGAAAAAGAGTAATAAGGGAAGGGTACAAGAAAGGGGAAGGGATTCAAAGGGAGGAGGGAGGAATACCAAAGAGGGAGAGCTGGGTGACAGAAGTGGGACCAATAGTTTAATACTAAGGAAGTGGGGAAGGAGGGCAAGAAAAAGAAAAGCATAATCTGGGTATATTAAGATGGCAGGAAATATAGAATTAGCAATCTTAACCGTAAATGTGAATGGGATGAACTCCCCCATAAAGAGGAGGCAGATAGCAGACTGGATCAAAAGTCAGAACCCTACAATATGTTGTTTACAGGAAACACATTTAAAACAGGGAGATACATACAGAGTAAAGGTAAAAGGCTGGAGCAGAATCTATTATGCTTCAGGTGAAGTCAAAAAAGCAGGGGTAGCCATCCTTATATCAGATCAAGTAAAAGCAAAAATTGATCTAATTAAAAGAGATAAGGAAGGAAACTATATTTTGCTAAAAGGTACTATAGACAATGAAGCAATATCAGTATTAAACATATATGCACCAAGCAGTATAGCATCTAACTTCCTAAAGGAGAAGTTAAGAGAGTTACAAGAAGAAATAGACAGCAAAACTATAATAGCGGGAGACCTCAGTCTTGCACTCTCAGATTTAGATATATCAAATCATAAAACAAATAAGAAAGAAATTAAAGATGTAAATATAATATTAGAAAGACTAGGTATGATAGATCTCTAGAAAAAACTGAATGGTGATAGAAAGGAGTATACTTTCTTCTCAGCAGCTCATGGAACCTACATAAAAATTGACCATATATTAGAAAATAAAGACCTCAAAATTAAATGCAGGAAGGCAGAAATAGTAAATGCTTTCTTTTCAGATCACAATGCAATAAAAACTACATTCAACAAAAAGTTAGGTATAAATTGTGGTATATGAATGTTATGGAATATTATTGTTCTGCAAGAAATGACCAGCAGGATAAATACAGAGAGGATTTGCAAGACTTGCATGAACTGATGCTGAGCGAAATGAGCAGAACCAGGAAATCATTATATACCTCAACAACGATACTGTATGAGGATGTATTCTGATGGAAGTGGATTTCTTCAACAAAGACAAGATCTAACTTAGTTTCAATTGATCAAGGATGGACAGAAGCAGTTACACCCAAAGAAAGAACACTAGGAAATGAATGTAAACTGCTTGCATTTTTGCTCTTCCCAGATTATTTATACCTTCTAAATCCAATTCTCCCTGAGAAACAAGAAAACTGTCGGTTCTGCACACATATATTGTATCCAAGATCTACTGTAATCTATTTAACATGTATAGGACTGCTTGCCATCTGGGGGAGAGGGTGGAGGGAGGCACGGGAAAAATCGGGACAGAAGTGAGTGCAAGGGATAATGTTGTAAAAAATTACCCTGGCATGGGTTCTGTCAATAAAAAGTTATTTAAAAAAACATAACTATAAAATACTTTCCACACAAATATACAGATATAATCAAATGAAAAAATATCAAGTGTTAGTGGGTAGGCTGAGTGAATATAATAAAATGACAATAGTACAGAAATTAATCTACTTATTTAGTGCCATACCAATCAAAATGCCAAGAAATTATTTTGTAGACCTAGAAAAGTTAATAACAAAGTACACCTGGAAGAACAAAAGGTCAAGAATTTCAAGGGAATTAATAAAAAAAATGCCAGTGAAGGTGGACTAGCTGTGCCAGACCTAAAGCTATATTTTAAAGCAGCTGTCATCAAATCCATTTGGTACTGGGTAAGAAATAAAATAGTCAGTCAGTGGAATAGATTAGGATCATAGAACAAAATAGTCAATAACTATAAAAATTTAGTGTTTGACAAACCTAAAGACCCCAGCTTTGGGATAAAAACTCACTATTTGCCAAAAACTGCTGGGAAAAATGAAAACTAGTATAGAAGAAAATAGGGCTTGACCCACACTTAACACCACATAACTAAATAAAGTCAGAATGGATTCATGAATTAGACATAAAAAGTGATATTATTAGCAAATTAGAAGAACATAGGATAATTTACATCTCAGATCTATGGAGAAGGAAGGAATTAGTGTTCAAAGAAGAATTGGAACTCATAACTGAACACCAAATATTTAATTTTGATTATATTAAGTTAAAAAGTTTTTGTACAAACAAAACTACTGAGGACAAGATCAGAAGGGAAGTAGTATATTGGGAAATAAATTTTATATTTACAAGTTATGATAAAGGCCTCATTGTTAAAATATATAAATGAATGAGATAAATTTATAAGAATTAAAGCAATTCTCCCACTGATAAATGGTCAAAGGATCTGAACAGATAATTTTCCGATGAATAAATTAAATCCATTTTTAAACCCATGAGAGTGTGCTCTAAATCATTATTGATAAGATACATTCAAATTAAGACAACTCTGTGATACCATTACCCACCTCTCATATTGGCTAAGGTGACAGGAAAAGACAAAGATGAATATTGGAGGGGATGTGGAAAAACTGGAACACAGTACATGATTAGTGGAACTGTGAACAGATGCATCCATTCTGGAGAGCAATCTGGAATCATGCTCAAAAAGTTATCAAACTGTGCATACCCTATGATCCAGCATTGTTTCTACTGTGCCTATATCCCATAGAATTCTTAAAGGAAGGAAAGAGCACCACATGTGCAAAACTGTTTATAGCAGCCTTTTTCATAGTGGCAAGAAATTGGAAACTGAGTAGATGCCCATCATTTGGAGAATGTCTGAAGAAGTTATGGTATATAAACATTATGGAATATTATTTTTCTACAAGAAATGATGAGAAGGATGATTTTATAAAGGGTTGTAAAGACTTACATGAACTGTGATGGTAACTGAAATGTGCAGAAAAAGGAGATCAATATACATGGCAACATCAATATTATATAATGATCAATTCTGATGCATGTGATTCCAACAATGAGATGACTGATGCCAGTTCCAATGATCTTGTGATGAATTACACCCAGAGAGAGGACTGTGGGAACTGAATGTGGATTGCAACAGAACATTCTTACTCTTTTTGTTGTTGTTCACTTGCATTCTGTTTTCTTACTCATTTATTTTGTTTTTTGATTTGATTTTTATTTGTGTAATAAGAGAATTGTACAAATATGTTGACACATATTGGATTTAACATCTATTTTAACATGTCTGACATATATTGGATTGCTTGCCATATAGGGGAAGGGGTGAGGGGAAAGAGAGGAATATCTCAAACACAATGAAAAGGTCAATGTTGACAAATTATTCATGCATATATTTTTAAAATAAAAAGCTTTAAAAATTAAAAAATATTTATATTTCAATTTTCTCCCCCTCTGGGTGCAAAGGGCTATCTTTATTACAAGATCATTGGAACTAATCTGAATTCTCTCATTGCTAAAGAGAGCCATGTCCATCAGAATTGATCATCATGTATTCTTGTTGTGAGAATGAATTTCTTAAGCAAAATATGTTAGAAAACTAATTAAATGCAAGTCTTCATAGTAAACACATAACTGATTTTTTAAAAGATTATACCAATGAAGCTCTAGCAGATATCATGAGGTACATTAAGTATTAACGTAGGAATGGAATGTGTATTTTGTTTGAAAGTGACCTTATCAAAGTATGGATGTTTATCATAAAAAGTTCTAAAAAGTTTCATGAGTTGTAACTCCATAAAATTATTTTCTGAGATTTGAAAGAGTTACATAATAAATAGAAACAGTATTGAAATAAAATTGATGTTGGTAAAATGTCTCATGTAGATTAAGATAGATTTTCTTTAATTTAAATCAAGATTTAACTGTTTCAGAGGACCAAGCTTTCCTGGGCTTTTGAGTAGAAAAGAGAGACAAGACATAGGGCTCAGCTTTTTCCCAAAGAGCAATAGAATGGACTATAGCAGCATTGGAGATATGAGCTGAGCTGAATCAGGGTTGTATCTTTGATGAATATCCTGTCTGTTCTCTAAATGTCCTTCCCTGCTGTGCCTAAATAAACTTCCTTTTATTAACTTTTTAATGACCTAGCAGTATTTAATTTCATTCCTTTCTTAAAACTGAGGCACCTGAAAAGCCTTGTCAACTCTAGCCTGTTAATACAGGTTTCTGAATCATGGTAATACCTCCAATGTATTTGTCTCCTTTAATTACATTTATTTCATTCCATAAACATTTATTGATTACCAATGGTGTATAAGATAATGTCCTAGGTTCACAAAATCAAAAATGGATTAGGAGATGAATAAAGCATTTCCTTGACTCAAGGAGATTGATTGTTATCTAATACAAAAATACACATACAAAAAAATTTCAACATAATGGAATTTCTCTTTCCTGGTTTTCTTACCACCTATCTTCAGAAGAATCTCCTTTGCTAAATCATCATTTTTATTCCTTCTTTTAAATCTCGGTGCAAATCTTAATAAGTGACAGAGAGAGAGAGAGAGAGAGAGAGAGAGAGAGAGAGAGAGAATGAACTCAAAACCAAACCTCTATATGTCAGAAAGTCATGGTCAACATAGCCTTTAGCTATGTTGCCATATTGGTATTTGACTTTAGGGTAGATATACACCTAATCAACTTTAGCCTCTATGTAGTTTAGAAAACTAGAATTCAAATGATTCACTAGCCTCCACTTCCCCACAACAGGGAATATAAATAGCATAACCACATTTGGATAATGCTTATCTTTTTTGAACTCCACCAAATCTATTATTGTTATTTTTGCAGTCAAGTTGACAATTTCCCTTATCCTTTATTCTTCACTATCTCTATCCCCCCACTACCAAATCTAATATTTTGCTATTGTAGAAGATTTCATATCACATTCTTGTGATTCATATGCAACCACACTACTTTAGATCTATATCATATGTTATGAGTATTATTTTCCTGCCTCCAATTGGTCTCTCTGCCTCAAGTTTTTGACCTCTTCAAATCATCTTCCTTATAACTATCAAAATAACTTTAAAGTACAGATCTTATCATGTTATTCTTTTTATGAAGAATCAAAAGTTCTTATTTTCCTAAAATCAAATGTCAATCACTCTGGCATTTAACACTTTTTCAAAATTAACCTCTAACCAACACTTATAGAAGTATTTCATATTAATTGCTTGTACATTTTATATTCCATACAACATGTTATACACGCTGCTCTCTGAATTTATATTGTTTCCCATGAGAAATAATTCCTAATTACCTTATTAGTATACTTTTTCTGAGTAATTCTGTATATCCTAACTTCTTTAACCAACTGATTGGAAAGTAGCAAAAAGATGTAACATGACCTGTGGATAAAATAAGAAATAGAAATTTGAAACTGTTTAGAACACACTGAGGTGTGAAGGATAGATAAAAGTAAAAAATGTATTCATTCAGCTTTTGGAACTTGAGAAGATAACAAAAATTGAGAAAATAATAAACAAAAAATCCAAATACTTTAATTTAGTCAAATTGAGTTGAGTTGTAAGAATTACTTACCTGAAAATGATAACTGAAGCAATCGAAGAAGAAGAGGATTAGGACAGAAATTTGAAGAAATTCATGTTTAAGGGACTGTTACTAGAGAATTGGGAAGAAACCAACAAAAGGCCAATGTACAGACAACAAACTAGAAAAGAATATGGAAATAAGTGGGTGTTAATTGCACTATTTTTAGAGAGCAATCAAGTGAAAAAAAAAAGCTTAAATATTGATGATTTTGGTTTAAAAAGATAAATTTTTTATATATGGGGGAATATGAGAATTAATTAATAATTAGGGGGAGTATTAATAATACTATTCTCATATTCCTCCATTGAAATTGATCTTAATCTCAATATCTTAGGGGGATTCAGAGCACTTCCTTTTTCCCCAAAATCCAGATTTTAAGTTTTGTCTCTGAAGGACATAGCTAATAATGAGTTTGGACTAACTTTCTTGTTCAAGACCCTATTCTGGTGAAGTTAGTGTGTTCTGTTCAGGTTTGAATAAATAGCCTAAAGCTGTAGGTGGTCTATTATAGAGATAGATTTTCTGTCCAGACATGACATGATCCTACTCTCATTTCTTCATTTTAATATAATTCACCTTCCATTGTGTTGTCTAATCAGAGTAGATTGCCACCCAATAGGAATACCTCCTCTTTGAAGAGTATATGAACTCTGAGCCCACTGCTATGATTATCTTTTGTCTAAGAGATAAGTCCAAAAGATCATCTTTTTATTAATAAAATACTGTGCTTATGAATAAAAGAATAAATTACACAGAAACTATGTCTCTTATGCCTTTTTAAAAATAACAAATGAAATACAGCAAAAGGCTAAGAAGTGAATAGATGAAAGGAAAGTGGAGTCAGCAGGTCTAAAATATTCTTCCTTAATAGGGAGAAAACAGAAATTTTGCTAATATTCTCAAAGAAAAGTTTTAATGTTATTGTTGTTAGTAGTGCTGGTGTTGGTGGTGGTGGTGGTGATGTGTGTATTTATTTTCTAAGGGTACAAAAGTATTGTGAATGTTTACAGAAAAAGGGGAAGGGAGAAATTGATGCATAAGTGAGAGGAAAAGAGGTAGTTGCTGCAATGAGGTCATCAAAGAGGCATGTGAGAAGTGAGTTAGAGAATAATTCAAAGAGTTGACATTGTCAGGGAGGCACCCTTTAAGGCAGAAGGGAAAAACAAAAAAAAAATATATGAAGTAATGAGGAAAACAAACTGAATAGTTCTGGATATAATAAAACTTAAATGAATAGCTTCAATCAAGAACAGAGCTATCTTTCTGAGAGTAGGTGTAAATAAGGTGAGTTGGGAGGGAATTTGAACCTCTGAAGAAGGTAGAAAAGTTTGAAATAGGTGCTTTAGAGAATATGAAATAAAATGAATAAAAGATAAAGAAAAAGGATTATTGCACAATAGTGAAGTGAACAGAACAGTGAAGTTCTAAAACTAGAACATGCACAAATTGTAGTGATTACAATCAGCATGATAACAATAGCTAGCATTTAGTGTTATAAGGTGCTTCTGAAGCACATTACTTATATTGCCTTATTTGAGCCTCAAAACAACTCTATAAGCAGTGTTATTATTAATCCTATTTTACAGATGAGTAAGTAATGTAGGTAGAAGTTAAGTCACTGGCCTGGAGTTATAGATCCAATAGGTTCCTGAGCCGTGTTAAAATCTTAGCTTTTCCTGATTCCAAATCCAGCATGTGAGGTTCCCTAGCTGCCTCTTAAATATGGTTTCTTGATTTCCACTAGGAATGTGCTTCTTTTTCCTATAAAAGAACATTAAATTAAAAAGGGAAAATTAAAAAGGAAAAATGTGACATAACCAGAGATTTCAAGTATTAGAAAATAGAATTAAAAAAATTATCATTAGAGAAGATCAAGAAGTCATTAACCAGAAGAACATTTGCTTAAGATTGTTGGCTTATTCAAGTTCATGTTTGATTAAATGACCTATAAATTCCTTTTCAATTCTTATATTCTATAAAGAAAGTATAACATTAACTTTGGAAGTTGGTGGACCCAGAAGGATCTAGGGACATTTCAAAAATTAGGATGTCCCTTGGAATCTGGATAGGAGATCTGTCTCAATATACTTCTACTAATTGCTCTCTAAATGTGGCATCTCTGTTTTTAATGCCTCTTCTAATGACTGGCTAAGGCAGTCTAATGTCAAGTCAAATTTATTTCAGTCTATCATAGGCTATCATAACTGAGCAGTTTAAAAGATGTGGAGGGATTATATTGATTCATTTAAAATGCTTTTTCTTCAGGGATTTTCTGATAGCTGTAGTCATTTCTGAGTGTCAAATTTACCCTTCAGTCACAGAACATCTAATAAATAATATGCACAGTGTGGTAGAAAGCTACTTCTAATATCCCTTGACTACTATTGCCTCACTCCCAGAACTGTAATTTTGCCTTTCACCTTTCTTCCAAAAGGAATCTAATTAATTACAAAGACAGAATGCATATGTAACCACATTTTTTTCCTCTCTGGTTCTTTAGTGCAAGATACAGAATTAACAATTCTTACTGTCCAACATAAAGTGACCTCAAAATTTCAGTAGTAATTAGTGTGGTTAAAAATTCACAGTCCAATTAGTGCCACTGGCACTCAAACACAAGGCCTTTGATTTGAGCTAAATAAAATTCTTGAGTCAACACTCCAGCTGTTCCCTTTCCAATTTTAGACTTCTGTTTTTATGGTATAGTACATATTATACTATTGATGTCAGCAATAAAAAAAGGGAAAAAGAATTCCAGATTCATCAAATACTACACTTTAATGTTTCCTATAAAAATTAAATGTCAAAAGATTACTTAATTTCATCCCATATTCTGTGATGAATGGTGTTAGTAAGAGCAAAATAAAATATCCTAGGTTCTTTTGGTTGAAGGCATTCTTTACTTACTTGACACTAATAATAAAAGAATATAAGTGACATTTTACAAGATATAAATCACATACTTAATATTATCATATCCTAGGTTCTTTTGGTTGAAGGCATTCTTTACTTACTTGACACTAATAATAAAAGAATATAAGTGACATTTTACAAGATATAAATCACATACTTAATATTATCATTGTCTTATATTTAGTTAGAAGCTAAAGAAGCATGGGTCTAGGGGAAAATATCTTTCAATATGCTTGCCAACTATATTTGACAATTTTATGTATTTATTCAATAATCATTTAACATTTTCTTCTGTTATATCTTTAAACAGGTAAGTGGGAGAAGAAGCAGTTGGACTTTAGCTAAAGGACAAGGAAATAGAACTGAAGGATTTAGGGTTTGAGAAGAAAGAGGAATTTCTCAAGGGTATTCCAGGATCAAGGATTTTGACCTTGTAAAGATCTTGGAGGACTTTGAATCCAATTACTACACTTAAAAGATGAGGAAATTGAGTTTCAGGAGGTTGAGAGATTAGTTCAAAGTTCCCCAGAAAATATGAATGGATATAAGGAATTGAGAAAAGTGGAAGAAGAGAGATAAGTCTTCAAGCAAAGGAGAAATAATTGTGCACAATGTCAAAGGAAGAAGAGATGATTAATAGTGATTATAGTGAATGCTACAGAAATACACCAAGACCACAATATATTGATGTAATAAAGAGATCTGCTGCCTTCCTCTAGCATGTGCTCAGGATATCACAGATACTTACCAAGATTCATCAAATCAGATCAATACTTGCATCTAGTGAGACACATGGGTACACATTAGGTTACCAGAAGGAGCTCAGGACTATTGTCCATGGATTGAAAGTTGGGGGAAAAAAAAAGAAAATATATTGTGGGACCCTGTACTTCAGGGAACCCAGGAATCCACAAATGATTGCCTATGTGATGTATAGGGAATTTCCTGGATGTCCCTGATCCTCCAACTATCTTGTGATGATGTTTTACAGCATGTAAAGAAAATGAGCCCAAATTTCACCATTTAAGATATTAATCATCATCTTAACACAATCCTTCTTTCAACCATTGAGGGCTTAGAATCATAAGAGATTTCAGGAGCTAGAGTCACAATGAACATCCATCCATACTGCTTATGTTCAGTTATCACAGCCACAATTCAAGGTAATTTTTTCTCTCCTAATCCATTGTTCCTACTTCAATTCTCACTATATTGTTAACAAGCTTTCTTTTATTCCCAAAGCTTTCATGTCATGTTTATTCTATATTCTTACATTTTCAGAAACCAGTCCTCCAAAAATATTGGATTACAGATCCCCATCTGTTTCACTATGTATTCCTTTCATGTCCCCTGAAATACTGGGCCAGGAGGAGATAAATTTTTACTCCTTACTTTCATTTCCAGATTGGTGTAGTTTTTTAAAAAATAATTTTGTTTCGTCTTGCCATAATCACTCACTAATAAATCTTCCCTTAAGCCTCATTCCACCCATCTTTCTCACTCAGCCCAATTTCTTGTGACAGACATATGCTGATTTCAAGATCATTCTTCCAACTTATTCAAGGAATTCAGGACCAGGTTTACTATCTTCTTTATCTTGACTCTTACATAAATATTTTAGAATTTTCCATACATTAGTTAATATCCTCTGAAATACTGAAATAGAAGGTTATCAACCTTCTAAATAGCCATGATCTCCAATTACTTTCTACATGTCATACACAGGGATGGTCATTCTATTAATCTTATGCATAATTGTTTACTGTCCACAATCTAGAATTCCCTGTGGCAAAACTGTCCATTCATATCTTTTATAAGGCTCAGCTAAATTGACACTGGGCACTGAAAAGGCAAATCTTTTCATATCCTCCTTATCTAGAGGGATAGAATAGAAACAATCCTTAGTATCTATAACCTATAGAAGCCATTCTCTAGGCAAATGAGTGGGAGATGGAAGTCTAGGCTGAAGAGTTCCCATAGTTTCCATCTGTTTATTTATTTCTCTTAAATCATTCAATATCCTCCATTTTCCAGATTTCTTTTTTACAACAAATACGGGGGAATTCCAATGACTCTGAGAAGGTTGTAAGTGTCCTTGGTCAAGTTGCCCTTGTACTATATCTATAAGGCCTAAATTCTATCACTCGCTAAGGACCACTGTTCTACCCACACTGGTGTATCAGTTTTCCATTGAAAGGGAACAGGTGAGAGTGCAGGCATGCCTTCAATAGCAGCCATGCCTAAAAAGCCAAAGTACTCAATTATAATCCTAACTGTTCTAAGATGTCTCTTCCCCATAGATTGATGGGGATTTTTCAGTTATAAAAAGGAATAAAAGCTCCTGATTTACCTTCAAATATCCATCTCAAAGGAGTAGCACTAACTTCAGCTGCTATTCATCCTCCTATGACAGACTTATAGGTGTCTGTCTTAATTTTAGTGCAATGACTGGGCCAATTGGCACCTCTAGTGACTGTACGATTTGTACCTGTGTCTAACAACTCTTCCAATGGTATGTATATTTATATAGTGAGCATAGGATGGTCAGCTGTAACAGCTGCAGTCCAGAATATTCCTGGATTCTGTTTCTGGGAGTCAAAATCTGGGCAAGTGTCACCAAATTGCCTATTAGAAGTATTTATCAGTAAACCTGATGCTACTGCTTCTCCTGGTTGATAAGTCACACATTGTCTACCTGTATTAGTGACTGGGATATTATCCACACATTCCCCAGTTTCCCATATCATTGAATGGATGAACACTGTTTTGTAAGCACTTGCAGGAAGTGAAATGGTCAAGCATTCTATGCCTGGAGGCAAGGTATCCCTAGCTTGGAGAGGAGAGATTTCATCTCTCTAGGGGATTTCTCAGTAGTCTCAGCTACATATAACTCAATTCTCCCAAACTGTAATCCCTTTCTCCCATTGTATTGCTTCCTGGCTGAAATATCATGTTGGAGTACTAAACTTCTAAAGATTCTCTGGGTGTAACATCTGTTGCCATTGTGCTCCAGGTGTTTTTTGCCTGGGACCCTGAAGCTGGGCCCCACTTCTCAATTCCCTGAGCCATTCTACATTCTGATGCCCAATGCAAGCCTTTGTCACATTTTGGACATAGGGTTTTGAGTTGTATTCTCCCATCCTGTTTTTTTCCACTCTATTTTATGCCAATATTGAGCTTTCAAATGCCCTACTTTAGCACATTAAAAGCATTTATGAGTCTTTCTGGAAGTCCCTTGCCAAAAGACACCCATGTTCAGATCTAGGGAAGATCTAGGGAACTCAGGCATCATAACCTGAATATAAAAGGTATTTGTGCCCATGGTGGCACGGTGTCTTATGATCTCTTTTAAAGGGGTATCCTTGTGTAGTTCTAGTATAATTCTTCCTCATTAGCATTTTCCTTAGCAAGTTGTGTTATCATAATTGATGTTGCTGCATTTTCACCAATACTTTATGTGACAACTGTCTACAGACGTCCCACAAAATCAGCAAAGGTGTCATTTGGACTTTGAGCTATTTTTGTGAAGGCTTCCCCTCTAGCTTGTTTTCTTGGCAGGGTTCCCCATGCTTTGATAGGAGCAGAAATTTGCTCATATGCTGCTATAGGGTAATTAATCTGTGCTAAATTGTCTGCATAAAGACCTAAACTTGCTTGTTGATCAGAGGTGCCTGGTGAATTGTAATGTTCTTTTCTCTCAAATATGATTGTTCTCTGGGAGCAGATTTCTTGGGGAGCTTCTGGAGGCAGCATTAATTTCAGTTCCAAGTAATAATCACCTCAAATACAGCTAGGGATTAAAAGTCCAGTCTTTTATTGTCTCTTCCAAAATAGCCCAGTTAGCTTTCTTAGAGGCCTATCTCCCTCCTTGGTTCCAAGAGCTCCTGTTGACAGTTCTTTGCCTCTTCCAGCTTCAGCCTCTCTTCTTCTGAATCCCCCACTCTGCCCAACTGAATCCTGGCTTCTCAATTTCCCAAAAGTCTCTAGTGCTTGTTCTTTTATATGCTCTTTTAGAGGTGTGAACTCAAAGGTTGACTCCTCCTCCAAGAGTGGGATTGTGAAAGCTATTACTTGTGAATCTCCTGGATTTGTGAATCTTGTAGAATTCCAATGAATAATAAACACATTAGTGAACCAGAGAACTGCTAAGCACGATGCTAAAATTAGACAACCAACTTAGTACCTTGTAAGAATCCTAATAGTATATTATCTCCAGTTTACCTGTTTCATTGGGCTTGTATTCTACAGAGTTCACTATAGTCAGTCAGAAAGCCACAACAAATTTTGTCTTGGTTCTAAACATGTCCTTGCTATAGATTTACAATCATTAGGGATTAAAACTTCAAAAGCCAAATTCTCTAATAACATCTTAACATAAAACAATTTAGACCCTTAAAAAGTACAAGCCTTTTTCAGATCTTTGATAATTTCTAGATTAAATGGAGTGTATATTTTTTTCTTGATCTGAAGAGTCAAACTCTTCAATCACAGGATATGCTTCTATTTTTAAACCAGATGTATCTTTCCCTTCCTTTTTAGCTTTAATTTGTGTCCTTTGTAATCATGTCATGGGGATGGACAAAAGTGTTGTATGCGTGGTTCTGATGGTGTCACTGCCCTTCCCCCTCCTTTCCTCCCTCCAAACAAGAGGGAAAAATTCGGGGATCACAGTCAAGAGATGGGGAATGCCCTAATGGCATCTGCTTGGTCTAACTGAGCTGTGAAAGTGAAAAGCACCACATCCCTTAAATCCATCAGTGCTTTTCTTGTCCAATTCTCCATGCTTTTCAGCTGCTTTGTCAGTACCATCCACCCCCTCTTCTTTCTCCTCACACTTCCTTGTCTGTCTGTTCTCCTTAAAACTTTTCCATTTTTTAGATTGTGTGGGATTCTTTAAATCCAATTATATTATGTTGTATGTAAGGATTGCTTCTTCAGGAATTGAATCAGGACCCATAGCTTCATAATATTTAATTAGTTGCTCTCCCACTAGTTCCCACATATCTGGCTCTAATTTTTATTCCTTAGATAGCCAAGGAGAGGTACACTCTAATATATTTAAGAGTCCAATGATCTGCTTCCAACTTACCAACAAACCTTAGTTTTTATTAACCTAACTATGCATTCTGCATATTTTCCTTGTGGTGGGGGAGACTCTTTTCTTAGTATTTGCCCCATTTCAGCTAAAAAACTAAAGTGATTAGTTTAGCCCTTACCAAAGTTTCTTGCTTGTCTATTTTTAAATTCACCCTATTTCTAGGTCACAAGGACTTCTCCACTGAACTTATGGCATCAGTTGAACTGCTTGTGCCCTGCTTTGCAAGGCCCTGCATTTCTAGGGCTTCATGTTTGGTTGCCAAAATGTAATGTTCGGGCTAGTTTTCTGTCATAGTCTGACCCAGTCACAGTCTGACCAAGTCTCCTCCAGCAGTCTGCCAGTGTGCCAAGTGTCAACTAGTCTCCCCCTGATTCTGACTTTGACTCCAATTTAAATACCGTATTACAATTACATCATTACAGCATACTGAATATGTGTGAACTAGAGAACAATAACCCCATCAATTATCTAATATATATATATATATATATATATATATATATATATATATATATATATATATACACATATAGCCAGGCTAAATATGTATTCATATTAATCAAGTTGTGAAAGAACTCACAAAAATAATAAAAGAAAAAAGTGAAAAAATGCTTTGCTTTGATTTGCACCCTTCAACTCTTTCTCAGGATTTGGTTAGCATTTTTTCATCTTAAGTCTTCAAGAAGCCCTGAAGAAACCCTTCAATTTCTATTTTTGACCCCAAAAGAGATACTCTATTTTTTGTATATATGGATTGTTTTTCTTTTTCTTTGATGTCTTTGGTAATAGTTTTCCTGGGTGAAAAAATATGTATTTTTATAGACTTTTGAGCATAGTTTTAAATCGTTTTCCAGAATAGTTAATTAGTTCACAACTCCACCAACAATGCTTTAGTCCCAATTTTCTCACATCATCTTCAATGTTTGTCATTTTTTCCCTTTTGTCATATTGTTATGCCACAGTTCCCTTTAATTGTCCTACCTCAGTTTTCCTAGATTGCCCTGCCTCGGTTTCCCTAAACTTTTCTGCCTCAGTTCCTTTTATTATTCTCCCCGAAATCCCCCTGGTTGCAACACCTCCCCCTCCTGCTCATTAGGACTAAGATAATTAGGGCTGTGGCCATTCTGGCATTCCAAAAGATAAAACTCCAGATGTCCTATCTCAAATGCCTGATTGGCATTGTCTACCTCTATCTCTCCAGACTTCCTGGCTCTAGTTTGACTAACTCCTTTACTCCCAATTTGTAAGAATTTATGGTCCTACCCCACAACCTGTCAGAACCAGATTGATGGTACCTTCTTGGAGATTCCTGCTCACCAGAGTTTGGATTACACCCCCTGCCTTGGACTCTACCTCAGTTACTTAGAGCCAAGTGTATATATATTTCATGGGAAACTCACATTGGCTGCTGGATACTTTGAGACATCAGACCTGGGGGGCAACAAGCCCCCAGCACAATCTCCTCCTCTCAAATAAAATATTAAATACTCTCTAATCTCTATCTTGTCTCACTTTCTCCAGCATTACAATCTTACCTAATCTAAAGCTGAGTATGTACTTCAGTGTTATTTTAATTTTCATTTCTTGTTTATTTCAAATTGTTATAGTTTTTATTTTTTATTTGAAATATGCATGTTCCTATTTTTGAGTATTTATCAACTTCGGAAGGAATTTTATACTTACAAATTTGACTAAATTATCTAAGTGAGAAATGAGATTTGTATCAAAGTATTTTTAAAATCATTTTTGCATTTATGATTACTAAGTATATATTTCTCTAAATCCTAGTTTCCCTTGTTTATCCTTGTCCCCTTTATTCTCTCCCATTCCTCTTTATTTCTGCAAACTCTCTCCTCAAATGTGTTTTGCTTCTAACTACAACTTCCCTTTTATCAGCCTCCCCCTTTTAGAAATCTACTTTCCCTTCTATTTCCTTGTAGAGTAATAAAAATGTCTATAACCAAATGAGTTCTTATTTCCTCCTTGAGTCAAATAGGATTAAGTAAGATTAAGAATTATCTACTAGCCACTTTTCTTCCCCTGTCTTCTTAAAGCTCTTTTACACTTTTATGTGAGAGTATTTACTATATGCTATCTCTCTCTTCCACTTCTCCCAGGGTATCCCTTCCTCATCCTTTAATTTCATTTTTAGGTATCATTCCATCATATTCAGCACACACCTGTGCCCTTTGTCTATATATTCTCCTTCTAACTATCTTAATAATAAAAAGATTCTTAGAAGGTGCATGTATCATCTTGCCCTATAGGAATTCAAATTAATTAACCTTATGAAAAACTTTAAAAGTTCTCTTTTCTGTTTACCTTTTTAGGCTTTTCTTGAGTCATGTACTTGAAAATCAAATTTTCTATTCAGCTCTGATCTTTTCATCAGCAATGCTTGAAAGTTCTTTAAACAATTTTCCTCCTGAAGAATTTAACTCAAATTTTGCTATGAAGATGATTCTTTATTATGATCCTAGTTTCTTTGCCTTCCAGAATATTATATTCCATACTTTCTAATCTTTTCATTTAGATGTTGGTAAGCCTTGTATTATCCTGACTGTGACTACTATATTTTGTACCCATTTTTTCCTTTCTGGCTGTTTACAATATTTTTCCTTTGACTTTACATCTCTGGAATTTGACTAAAATATTTCTGGTTTTCATTTGGATCAAAAACTTTTAAAACACAGTTTTTTTAGAAGAAATAAATAAACTATTTCAGACAATGATATTTTGCTCAGAGAAAAAATAAAGTTTGTAAAAAAAACTACTTCATAAAGAGAGAAGAAAATATTTGTTTTTGACTTATATTGAGTATGAAAGGCTCATACATCTTCCAAAATCTAGTGGATGGTAACTATGTTTTAGGAGTAGGTTCTTCTTAAAAGAGTAGTAAAATAGTACAAAGAGAACATTTTTAAACTCCAGTTTAGTTGAGAAAATGAAATGCTTCTTAGCAAATGCAAACATCCATATAAATAAATGGATAGTAGATAGATTGATATATGACAGATGAAAAGAATGAGATATACAACATGATTATATAACTATATTAATAAATAGATAAACCAATAAATATAAACAAAACTCAGAAATGGTGCTCCAATGAAAAAAACTGAGTAGAAGAAATAGAGAATGGAAAATCTAACCTTTATGTCAGTAGTTTTCAGAATGTAAAAATTTCATTTGAAGGAGCAATCAAAAGGAAAAGACAAGACTATATTTGAATATTTAAAAGATGCATTTCTCCATAAAAAGGAGAATGCTGGATGTTCTATTGAAGAAGAAGCTGCTTGTCTTCTAAGAAGTAAGACAGGAGACAAAGGAGGTTATCAGGTGAGAGATCATCCAGTAATTGAAAAGGAAAAAAAAAAGCAATGAGTAGTGGGGTTTAGCTAGTCCCTAATCAGGAATAATAAAAGAAATATCTGTAGATTTAGCAAAGATGATAACGAGAGATGCCTCTTCTATTCCCAGATTGTTATTTTAAGGAAGAATAGAGAATGCCCTCAGATTTAGCAAAATAAACTCTAATTCTAATTCACATGGGTAAATGTTACTGCTCAAATGATATTAAAAGAGAATTGCCGAAAATAAAGTACTTCCCAAAAATCTGAAGGTCAAAGGCCTCCAGTTTATGTTTGTTTCATTGCTACTCATTGAAGAAAAGAGATTTAGAAAAAAAATTGACTTGGGAAGTTAAGAAGGCAGCAGTCTATGTAGAATTACAAAATTCAATACCATAGAAAATTTCTATATTAAAGGAAGGGTATTGGTTGAGACATCCAGAAGTTCACGGAAGAAAAAAAATTAAAGAAAAAAATCACTGGTAAAAACTCATGTCTTTGAAGTTTTTATATAAATGCCTAGCACGTAATAATCTGATAAGATGAATAACAGGTCTTAACCCAACAAAACAAGCTACAACTTGCAAATAACACAGACATTTAGGATAAATTCATGAGGAATGTTGTTCTGAATGTTTATACTTTGTTCAGAAGAATGGAATATGCAGTTAAAGTGCTGGAAAGAGGATAACATTATATCTTCAGAAATATATCTGTATGATAAAATTTAGAAATATGAGTGGAGAAGCATGAGGGAAAGCATAAGGGTTAAGATGATTAGATAGATAAACAGAAACAATCTTGTCATTTGAAAATACTACAGGCCACCTGGACAAAAAGAGGAATTGCACAAAGAGTTCTGAAAATAGATTTTAAAAATCTGGCATATAGACTTGATATAATAGTGATTGAAGACTTCAATTATTTGGACATCTGTCAGAGCTCTCTCTGTGCCAAAAGCTGAGCAACTTATAACTTCCTGATTTGTCGTAATGATAATTTTATCCTTCAAAAGGTGGAGGAATAGACAAAGGCAAATTCTATATTGGATTTCATATTGAAAGGGGGAAATCACTGCTATATAGAAATGATAGAATTTGTTTATGGGGGGAGGAGGAGCAGGTGATTATTCCCTAATTGAGAATGTGAATGAGGAGAAAACATGGAAAAAGTTATCTTTTTAAAGCCATGCAAAGAAGCAAAGTTAGGTGAGAGAGGATTTACATAATAACAAGTAAAAATAGTTTTCAGACTGCAAAATGCAGAATGTGTTTCAACACAAGATGTTTTTGATGCTGTATTTACTATTTAGGAGAAAATAGAGGACAAGAGGTGACATAGGACCATTGCTTTATTCAAATGAAAAAAAAGGATACATTCTTTGTTTTTCTTTCCTTTTCTTTTTAAAATATTTTTTATGAATGACAATATAAATGACAGAACAAACACAAGTAGGACTAATAGGGAATAGCATTTAAGTAAAATTTTAAAGTTCATAAAGTGTGTTCCATGTTATCCCATTTAAACTTTCAAAAATCTTATAAAATAAGTTATATCAATAACCATTTTTTAAGTTGATGAAGAAATTAAGGTTGGGGGAGGATGACTTTTTCAGGCTTATACAGCCAATAAATATTTGGGAGAAAATTTGATCGTGTCTTCCTAACTATTCATTCATTATTTCATCCAGTTGGTGTCATCTAGTTGTTCCTAGGAGATAGTAAGCAAATTGTATAAGAATATCATATTTTTTTAAAAATAAATTCCACACCAACCTAGGTGAAATACATCCTTAGATGTTGAAAGAGCTGGCAATATTTATTACTGAGCCATTGTCAAAGATATTTAGAAGACTATGTAGAATAGAAGAATTATCATGACAATAATGAAGAAAACATACTGTCCCTGTTTTCAAGAGAGGCAGAAAATGAAATTTGCAAATAATAAGTCGATGTGCTTAATTTCTTTTTCTCAAATAATTCTAAAAGCAATTATTAAGTTAGTTAATAGATATACAGGAAAATAGCTACAAAAAACAACTTGAATTTCTCAAGAACAGTTGAGAAATGTACATCAATTTATTTCCCTTTGGATTATTGCTTTTCATTCAGTCATGTCCTACATATTGTAACCCCATGGATCATAGCATTACACGTACTTTTATTTTACAGTATTTCTCAAAATCTGTTCAAGTTCATGTTCTTTGTTTACCTGGCACTATCTATCCATTTCATGCTCTTCCACTACCTTTTCCTTTTATCTACAATCTTTCCCAAAATCCAGGTCTTTCCTGTTGAGTACTGTCTTCTCATTATGTGGCCAAAGTAAGTAAGCTTAAGGCCAATATTTGATTTTCAGGAAATAAACTGCAGTAACTTCTTCAAATTAGTGTGTGTGTATGTATGTGTGTGTATGTATGTGTGTGTGTGTGTGTGTGTGTGTGTGTGTATATATATATATATACATACACAATACACACATGTGTGTGATTAGATTATATATGTGTGTAATTAAGATATATATTTACATATATACATACATAGTCATACATGTACATTCATTTTTATATGTTTTTATATGAGTCATGTTGGAGAGAGAAATATAAGAACAAAAGGGAAAACCACAAAACAAAAAAAAGAAGGGGAAAAAGTGAAAATAGTATGCTGTTATCTGCATTCAGTCTCATTAGTTCTCGTTCTGGATACAGATGGCATTTTCCATCCAAAGGTTATTGTTATTGCCTTGGATAACTGAATTTCTGAGAAGTGCTGCATCTATCATAGTTGAACATCACACAGTCTTTTTGTTGCTGTGTACAATGTTTTCAAAGTTCTTTGCCACCAAAAAAAAAAAGTTGCTACAAATATTTTTCCAGAGGTGGGTCCTTTTCCCTCTTTTATGAATTTTATGGAATGCAAACCCAGTAGTAGCACTGCTGGATCAAAAGACATGCACAGTCTTATAGCCTTTTGAACACAGTTCCAAATTGAATTCCAGAATCATCTGAAAATTGTCTATTCTGATCTTTTGACCATTTATGAATTGTGGAATGAGTTATAGACTTATATGTTTATTTCAATTTTCTATATAATTTAGAAAGGAGGCCTTTATCAGAAATCTTGGTTGCAAAAATTATTTTCAAGTTTTCTTTTTCTTCTAATCTTGGCTGCATTTGTTTTGTTTATGCAAAACAATTTTAATGTAATGTAACAAAATTATCCAGTTTACATTTTATATATTTCTCTAGTTCTTATTTGGCCATAAAATTCTCTCTTTTCCAAAGATCTGATAGGTTAACCATTCCTTGCTCTTTCACTTTGCTTATAGCATCAGTTTTTTGGTCTAAATCATGTACCCACTTTGAACTTATTTGGATATGAGGTGTGAGATGTTAGTCTATGGATAGTTTTTAACATACTCTTTTCCAGTGTTCCCAAAAGAGTGAGTTTTGTCATACAGTGAGTTTTTATTATACAAAATAAGAGTCTTTGGGTTTATCAAACACTACATTGCTATATTCTTTAATTATTGTGTCTTGTCTGCCTGATCTATTACACTGATTCATCACTTTATTCCTTAGCTAAAGCTAGATGGTTTTAATAACTGCTGTTTCATATTAGAGTTTTAGGTCTGATACTATTTAGCTGGTATCTCTCACACATTTTTTTTTCATTAATTCCCTTGATATTCTTTACCTTTTCTTAATCCAGATTAATTTTGTTATTACTTTTTCTAACTCTATAAAATAATAGTATTTTTTGGAAAATTTACTGATATGGCACTGAATAAATAAATTAATTTAGGGAGAATTATCATTTTTATAAAATATCCTGATTTATATATGAGCAAGTGATATTTTTCAAATTATTTAGATCTGACTTTGTGTGAAAAGTAAACATATTTAGTAATTGACTGATTTTATCGCCTTGGTGTCCAAAGAACTACCAATTTTTTTAACAGCCTAATTTAAAAGTATAAATTCTGTGGAGTTCAGCTTTATTTGTTATCCAACTCTTACAGACATATATTACTATTGGAAACACCATAGATTTAAATATATGAATCTTTGTCGACAAGCTAATGTCTCTAATCTATCCAAGTATGCAATAACTTCCATTCCAAGGACAAACATTAACTAATTTCATTTTTTAATTGTTGTCTGTGTGATCTTTGAGTCCAGGAATACAAAATCTGACCCTGCTTCCATTTTTTGTCCTTCTATTTGCTAAGAAATAATGGCATCCATTGACAAGATCTTAGATATTTTTATTTGTTTTCTTTTCTTTTTGATGTTCAGTTTCAAAACTACTTTTACATGTTTTTTTCTTTTATGCTCATCAACCTCATCAAGACACTTCCTTATTCCTCTTCACTTTCTGCCATCAGAGTGGTATTATCTACATATCTGAATCTCCAGCAATTTTATTTTAGCTTTTGGTCCATCTAATCTGGCATTTTACATGATGTACTCAATATATATGTTAAATAAATATGCATATTTATTTATGTATATGTATATATGTTATATGTATATATATATATATATATATATATATATATATATATATATATATAAAATGTTAAATAAATAATGTGACTATATATCTTCATCAAAATTCCTTTTCAAACTTAAAACAATCAGTTGGTTCATCAATTCTCTCTCTGGAGGTAAATACCAAAATACTTCATATCATACTCTCTACTTTCCCTGTGGAAAAGACCCAATGAACTAAATAATGCATTAAAGGTATTGGTAAGTATTTGAATGACAGGATTCTGATAGAAGCAACTGATTCTTCAGTTGACAGCTTGGTAGAATGTTACCAGTGAAGGATCCAAGAGATTTGTGTTTGGATTTGTGTTTAATTTTTTATTTATAATTAGAATAAACATGAAGATGGCAACCTCATTGAAATTAAAAGTGTAAAAAAAACCAAGCTGGTAGGCATAACTAATGAATTGGATGAACAAGAGTATCTAAGTTCACCTTAACAAGCTAAAGAATTTTACTTAATTAAAAATGGTTTGTGTAGGGATGAATGTAAACACAAGGTTTACTTTCCCATTAGCATAAGATAACTAAGATATTATTGTCTTCCAATTTGGCTGAAAAACAGAGAGGGTAGATGGCATCAAAGAGGAATTACTGGGCTGCAAGTTCAATATGAGAATGTGGTATAATATTTTGGTTCTAGAATTATATTATTTTTAGATACAATGACAGAGAAAGTTACTAGAATAAAGAGGTAGTAGTCTCTCTGTATTCTGCCCTAGTAAGATGCCATCTTGAGTGCTTTTGTTTAGTTTTGAGGAACTCTCTAAAAATTTTATTGATAGTCTTGAAAATGTCTAAGGGGGGGGCAGCCAGAATGCTAAAGGGCATTGAATCCTTATTAATTATCCACTAGGAATGATTTCTTAGGCTAAATAATCATTTTTAATATATTAGCTAGACCTACCTATGAGGAATGGGAATTGATATTTTTCCTATTGTTTAGATCTAACTTTATTTGTGGAAGAAGTGTTTTGTAACTGTATCCATAAAGTTCTTGGATTTGCCTTGACAGATAGGCCCCCAAGTATTTTATTTGATCTAGAGTAATTGTAAATGGAATTTCTCTTTCTAACTCTTGTTGATGGACTTTGTCAGAAATGTAGAATAACTGGTGATTTGTGTGCTGCAACTTGCCTAAAGCTATGAATTGTTTCCAATAGGTTTTTGGATACTTTTCTAGGATTTTCTAAGTATATATATCATCATAGCATATGCAGAGTGATAGTTTTATTTCCTCATTACCTATTTTAATTCCTTTAATTATTTTTTCTTTTCTTATTGCGACAGCCAATATTTCTAGTACAATGTCGAATAATAGTGGTAATAAAGGGCATCCTTGTTTTACTCCTGATCTTACTGGAAATGCATCCAACTTTTATCCATTGCAAATAATGCTTGGTATAATTTTGTAGATATATACTGCTTATTATTTTAAAGAAAGTTCCTTTTATCCATATGCTCTCTATTGTTTTTAATAGGAATGGGTGTTATATTTTATCAAAAGCTTTTCTGCATTAATTGGGATTATCAGATTATTTCATTTGGTGTTGTTATTGATATGGCGGATTATGAGAATAATTTTTCTGATATTGAACCAACCCTGCATTCCTGGCATAAATTTCACTTGGTCATAGTGTATTGTCATGCTAATAAATTGCTGTAATCTATTTGCTAATATTTTATTTAAAGTTTTTGCATAAATATTCATTAGGGAGATTGCTTGCTAATTTTCTTTATCTGTTTTGGTTCTTCCTGGTTTAGGTATCAGTATCATATCAGAACAAATTTGGTAGGACTCCTTCTGGAGTCCTTTTCTTATGGAGTTCTTTAAAGATGTCTTTAATTTATTTTTCTAAAATTGGACTAAGTAATTTTTTTTTAATCTTCTGTTAACCTGGGCAATTTATATTCTTGTAAATATTCATCCATTTCAGTTAGATTGTCAAACTTTCTGCCATACTGTTAGAGAAAATAACTCTAACCATTGTTTTAATTTCTTTTTCATTGCAGGTATGTTCACCCTTTTCATTTTTTGATGATGGTGATTTGGATTTTTTCTTTCCTTTTTCTGATCAATTTAACTAAAGGTTTATTTTATTATTTTTTTCATAAAACTAACTCTTAATTTTATTTATTAGTTCAATAGTTTTCCTAATTTCTATTTTATTAATGTCTCCTTTGAGTTTTAGAATTTTCAATTTGGTATTTAATTGGGGGTTTTTAATTTGATCTTTTTCTAGCTTTTTGGTTGCATATCCAATTCATTGATCTCTTCCTTCTCTATTTTATTCACATAGTTACTTAGAGATATGAAAGTTTCTCTAAGAACTGCTTTGGCTGCATGCTATAGGTTTTGATATGTTGTCACATTATTGCCATTCTCTGGGATGAAATTATGGATTCTTTCTGTGATTTATTGTTTGATCCACTCATTTTTTAGAATTAGATTATTTATTTTCCAACAGTTTTTTAGTCTATCTTTCCATTCTCCTTTATTGAATGTAACTTTTATTGTATAGTGGTCTGAAAAGAAAGAATTTATTATTTCTGTTTTTCTGCATTTGATTGAGGGGAAGGTTCATGCCCTGCACTACCACTTGGTACATACACATTTAGTATTGTTACTTCTTCATTATTTACAGTACCTTATGATACTTTCCTTCCTTATCTCTTTTAATAAGATATATTTTAATTTTGCTTTATCTGATATCAGAATTGCTTCCTCTGCTTTTTTTAGTTCAGCTGAAGCATAATAAATTTTGTTTCAACCTTTACTTTGGGTCAAACGTATTTCTTCTAAACCACATATTGTAGGATTCTGTTTTTTTTTTAATCCACTTTTCTATTCACTTCCATTTCATGGGAGAGTTTATCCCATTCACAGTCACAGTTATGATTACTAGTTTATATTTCCTTCCATCCTATTTTCTCCCCTATATGTACTTTTGTTCTCTCTTCCCAGGCTTTCCTCATTCATTTTTTTAAAACTCACCCCACTCACTAACTGGTCTCCTACCACCTCTTGCCTCTCTTAGTAGTGGTTTCTTTTTAACCCACTCCACCTACTACCTTGTCTTCTATTAACATTTACCCTCTTCTCATTCCTTTATCCTTAATGTTTCTGCTCTCCCTTTTAGCCTGTCTTACCCTTTTCTTTTCCTCTTTCTCCTTCTACTTCTTTATTGTGTTAGATAAATTTCTATAGTCAACTGAATGATTATTATTCCCTTTTAGAGTCAAAACAAATGAGATCAAGTTTCACACAATGCTCATCCGCTTTCCCTTGATTGTAATAGATCTTTTGCACCTCTTCATGTAATCTGACTTGTCCCATTATACCTCCCCTTTCTTCTTTTTATACTACAGATTATTTTTCCCACCCCTTAATGTCTTTTTCTTTGATGTCATTACATCAGAGTTCATTTACATCCACACTCTCGGTCTATGTGATGTCTCCCTCTGTCTTCCTCAGTTACAGATACAGTTCTCAAGAGTTATAGATAACATTTTCCCATTTGGGATATAAAATACTTATTTTCCCCTGCTTTTCTTTCTCTGCTTCTCTTGAATCTGGTGTTTGTAGATTACATTTTCTGTTCTGGGTTTTTTTTTTCATAGAAATGATGGACAGTTTCTTACTTCATTGAGTCTTCATCTCCTTCCCTGAAAGATGATGCTGACTCTAAGATACCACTACACACCTGTCAGATTGGCTAAGATGACAGGAAAAAATAATGATGATTATTGGAGGGGATGCGGGAAAACTGGGACATTGATGCATTGTTGGTGGAGTTGTGAATGAATCCAACCATTTTGGAGAGTAGTTTGGAACTATGCTCAAAAAGTTATCAAACTGTGCATACCCTTTGATCCAGCAGTGTTACTACTGGGATTATATCCCAAAGAGATTATAAAGAAGGGAAAGGGACCTGTATGTGCACAAATGTTTGTGGCAGCCCTTTTTGTAGTAGCTAGAAACTGGAAACTGAATGGATGTCCATCAGTTGGAGAATGGCTGAATAAATTGTGGTATATGAATATTATGGAATATTACTGTTCTGTAAGAAATGACCAACAGGATGATTTCAGAAAGGCCTGGAGAGACTTACACGAACTGATGCTGAGTGAAATGAGCAGGACCAGGAGATCATTATATACTTCAACAACAATACTATATGATGACCATTTCTGATGGACCTGACCATCCTCAGCAAGGAGATCAACCAAATCATTTCCAATGGAGCAGTAATGAACTGAACCAGCTATGCCCAGAGAAAGAACTCTGGGAGATGACTAAAAACCATTACATTGAATTCCCAATCCCTATATTTATGCCCACCTGCATTTTTTATTTCCTTCACAAGCTAAGTGTACAATATTTCAGAGTCTGATTCTTTTTGTACAGCAACATAACGTTTTGGTCATGTATACTTATTGTGTATCTAATTTATATTTTAATGTACTTTACATCTACTGGTCATCCTGCCATCTGGGGGAGGGGGTGGAGGGTAAGAGGTGAAAAATTGGAACAAGAGGTTTGGCAATTGTTAATGCTGTAAAGTTACCCATGCATATATCCTGTAAATAAAAGGCTATTAAATAATAAAAAAAAAGAAAGATGATGCTGAATCTCACTTAGTAGTTAATTCTTGGTTGCAACCCTAGGTCCTTTACCTTCTAGACTATTTTATTCCAGGCCCTCCAACCCTTTATTATAGAAGCTGGCACATCCTGGGTAATCTTGACTGTTGCTTCTTGGATATTCGAATTACTTTTGTTTATCAGATTGCAGTATTTTTTTCCTTTGAGGTTTTAGTTTTGGAATTTCACAACAATGTTTAATACTGAATATTCATGTGATGTCATGCAAAACATATTTCTATATTGAACGTGTTGAAAATGAAAACAAATAAAAAATAAAATGAAACAAGAAAAATTGAGAGAGTTTTTTAAAAAGTATATTATAAGCTACATTTAGAGTTCATCCATTCTCTTTTGGGAGGTAAATATTTTTCTTCACAGTGATAACGGGCATTTGTCTTTCACTCCAATCTTTATATGAGGTTCCATTTATTCCTTTCTAATATATTTTAATAGTAATGTTTGTTTATGTTATATATGTAATGTTCTCTTCTCTAAAATATGTTCTCTGGGAGCAAGTTTCTTGGGGGGCTTCTGGAGGCAGTCTTCATTTCAGTTCAGTGTAATAATCACCTCAAATTCAGCCAGGAGTTAAAGTCCAGATCCTTTATTGTTTCCTTCAAAATCTTTTCTCCTTCATTTGGGGCTCCGCTAGTTTTCTGGAGGCCTTCCAGATCTTGGTTTCAGTGATCTCCACAGGACAGCCTTCCACCACTTCTCTGTCTTCCTTCTTTCTGCCTGACTTACATCTCTGACTTGTGAATCTTCTTGACTGAATCCTGCCTTGTGAATTTCCTGAAGTGCATCTTGGTTGAGGCTCCTAGCTTATATATGCTCTCTTAAAGGTGTGAACTCTAATAAGTACTAAGTATATCTAGAGAACTCTTAAGCACCCTGCTAAACAACCATTGTCTCTATCAATTACATTGACTTACTACCTTGTAAGAATCATAACAATATGTATGTGTGTGTGTGTATGTATGTATCAAAAGCTTTTTCTACATTTCTTGATATAATCAGATGAGGATTGTTAAGTATTTATCTTAAACTACTTCAGTTTCTCATGATTAAGGTTATTTTTTTGGATATACTTTCCAAATGATATATTTATATTCTAAATATATTACCCAGTGTTTAATTTATCCAGCACTGGCCTCACCAGTTTCTCACCATATCACCCTGCAATTAAAAATTATAGAACTACATTCAATTTGTTTTGTCATGGTAGGTTAAAAATAGACATGAGAACCTAAATATTTTATAGACAAATTGCATTCCACATAAAAGTATTTCATTGGTAAATTCAACTCCAATAATGTGATTTTCAAAGGATTCAGCTAAAAGTAACAAAAGTAATCTCACACATGATTCACAAACCATATTCTCCCAAGGTCTAGTCATCATCTCCTTAGTGATAGACAAATATTTTTAGAAAATGGATTTACTCTTTTTAGGTCAGAGAATTAATACCTAGAAAAGACTTTGGAAATGAGCTCAATCAAAAACTTCATTTTGCATATAACAGGCTATGGGAGGCAGGTGCTGATGTCTCTAAAGTCAAATCCCATTGCCAAAATTTTGTGCTAAGGAGATAACTTTCTACAAGTTCTGTTGGAGAGGGGACAATTGAAAAGTGGTGGTAAAGATAATGGAAGGGGGAACAGAAGACTTTAAGCGCCCACTATTAAGCTAGATCCTGAAGTAATTTAACTATAATTTCATTTGGTCATTCTAGGTCTTTTTACAATCAAAGAAAGTGAAAGAGCTTAAGTAACTTCCCTAGGGTAATAGATGGCAATTATCTGGATCTACATTTAAAGTCAGGTCTTGGCTCAATTCACTGCACCATGTAGCTGCCAGAAATCATAAGAGAGCAGATTCTATTTAAGTGTCTATCTCAAAAACCAGATAGGAGAGATGGAGAAAGGATTAAAAGATGTGGGATCACCCGGAGCCAAGACAGAATGGTGGGTATTGAGAATAAAACTGATGAAATACCTTCCCAACTATTACTTCAGCTTAATTCTCACTGAGAACCCCCATACTATTCTTTTTTCCCCCTTTAATCAGCCTTATGTTTTCAGTTTCTCTATGTTTTCACAAAAGAAACCAAGGTATATTCATTTTTTATGAGTGTCCTAAAGGGTATTAAAAGCAGCTTATCAGCATTATAGTCTCTCAAGAAATTCAGACAGGCAGATGCTCTTTCTAAATGCCAGGGGTTTTCCCTTAGATGAGATTCAAGTTGAACACAAATGAGATTATTGATATATATTAGAAAACTTCCCCAGAGCAAAGCAAAAATAAAGAGGAATTCAGACTAAAAACTAGACCAAAGATGAGCCAACAATGTTCTTATAGGAGGAAGTTTAGCATGTAGAAGAGAATGTTCCTCAGAGACAGTGAGTTGTATTAAGTAAGTTTCCATCCATTGACTTGTTCATCCAGTGCTCTGAATCAAAACTCTTTGTTTGCACACCAATATAAAGCAACCTCTCTTTGTGATATGATTAAACTAGAGGTTCCAAAGTGTTATATAAGGGTGACAGATTGACTTGGGTTTAAGTTCTGCTTCAGACATAATGACTGCATGATTCTGGAAAAGTCACTTAACCTCTTCTATACATTGTTTGAAGAGTTCTCTGAAACAATAAGATCATTAATATAGACTCCAAGCTGAATTTATTAGGGGATAATGTAGGGAAGAGTAGATTTGATTTCATAAAAGAATATGTCCAAATTTTGCTTCTCAAAGATTATAAGATATGAATACATAGATCCATTCATATATATACACACACATACATATGTGTTCATACTTACATACATATGCATATTACTTATATAGTGTTGTGTATAATTTAGAAATATATATTTAGAGAAATTTCCTTTAAATTCTTTATAAAGTTAGCTTTTAAGATACATAATTAAAAGTGAGGAAAATATGTTTGACTTAAAGCCTTGTGAATTTTCCTCTCTTCCTTGTTTTTATATTCTCATGTATATAATTTGTGGTTATAAACATGAATATAATATAATGTACACATGTTTATATATGTGAATATAACCATGCATGTGGGTCTGTATAATATATAAATATACATATATGTGCATGGAATTATATATATATATATATATATATATGTATATATCATGTGAGAGACTTACATAGCTTTTAAGTTTTGAGGCAGAATATGTACCCAAGTCTTGCTAGCTCTACACTCAATTCTCTATTTACTATATTATGTTCACATGGGCTATCATAGAAGGAATTCTCAGTATGCTTCATATTGGACTAGATAACTTTTGAGTTCCCCTTTAACTGTGAAATTCTATGATCCTGTTTGCATCAGAAGCTTTTCTTTTTTGTATAGAACATTTTCTAAACATGGATTCTGTTATCAAAGCATTATTTTTGCCGACAACTACACAATTATGGACACAAGCTTGCTAATTAACCAGCTATCTGTGAATCTTGAGTATACCTCATCTGCAGTGAAATGTCTGCTTATGCACTTTTCTGTGTATGGAAAATCATCACATGTGCCTAATTGTGCCTGAGAAGTGGAAGCCCAATTAAAACCAGACTAAAAACTCTAAAATATGAGCATTCCTACAGTCTAAGGAAACAAGCAGCAGTGATATTCTTTATGAACATCCCCTGATGAAACAAACAGCCTTTCTATTGGAGTACTTCCTGGTGGGGATCCAAGAAAAGGCTGTGGAATATTTAGGAGATTAAAGAGATAGTTTGCTTTTACTATCCAACTGAGTTCACTAAATACCAAATACAGACTTCTGTTAGACACTTGACAGCTTTATTTCACCTGTGAGGGACAAAATGAGTGACACAATTTACAGAATCACAGAATCTAAAAGTTTAAAATGATGTCAGAAGCCATCTTGTTCAATTAATGCTGAATAAGAATCTTCACCATAGCACATCAGACAAGTGGTCAACTCCCTTGTATGAGTATTCAACCAAATATGATAGCTTTACTTGAATTTCTCATTAAATAATAGGCTTTGTTTATTCCCAAATAATCTTAGTGAAACTGTTATTTACAGCTATTTGCTTTGAGAGAAAAAAAATATGAAGGAAATAGGCAGACAACAAGGGTAGCTTTCCATAGTGTGTTCAGAATGAAAAACCCAGTTATATGAATGAAGATTCCCAAGATTTCTTTAAGATCACATTTTTTTATGTCATTAGCTTGACTTACTAGCAAAACACATGAAATATAGATATAAATAGCATTTCATTATTTTATTTACTAATAACCTTAAATTATTTCAACAGAATCCCAATATAATTCAGATTGATAGATGCATATCATTTATGTTAAAGGTAAGCTTTAAAGAGACATCCCTCTAAAAACCTAAGTCGTCTTTGTAAAGCCAAGTTTATTCCTGCCCTTCACACACACACACACACACACACACACACACACATTTACACATAAAAACACACATATATTTACACCCCCACCACCCCACCCCCATATACATATATATATATGTATATATATATATATATATATATATATATATATATACATATATATAGATATAGATATAGATATATACACATATCAAATACAGGGGAAAACAACAGCAATATAAATTAGGAGAGATAGATCTGTATGAGGTAATACTCAGAAAGAGAATGAAGGGACTAAAAAGATTAGCAAGTGAACAAAGTTCACAAAGACAAAGCTAAGTGTAGAAAATAAGGAAATATTTCTGCAAGAAAAAATAACCTCCACCCCAAAATGAGAATAAAACATAATATTATAAAAAGTTGTTATGAGAATTAAATTCAGTAATATTTTAAAATAATTTAGCAGAGTGCCTGACACTTAGTAGGCATTATATGTTTAGTTTGCCTCTTTTGCAAAAACTCCTTCTATAATAGAGTACTAGATAATTTTAAGACAGATAGCAGAAAGAAATTAGAGCTTTTAAAGAAGAATTTTAACAGAAAATGCAGGATATCAAATGGAGAAGAATATCCTCATGTTAACAGTAACTTACAAAGCAAATATTATAGCAACAGATACAGAAAACCATTATGTTAATAAAAACCACTCATTTTCCTGAAAAATATTGAGTATTTAATTTAAAACAAGAATCATAAGAAGAAATATGAAATAAAATTCAATCTACGATAAAAATTATAAAGAATTATGTGGAGGTTAACATATCAACAGATACATGGGAATTATGTGTATATAATAAATCACTTTCCTAGAAATCAAAGAGAAACAAAAAATTGTAAGATATTTGGTATTCATGTCTATGCCACCTGATATTAAAATAATATACAAATTATCTTAAAGATCTAATACCACTTCAAATAAATTATCAAGGTTTAATATATAAAATTAGATATAATCAATTTAGAAATATTTATCGAGATTTTACAATATGCCAGGTCGTGTGCTATGTAACGAGAATACAAAATTTAAAAAAATAAAACAATGGATAAACAATACTTACCCTGAGGAAACTTCTGTTTCATCAGGGAAGACAACACATACATAGAAAAAAAAGTGTAAATAACATATGGATGGACAATAGATAAAAAATAAATATAGGATAGTGAGGAAACAAGACACTAGTTGTTCAGGAGATCAAATAAGTTTTCATCTGGTGATGTGTGAGGTGCATTTTGAAAGAAAAGAGGAATTCTATAATATGAAAAAGAGGAAGTAGTATAGGTAAAGCACAAAAATAAGAGATGAGAATGTTCTGTATAAAAAGAGGGGCAATTTGACTATATTAGGCCATATAGTATATGGAAAGGGGAGTAATATTTTTTTTTAAATCTGCATAATTTGTCATATTTTAAAAATAAAAGTAAATGTGTGCTCAATGAATGATGAATGACAAGACAAAGTATGAAAAATGGTTATAATAGAATAATGTGCTGCATAAAGAACAACAAATAAAACAAATTTAGAGAAATAAGGGAAGACAAGAAATGTTACTGAATAAACAGGGTCTGTGGAACAATATGCGCCATCATTACTCATATGACAGAATTAAAAGCCAAGAAAATCCAGGTTCACAGGATAAATTCAAAGGTTAATTGATGATACATAGTAGTAAATTATTCATCAGTCCTTTCTGATAGCAATAAGTATACAAGCAAAAATGTTATTATTACCAGTTGAATCACTGTTAGGAACTTTTGATGCAGTGTTTCTACTAGGATTAAATTTCAAAGAGATCTTAAAGGACAGAAAGGGACCCACATGTGCAAAAGTTTGTGGCAGCCCTTTTTGTAGGGGCTAGAAACTGAAAACTGATTGGATGCCCATCAATTGGAAAATGGCTGAATAAATTATGCTATATAAATGTTATGGAATATTATTTTTCTGTAAAAAAAAATGACCAGCAGGATGATTTCAGAGAGACCTGGAGAGACTTACATGAACTGATGCTAAGTGAAATAAGCAGACCCATATTATTATACATGGCAACAACAAGACTATGCCACGATCAATTCTGATGGACGTGGCTATTTTCAACTTTGAGATGATTCAAACAAGTTCTAATTGTTCTGTGATAAAGAGAGCCATCTACCCAGTAAGAGGACCATGGGAACAGAGTGTGGAACACAACATAGCATTTTCAGTCTCTCTGTTGTTGTTTGCTTGCATATGGTTTTCTTTCAGAGTTTTTTTTTTCCTTCTTGATATGATTTTTCTTGTTCAGCAAGATAACTGTGAACATATGTATACATATATTGAATTCAGCATATTTAATGTATTAGACTACCTGCCATCTAGGGGAGAGAGTAAGAAGAAGGAGGGGAAATTTTGGAACAGAAGGTTTTTGCAAGGGTCAGTGTTGAAAAATTACCCATGCATATGTTTTGTAAATAAAAAATTATAATAAAAGAAAAACAAGGAAAGCAAAAATAAATAAATAAATGAATGAACAAACAAATAAATAAAAATATTTTTTTACTGAATTATTCTAAGGAAATGCATTTCTGGGGTGGGTTTTTTTTTAAACTCTTCAAACACATCTGTTGTTTCATTGTAAAATGTATCAATAAAATAAAATGAATAAACAGCATTTTAGTATACTTCTATTTAACAGATGTTTTGGTGTCAAATTCTGTTCACTATTAGTGTACATTTCTTGAATCATTTTATAGTGTGAATTCTTTTTTGTGTCTCATAAAACTTCAAAACCATGAGGATAAGTGCTTAAAATGGCTAGTCTGCTTCTGGCTCTTATTAATTGATTTCTCTGCAGAGTTTTAGTTGAATGTAGTCTCTTTAATACCTAGCTGCCTGGTGTGTATCAAACTATCAAAGTTATATACTAAAACTCCCACTGAGAAAAGATTTTTGCTTAAATGTAAGGGATATTGTCACTAAGGACAACACAGTGGGCACAGAATCACCATAGAATTTGCCATTTCATTTACTTTCCTTGTAAACTGAATTTTGGTACTACCTTTTAGAGAGTTAACTCAACTGATAGCATCGAGGGTTAAATGCCAGAAATTATAGAAAACAGATAAAATATGATAAAGAAAAAAATTTGTGGTTCACATTCATATTGCACTTCAAAATTTATAAAGTACTTTCCTTAGCTTTGAAACAAGAATGGTATAAGTCTATATTATAGATAAACTGCAATTCAGAAAAGTGATTACTTTTTCATGACTATATATCTCGAAAATGTTAGGGTTAGGATTTGAATACTGACCTAATTTTATCTTTTCCATAACATCATGCTTTTTCTAGACCTACTTTGGATATTAATTTTTTAAATTATTTTTTCCATTTTCATTTCTCTATTCTCTCACATGTTCTCTCTCTTTTTAAAAATGTTTCACAGTTTTCCATTTCCCTCTCAAAAGGAGGCTGCTTTAATAATTATACATATTTTCTTTCCTTAACATTTGGGGAACTTAAATATGACTTTAGAGATTTGATAAATTTACTTGGGTCCCATGAAGAATGATATGTGACAGTCAATAATCAAGTGTCAAATTTTGTAATTATCAACTATAAATGGTATTGGATTTGGAGAGCAAAAAATAATAAAGTCTTGATTTGTACAATAGAATGTGACATTGCTTTGCATATCTATTATCAATATTGTTTCTACCTTTTATGAAAAAGCTTCTATGTCCTAAAGTAATATATCTGGGTAAATGAAGGTTTATCAATTGCCTCCTATATTCCTCTCTTTTCCTATCATCCTTATCTTCACCTAAATTAACAAAAATACTATAACCTGGAAGTTACAATATCCATTCTTTAGAGACACAATGTCTGGGAGTGTTCTTTAAAGTTTTTTGAGGACTTTGAGTTTCTGAGGTGAAAAAGATTATATAAATCATATTCTAAGAAGCCTTCTGTATATTATGATTTTGCATAGTTCTTCAAGTTATAAGAAAGAGCAAGTATATGAATGCTAAAAGTCAGACAGTGGCTGGAGCCTTGCTACTGGTCAAAACATAAAAGAAAAAATAAATATAGTTATTTCATGAATATTCAAAGCCCTTCATATTCAAAATTCCAAATCCAGAATTGAATTATTGAAATAGCCCTGCTTCCATGAATTGTATGCTTAAGTACATTTATTCTTAGGCATATCTAGGCTTTAAAATAAAGAAAATTGGAAACAGACTATATGGGTTTAATATTTCTGCTTTTACTTTCTTAATGCAGTAGCAATAAGCATGACCAGTGATGTTAGAAGAGAACAGGAAAAACCATTATTAATAAATGAAAAACAATTTTCATTTAATCTCTTAAAAGGAATCTTAGACAGATAGTTTCCTGAACACAGAGACATTAGAAATCAGTGGTAAGAATATCAATATTTTATTTCCAACTCCAAGAAATATTACTATAGATACATAGTCAACACAAGTATTCTGTGAAATTGTAGAAAATGTTTAAAGGGAAAGTTTTAAATATGTTCAAACAAAAGAAATGACTGCTTAAAAAAACCCTTTAGGTGGAGTTTTGGGATTTATAACTTAAATATTGCTCAACAAAGATTAGTTCATATTAACTAATCATAAGTTGCTATAGTTTAACCTAAAATTAAAGAGATAGTATCTTGAAATGCAAGGTATGCTGGATTCTCAGGTCTTCTAGTTATTACTTAGGAAAAGTGGCTTAAAGCTTGAATGGTTTGATGCCAGGCATTTAGATATTTTTGCAAGGATGGGATTGGAATAAAAATTAAAAAGAAAAAAGAAAGACAATATTTCTTTTATTTTCCTGTTTTCTTTTTGCCAGAGAAATCCAGCTACTTTATTAGTAAAGGTAACTTTGTAATCATTTTCACACAGGTCCTGTGGGATTTCCTTAGCAGATTCATTAAGATAGTTTGGGGAGCAAAGAGATCATAAAGAAGGGAAAGGGATCTGTATGTGCACAAATGTTTGTGGCAGCCCTCTTTGTAGTGGCCAGAAGCTGGAAACTGAGTAGATGCCCATCAATTGGAGAATGGCTGAATGAATTGTGGTATATGAATATTATAGAATAATATTGTTCAGTAAGAAATGACCAACCGGATGATTTCAGAAAGGTCTGGAGAGACTTACATGAACTGATGCTGAGTGAAATGAGCAGGGCCAGGAGATCATTATATACTTCAACAACAATACTATATGATGATCAATTCTCCTGGACCTGGCCATTTTCAGCAATGAGATGAACGAAATCAGTTCCAATGGAGCAGTAATGAACTGAACCAGCTACACCCAGCAAAAGAACTCTGGGAGATGACTAAGAACCATTACATTGAATTCCCAATCCCTGTATTCTTGCCTACCTGCATTGTGGATGTCCTTCACAGGCTAATTGTACAATATTTCAGAGTCCCATTCTTTTTGTACAGCAAAATAATGGTTTGGTCATGTATACTTATTGTGTATCTAATTTATACTTTAATATATTTAACATCTACTGGTCATCCTGCCATCTAGGGGAGGGGGTGGGAGGAAGGAGTGCAAAAAATGGAACAAAAGGTTTGACAATTGTCAATGCTATAAAATTGCTCATACATATAACTTGTAAATAAAAAGCTATTTAAAAAAAAGATAGTTTGGGGAGCACAGCATATTTATTTATAAGGGATTAAAAAGAAGAATTACAATCATTGTTTGAAAAATGTTCAACTTTGGGGGCAGAAATTTCCAACTCAGATTTGATATTCATCTTTTAAACCACTACTATAAAGATTCACAATCCTCATTACTCTAAAAAGTCTATACAGTACTCATGAGTTACATATAACATTAGCTTAGTGTGAATTTTTGTCTCAGAGGTTTTAATAAAATCATAAAAAGAGAAAAGAAACCACATGTACAAAAATGTCTGGAGCAACCCTTTTTGTTGTGGCAAAAAACTGGAAACTGAGTGAATGCCCATCATTTGAGAAATGACTGAAATTACATATGAATGTTATAAATATTGTTGTTCCATAAGAAACAATCCACAGGATGATTTCAGAGAGGCCTGGAGAGACTTACATGAACTGATGCTAAGTGAAATAAGCAAAACTAGGAGATCATTATGCACAGCAACAAGAAGATTGTATGCACAGCTCTTTTCAATAGACAGGTGATTCAGACAAGTTCTTATGGTCTTATGATGAACAGAGTCATCCGCACCCAAAGAAAGAACTGTTGGGACTGAATGTGGATCACTACATATTATTTTCACCTTTTTGTTGTTGTTTGCTTGCATTTTTTTTTCTCTTTTTTTAATCTGATTTTTCTTGTGCAGCATGATAATTATATGGAAGAACTGTACATGTTTAACACGTGCTATCTAAGGGAGAAAGTAGGGGGAAGAGAGGGAGAATAAAAATTGGGAACACAAGGTTTTGCAAGGGTAAATGCTGAAAAGTATCTATGCATGTGTTTTGAAAATAAAAAGATTCAGTAAAAATTATCTTCTCTATGCTGATGATTCTCAAATCTATTTATATGACCTTAACCATTTTTGAAACTTTGAATTTTGCATCTCCAACTGCTTTTTAGATATCTCAAATTAGAAATTCCATAGACATCTTAAAATCAACATCTCCAAAATGGAACAAGGACAATAAATAAATAAGTTCAAAAACTTTTGGGGAAAGAAAACCAATTAAGTTCAAGATATAAATTAGACATTTAAGCAATCCTTGGAAACTTTAGACATGATATAATTGGAAGCCACAATATAGACTTTAAACACAAGTGAGAGTAAAGTAATAAGAGTCACCATTTGCAGACAATCTTAAAGAATACAGTTATAAAAAAGAAAAGAGATATATTATAATAATTTGGATGGAACAATTGAGGGTTTGTTGAGTATGGGGGAGATATGGGCATGCTTGTATTTAATTGGTCTAGTGTAACACATGCATGAAAAATGAAAACACTAAGTCCAGGGTAGGTAAAACAAAAGTTCACTTACATACAATGTGTGCGAAGAAGAATTGGGAATCCTTGTCTTTTGACTCCAAGAACAGAATTTTTCTTATGCCTTTCTGATTCTTTAAAGTGAGTGTAAAAAAGAGTCCCTGAGTTGAAACAAAAACTATTCCAAGAGGTCCATATTAAAGTTTACAGATAATGTTATTAATTAGGGAAGCTCAACTTGTTGGAATCATTCTTCGGTTCTTTCTCATATTAGTATCTCAACCAAACTCCTAGCTGCTATTCAACATAGAGAACATTAACTTTCTGTGCCTTTGTATAAAGTTATGACTCTTTTGAAGAGAATGCATTCTTCTACATCAATGATCTAGACTCCCTAAATTCTTTTTTAAGGTTTAGCTTATGGCTCACATGAAATTCCCACCAGAGCTCTTTGCTATTCATCCCAATGCTTATTATTCTCCACTTAGGAAACAAACAAAAACAAAACAAAAACAAAAACAAAAGCTTTGCATTATTACAAACTCTAGGGAGCACATAGCTATTATCATATATAATGTGTAGCTGCACCAAGATTGATTTCCCAGTCTGACACCAGTCAGCATTACATTCAATCAGAAAGAACTCTAAATAACAAGCAAGATTAGATTTCATAACATTCTCAATACTAATCTAGGAGGTTATTTTTGTTTCCCTGTTTTCCCACATCCCCTCCAACATTCCACATTATCTTTTCCTGTCATACTAGCCAATCTGACAGGTGTGTAGTGGTATCACAGAGCTGTCTTAATTTGCATTTCTCTGATTTTTAATGGCTTGGAGCATCTTTTCAAATGGCTGGAAATAATTTCAATTTCTTAGTCTGACAATTGTCTGTTCATATCCTTTTACCATTTAGGAATTGGAGAATGGTTTGATTTCTTATGAATTGGAGTCAATTCTCTATATGTTTTGAAATTAGACTTATCAGAACCTTTGACTGTAAAAATGTTTTCCCAGTTTATTGCTTCTTTTCTAATCTTGTCTGCATTTGTTTTGTTTGTACAAAATTTTTTCAATTTAATATAATAAAAATTTTCTATTTTGTGATTGATAATGATCTCTAGTTCTTTGGTCATAAATTTCTTCCTCTTCCACAGGTCTGAGAGGTAAACTATTCTATGTTCCTCTAATTTAATTGTAGTCTCATTCTTTATGCCTAGATCATGAACTCATCTTGACCTTATCTTGGTGTATGGTGTTAAGTATGGGTCCATTCCTAGTTTCTTCCATACTAGTTTTCAATTTTCCCAGCAATTTTGTCAAAGAATGAGTTGTTATGAAAGCTGGGGTCTTTGGGTTTGTCATACACTAGAGTGTTAAAATTATTGATTGCTTTGTCTTTTGAACCTAACCTATTCCACTGATCAACTAGTCTATTTCTTAGCCAATACCAAATAGTTTTGGTAACTGCTGATTTATAATATAATTTTAGATCTGTTACAGTTAGGCCACCTTCATTTGATTTTTTTTCATTTATTCCCTTGAAAGTCCTGACCTTTTTTTCCCATATGAACTTTGTAGTTATTTTTTCTAGGTCATTAAAATAGTTTTGGGAGTCTGATTGGTATAGTGCTAAACAAATAGATTAGTTTAGGTAGTATTATCATCTTTATTATATTTGTGCACCATATCCAAGAGCATATAATATTTTTCCAATTCATTAGATCTGACAATTTGTGTGGAAATTATTTTTAATTTTGGTCATAGTTTCTGATTTTCCTTTGGCAGATAGATTCCTAAATATTTTATACTATCAGTAGTTACTTTAAATGGAATTTCTCTTTGTAACCCCAACTGTTGGATTTTGTTAGTGATATATAAGAATGCTGATGACTTATGTGGGTTTATTTTGTTTTTTTTTTTATTTTTTTATTTAATAGCCTTTTATTTACAGGATATATACATGGGTAACTTTACAGCATTAACAATTGCCAAACCTCTTGTTCCAATTTTTCACCTCTTACCCCCCCACCCCCTCCCCTAAATGGCAGGATGACCAGTAGATGTTAAATATATTAAAATATAACTTAGATACATAATAAGTATACCTGACCAAAACGTTATTTTGCTGTACAAAAAGAATCAGACTCTGAAATATTGTACAATTAGCTTGTGAAGGAAATCAAAAATGCAGGTGTGCATAAATATAGGGATTGGGAATTCAATGTAATGGTTTTTAGTCATCTCCCAGAGTTCTTTTTCTGGGTATAGCTAGTTCAGTTCATTACTGCTCCATTAGAAATGATTTGGTTGATCTCGTTGCTGAGGATGGCCTGATCCATCAGAACTGGTCATCATCTAGTATCGTTGTTGAAGTATATAATGATCTCCTGGTCCTGCTCATTTCACTCAGCATCAGTTCGTGTAAGTCTCTCCAGGCCTTTCTGAAATCATCCTGTTGGTCATTTCTTACAGAACAGTAATATTCCATAATTTTCATATAATATGTGGGTTTATTTTGTATCCTGCAACCTTACTTAAGTTGTGGATTATTTGTAATAATTTCTTAGTAGAATCTCTGGGGTTCTCTGAGTAAACCATCATGTCATCAGCAGAGTGATAATTTGGTTTCTTCACTGTCTACTCTAATTCCTTTAATCTCTTTCTCAACTTTTATTGTCAAAGCTAGCATTTCTAATACAATATTGAATAGTAATGGTGATAGTGGTCAATCTTGTTTCACTCATGATTTTACTGGGAATGGTTGCAGTTTGTCCCCATTACATATGATGTTTACTGATGGTTTTAAATAGATGCTACTGATTATTTTAAGGAAAAGTCCATTTATTCCTATACTCTCAAGTGTTTTTTTAATAGGAATGATGTTGGATTTTATCAAATGCTTTTTCTGCATCTATTGAGATGATCATATGGTTTTTGTTAATTTGGTTATAATATGGCCAATTATATTGATAGTTTTCTTATATTGAACTAGGCCTGCCTTACTGGTATAAATCCTACCTGATCATAATGTATTATCCTAGGGACAATTTTCTGTAGTCTTTTTGTTAATATCTTATTTAAGATTTTAGTATCAATATTCATTAGGGAGATTGGTCTATAATTTTCTTTCTCTGTTTTCAACCTATCTGCTTTCATTCCCTATTTTTTCAGATAGTTTATATAGCATTGGGGCTAATTTTTCATTAAATGTTTGGTGCAATCCACATGTAAATCCATCTGGTCCTGGGAATTTTTTCTTAGGGAGTTGATTAATAGCTTGTTCTATTTCTTTTTCTGAAATGGAACTATTTAAGCAATTTACTTCCTCCTCTGTTAATCTGGGAAGCCTATATTTTTGGAGGTAGTCATCCATTTCACTTAGGTTATCAAATTTATTGGCATAAAGTTGGGCGAATTAACTCATTATTTCCCTAATTTCCTCTTAATTGGTGGGAATTTCTCCCTTTTCATTTTTAAGACTACTAATTTGATTTTCCTCTCTCCTTTTTCTAATCAGATTTACCAAAGATTTATCTATTTTCTTGGTTTTTCCATAAAACAAACTCTTAGTTTTATTTATTAGTTAGATAGTTTTTTTTTACTTTCAATATTATTAATTTCTCCTTTTAATTTTAGAATTTCAAGTTTAGTATTTGATTGGGGTTTTTAATTTGGTCTTTTTCTAGCTTTTTAAGTTGCAAGCCCAATTCATTGATCTTCTCTTTCTTTATTTTATTCAAGTAAGCCTCTAAGGATATAAAATTTCCCCTTATTACCACTTTGGCTGCATCCCACAAATTTTGGTATGATGTCTCATCGTTGTCATAATCTTGAGTGAAAATATTAATAGTATCTATAATTTGTTGGTTCTTCCACTTATTCTTTAAGATGAGATTATTTAGTTTCCAATTATTTTTTGGTCTGTTTACCCCTAACTTTTTGTTGAATGTAGTTTTTATTGCATTATGATCTGAAAAGAAAGCATTTACTATTTTTGCCTCCCTGCATTTAATTTTGAGGTCTTTATGTCCTAATATATGGTCAATTTTTGTATAGGTTCCATGAACTGCTGAGAAGAAAGTATATTCCTTTCTGTCTCCATTCAGTTTTCTCCAAAGATCTATCATACCTAATTTTTTTAATATTCTATTTACCTTTTTAGTTTTTACCTTTTTAATTCCTTTCTTATTTGTTTTGTGGTTTGCTTTATCTAATTCTGAGAGTGCAAGGTTGAGATCTCCCACTATTATATTTTTGTTTCTTCTTGCAACTCTCTTAACTTCTCCTTTAAGAATGTAGAAGCTAAGAACTCTGGGAGATGACTAAAAACCACTACATTGAATTCCCAGTCCCTATATTTATGCACACCTGCATCTTTGATTTCCTTCACAAGCTAATTGTACAATAATTCAGAGTCTGATTCTTTTTGTACAGCAAAATAATGTTGTGGTCATGTATACTTATTGTGTATCTAAGTTATATTTTAATATATTTAACATCTACTGGTCATCCTGCCATTTAGGGGAGGGGGTGGGGGTGGGGTAAGAGGTGAAAAATTGGAACAAGAGGTTTGGCAATTGTTAATGCTGTAAAGTTACCCATGTATATATATCCTGTAAATTAAAGGCTATTAAATTTAAAAAAAAAAAAAAAAAAAAAAAAAAGAATGTAGAAGCTAAACCAGTTGGTGAATATATATTTTGTATTGATATTGCTTCATTGTCTATACTCCCCTTTAGCAAGATATTGTTTCCTTCCTTATCTCTTTTAATTAGATCAATTTTTGCTTTCACTTGATCTGAGATAAGAATGGCTACTCCTAATTTTTTTTTTTTAACTTCACCTGAAGCATAGTAGATTCTGCTCCAGCCTTATACTCTTTCTCTGTATTATCATTCTACTTTAAATGTGTTTCCTGTAAACAACATATTGTAGGATTCTGGCTTTTGATCCAGTCTGCTAGCCACCTCCACTTTATGGGAGACTTCATCTCATTCACATTTGTCACTAAAACTAATAATTCTGTATTTTCTGCCACCTTAGTATTACTAGATTATACTTTTATTTTCCTTTCTCCCATTATCTCTCTCCTCAGTATTAAACTTATGGGTAGTACTTGCCTCATACAACTTTCCCTCTTTGGAATCACTCTCACCCCTTTTGAGTCTCTCCCACTTTCTTATATCTTTTCTTTATTTTTTCTGTATTCCCTTCTATTTAGCTTACTCTTTTCCTTTTCCCATTTTCTCTCCCACTTTTTAATGAGGTGAGAGAAGTTTCTCTCTAAACAAATTTGTCTAAAATTTTCTATTTGAGCCAAATATGATAAGAGTAAGATTCACACAATATTCCTCCCCTCCCTTAATTCCCTCAGATATGATAGGTTTCCTTTGTCTCTTAATTGGATGTAATTTCCCTCTTTTTATCTCCCCTTTTCCCCTTTTCTGATACAATCCCCTTTCCACTTCTACTTCCCTTTTTAAAAAATATTATAATACTAATATCAAATTATACACCCACTCTTTATGTATGCCCATAACAGAAATACAGTTCTCGAGAGTTCCTTTTATTTTTTATGCTTCTTGCGAGTCCTGTATTTGGAGGTCAAATTTTCTGGTTTTTTCATTAGGAATAAGTGGAATTCACCTCTTTCGCCGAATGTCCATCTTCTTCTCTGGAAGAAATGCTCAGCTTACAAAGGTAATTTATTCTTGGCTGCATTCTAAGTTCTTTTGACTTTCGGGATATCATATTCCAGGCCTTTCTATCCTTTAAAGTGAAAGCTGCTAGATCCTGAGTGATCCTTATTGTGGCTCTTTGGTATTTGAATATTTTTTTTCCTTTGGCTGCTTGTAATATTTTTCCCTTAGTCTGATAGTTCTGAAACTTAGCCACAATATTCCTTGGAGTTTTTATTTTGGTGTCACTTTCAGAAGATCATGCTACTGTGGAAGTGTTACTGCCCTGGGAAAAGCCCCTGATGTGCAGAAGTGTGACTGCCCTGGGCAGAGCCCCACACTGAGGAGTGAAGCTGTGAAGTTCCATTGTAGTTGTACTGAGTCACTTCTGGTACTAGGTGGATATGATCAGGTTCTGTGAAACTTTGCCATTTTGGGCTACACTCTACCTTTGGTGTTTGTGTAACTTCTCTGCTGATCTGCTTTGCAACCAAAGCAGAGCAGCCAACTTGTGGTAGAGTCCTCCCTGCAAATTCTCCACCTGCACAAACTGCACCCCACCCCAGTCTGCTCAGTGTCTTCTCCATCATCTTTTCTCTGCCTCCAATCATTTTTTGTTCTTACAACATAGCATTTTCAATCTTTTTGTTGAGGTTTGCTTGAATTTTATTTTTTCTCATTTTTCCCTTCTTGATCCGTTTTTTTTCCCCTTATGCAGCAAGATAATTGGATAAATGTGTATGTATATATTGCATTTAACATATATTTTAACATGTTTAGCATATATTAGATTACTTGCCATATAAGTGAAAAGGCATAAGAAGAAGGAGAAATTGGAACAAATATTATGCAAGAGTTAATATTGAAAAAAATTATCCATGCATATATTTTGAAAATGAAAAAGCTTTAATAAAAGAAAGGAAAAGAAAAAGAAAGAAAAATTGTTTCACATCTGTCTCTACATAGATATTATAACTCATTAGTAATTTTATGAACTCAATGATTTCTTATTTTTCCTTTTATTGGATTTATTATGTACTGAGTATATTATAATGTCTATTTAAAATATATTTATTTTTAGAAGAAATACATATTTTCTTTATGACTGACTATATATCTAATAATTAGATAAGCTGATATATATTTAAGATTGACATATTTCTTACAGAAATGATAGTAATTTTATGTAACTGTAATAAACTGTTCTACCTTATCACTTATTACTTTGTCTTTAATTCAATTTTTTTTCAGAATCACTGGTGTTACTCCTGCTTTTAATGATTTGGCAGTAGCATGACAAGTAACTCTCCAATAGTGAATTGATTTAATTTAATTCCACTCAACAAAATCTTTTTAAAAAATATTCTATGTAAGACACAATGCTGAGTACTAGAAATACAAAAATAAATGCAAAAGCAGTAATTGGCTTTGAGAAATATTTATTCTGCTGGAAATAAACTCCCTGCATGTACTATGTATTATATATACATATATGTACATATATGACATCTATATACATATATCCAAATGATATATGCATATATGCACTATAGTGAAGTCAAGGATGCCTATTAGGAAGCTCTCATAAAAATTCAGAGGAGATGTTACAAAGGCCTAAAGTGATTAAAGGTATATTTCTTGTAAGTAGCATATTGTTCAACTCCCTTTTTGCATAGTTTCTGTTACACTGTGACATTTTACTGGGGGAGTTAAGATTATTTCTATTTAAAGTTATAATTATTATTCATTTCAGAAGTCATTCTAACAGAAAGAAATATAGGCTTTCTTTATGTTTTTCTTGTTACTCTGAACTTAAAAACACCACTCTAAATAGTCTCCATTGTTTTATTAATAACTAAGTTATATTAACAGGATTTATACCTTATCAAAGAGAGGAGGTTAGCTTTCATTTTTTTTTAACATTTCTTTCCATCTATTTTATTCTTTTTTTTCCTGAAACCTCTAATTATTTAAAGAACACAATAATGTAAGAGTATCCACATTCTATTTGTAATTCTTTGTATTGGTTATTTTAAATAATTATTTTTTGGAGAGGAACTTAATTTGTTTTCAAAAGATGGGCCATGTTTGGACTTCCGACCAAGATGGCAGAGAGGACACATGCATCTATCTAAGTTCCTTCTTCCTCTCAGAATACTTTATTTCATGACAAGGCCTCGGAATTAGGGCTTGGCTGAAAAAACCCACAAATACATTACCAACAGAAGATATCCTTGAAATTCACCAGAAAAGGTCTGTTTTTGTTCATGGGTGGGGATGTTAGATCAATGCAGAGTGCAGGCAGGCAACAGAACACTGAAGGCAGGAAGATCACTGCAGGCAGCTTGCACTCAGCAGACCTGAGGGGAGTGGGGTGGGATCTCAGCCCTTTCTGCCGGGAAAAATGAAATTCTTTGTACAAACATAGGGAGAAATTTACCACAATGTGGCTACTTTGCCCTGGCAGCAAGCCAGAAGATCAGTAGAGAAGTTATAAATACAGAAGGTAAAGAATATAACCCTGAAAAACTAGGGTATTTCAGGACCTGGCCCAACCCTCCTGGAGTAACTCAGTATGCTCTCAGAGGCCCAGAGTGCAGAAGCAGTGCAGCTATTGCTGTCCTACTAGTGCCTCATTGCTGCCCCCTGCAGTCTGTAGAGGAAACTTGGTAATACCATCCTGCCCACCCCCCTCTCCCCAAAAAGCACAATGAATTTGGTTTTTTTGTTAGCTTGTTTTCTTTGATTCTTCTTTGACAAAATGAGCAAAAAATTAAAGTAACAGTAGAGAGCCTTTATATGGATAGAAAACAGACTTTAAACCATGAGGAGACTAAAAACAGATGGTCTCCAGATGAATCCCCAAAAAGGGATATGATTTGGTTTTCAACACACAAGACCTTCATAAAAGAAATTTAAAAGGCTCATTTAAGAGATCTAGAAAAAAAATGGCCAAATGAAAGGGAAGGCTGGCAAGAAGGTCCCGATAAACCATTCCACTCATTTAAAAACAGAGTGAATAAAGAAATCAAATTCTTGAAAAATAGAGTTAGTGAATTGGAAAAGGAAAACAGAATCAGTGAATTGAAAAAAAAAATAGCTCTCTAAAAAATAAAATTGACAAAATGAAAAAAAAATTCCCTAGAAGAAAACTGCTCACTTAAAAACTAATTTAGAAAAAGAAATAAAAAAGTTATTAAAGAAAATAATTCAATAAAAACAGAATTGAACAAATGTAATTGAATCACTCAAAGAGACATCAAGAATCAGTCAACTAAAACAAAACAAAACAAAAAATCAAACAGCACCAAAAAATGTCAAATACCTTCTTGGGAAAACAACAGACCTAGAAAATAGATCTAAGAGAGGTAATCTGAGAATTATTGGATTTTCTGAAAAATATGACAAAAATAGAGCCTGGCCACTATTTTCCAGGAAATTATCAAATAGAATTGCCCAGATGTTATAAAAACAGAGAGTAAATTAGACATTGAAAGAATTCATTGATCACCTACTGAAAGGGACCCTAAAATCAAAACTCCAAGAAATATTGTGGCTAAATTCCAGAACTATCAGACCAAGGAAAAGCTATGTTGCAAGAAAAAACAATTCAAATACAGAGAAGTCACAATAAGGATTACTCATGATCTAGCAGCATTCACATTAAAGGATAGAAGGGCCTGGAATTTGATATACGAAAGGCTAAGGAACATGGTATGCATCCAAGAATAACTTACCCAGCTAAAATTAACATTTTTTCCCAGGGAGCAAGATTGACAGCCAATGAAATAGGTGAATTTCATCTATTTCTGATTTAAAAAAAACAGAATTAAACAAAAATTTTGATCTCCAAATATAGGACTCAAGAAAAACCTAAAAAGATAAAACGAAATCTTAGGAACTATATTTCTGTTATAAAGATACATAAAGAAACATGTATACTTTTTTCTAGAAACTAGAGATGGAAAGGAAATTGTATCAGAAAAAGGGTAAAGTTGGGTATCATATCTCATGAAGAGGCAAAGGAAACCTATTATATCTGAGAGAAAGAAGGGAGGGGGATGAACATAATGTGTATCTTACTCTCATCAGAATTGGCTTAAAGAGAAAAATATTAGACATATTTGATTTACAAAGAAAGTTCTTGCACCTCATTGAAAAGTGAGAGAGGAAAAGTGAAAAGAAAGAGTAATCTAAGCAGAAGGGAATACAGAAATTGTGAGGAAAAGGGGTAAGAAATGGGAAGGAAAACTAATGTGGGGGAAGGAATCCTAAAAAAGGGAGGGTTGTGAGGAGCAAGTGGTGCTCACAACTTTAATACTGGGGAGAGGGGAAAGGATGAAGGAAAGGAGAAAAGCATAAGCAGGGATTAATAAGATGGCAAGTAATACAGAATTGTAATTTTAACCATAAATGTGAATGAGGTAAACTCTCCCAATAAGAGGAAGCAAATAGCAGACTAGATTAAAAGCCAGAATATAACAATATGTTGTTTACAGGAAAGACACTTGAAGCAGGGCGATACATATAGAGTAAAGATAAAGATCTGGAGCAGAATCTACTATGCTTCAGGATAAGTCAAAAAAGCAGGGGTAGCCATCCTTATCTCAGATCAAGCAAAAGCAAAAACTGATCTAATTAAAAGAGATAAGTGTAATGGGCTGAGGTTTGAGTTGATGCAATGAGGTCCCAAGTACGTGAGGCTAAATAGTAATTGGGCTATACTCTATTAATATACATGATTGGATAAAGAATGGCCCCCATCCACTCTCTGTGCAAGTCCTGATGTGTTGTATAGGAAATGACGATTTTGCTGGTGGAGGCAGAGAGAGGAACAGGAAGAGAAGCTGAGGGAGATTGGGCCTGGGTTTGATTCTCTCCTAGCTGCTGGTTGTGTGGCTACTGATCTAGCTAGCTTCTTCACTCAGCTGCACACATTGCTATTGCCGATTATCTTCCACCTCTGATCCTTCTTCACTGAGAATAAAGACTGACGATTTTCCCTCTAACCTGAATTCCTGACTCCTGCTGATTTAAAATACGCAATCTTCACAGATAAGGAAAGAAACTATATCTTACTAAGGGGTAGCATAGACAATGAAGCAATATCAATATTAAACATATGCACCAAGTGGTAAAGCATCTAAATTCTTAAAAGAGAAATTAAGAGAACTGCAAGAAGAAATAGCAAAACTATAATAGTGGGATATATCAACCTTGTACTCTCAAAATTAGATAAATAAAACCACAAAATGCATAAGAAAAAAGTCAAAGAGGTAAATAGAATACTAGAAAAGTTAGGTATGATAGATATTTGGAGAAAACTAAATGGAGAAAGAAAGGGGTTCACTTTCTTCTCAGCAGTTCATGGAACCGATACAAAAATTCACGATGTATTAGGACATAAAAACCCCAAATTCAAATGCAGTAAGGCAGAAATTGTAAATGCATTCTTTTTAGATCATGATGCAATGAACATTCTATTCAATAAAAAGCCAGAGGAAAATAGAGCCAAAAAAAATAATTGGAAACTAAATAATCTCATACTAAAGAAAGATTGGGTGAAACAGCAAATCATAGAGATAATTAATAATCTCACCCAAGAAAATGATAATAATAAAATGTCATACCAAAATATGTGAAAGGCAGTCAAAACAGTAATAAGAGGAAATTTTATATCTCTAGAGAGCTACTTGCATAAAATAGAGAAAGCGAAGGTCAATGAATTGGGCTTGCTACTGAAAAAGCTAGATAAGGAACAAATTAAAACTTTCCACTCAAACACTAGACCTGAAATTCTAAAAATAAAAGGAGAGATTATTAAAATTGGAAGTAAACAAAACTATTGAATTAATTAATAAAATTAATAGTTGATTCTATGAAAAAAACCCCCCAACAAAATAGACAAACCCTTAGTAAATCTGATTAAAAAAAGGAAAGAGGAAAATCAAATTGTTAGTCTTAAAAATGAAAAAGAAGAACTAGCCACTAACAAAGAGGAAATTAGAGTAATAATTAGGAGTTATTTTGCCCAACTTTATGCCAATAAATTTGATAACTTAAATGAAATGGAAGAACACCTTCAAAAATATAGCTTGCCGAGATTAACAGAGGAAGAAATAAATGGGTTAAATAGTCCCATATTAGAAAAAGAAATAGAACAAGCTATTAATCAGCTTCCAGGACCAGATGGATTTACATGTGAATTGCACCAAACATTTAAAGAACAATTACCTCCAATGCTATATAAACTATTTGAAAAAATAGGGATTGAAGGAGTTCTATGAAATTCCTTTTATGACACAGACATGGTGCTGATTCTTAAACTAGGTAGGTTGAAAACAGAGAAAGAAAATTATAGACCAATCTCCCTAATGAATATTGATGCAAAAATCTTAAATAAAATATTAGCAAAAAGATTACAGAAAATCATCCCCAGGATAATACACTATGACCAATTAGGATTTGTACCACAAATTCAGAGCTGGTTCAATATTAGGAAAATTATTAGCATAATTGACTATATCAATAACCAAATTAACAAAAACCATATGATCATCTCAATAGATGCAGAAAGAAGTATTTGATAAAAGCCAACATCCATTCCTAATAAAAAACACTTGAGTTATAGGAATAAATGGATTTTTCCTTAAAATAGTCAGGAGCATATATTTAAAACCATCAGTAAGCATCATATGTAATGGGGATAAACTGGAACCATATCCAGTAAGATTAGGTGTGAAATAAGGTTGCCACTATCACCATTATTATTATTCAATATTGTATTAGAAATCCTACCCTGGGCAATAAGAGTTGAGAAAGAGATTAATGGAATTAGAATAGGCAATGAGGAAACTACATTATCACTCTTTGCAGATGATATGATGGTATACTTAGAGAATACCAGAGATTTTCCTAAAAAGTTATTAGAAATAATTCACAACTTGGTCTAATTTCCTCTTCATTAGTGGCAAGTTCTCCCTTTTCATTTTTAAAACTAACAATTTGATTTTCCTCTTTCCTTTTTTAATCAGAATTACTAAGGGTTTGTCTATTTTGTTTGTTTTTTCATAGAACCAACTCTTAGTTTTATTAATTAATTCAGTAGTTTTTGTTTTGTTTTGTTTTTTTGCTTTCAATTTTATTGATCTCTCCTTTTATTTTTAGAATTTCAAGTTTAGTGTTTGACTGGGGTTTTTTAATTTGTTCCTTTTCTAGCATTTTTAGTTGCAAGCCCAATTCATTGACGTTCTCTTTCTCTATTTTATGCAAGTAGGCCTCTAGAGATATGAAATTTCCCCTTATTACTGCTTTGGCTGCATCCCACACATTTTGATATGATGTCTCATTATTGTCATTTTCTTGGGTGAAGTTATTAATTATGTCTATGATTTGCTATTTCACCCAATCATTCTTTGGTATGAGATTATTTAGTTTCCAATTATTTTTTGGTCTATTTTCCCCTGGCTTTTTATTGAATGTAATTTTCACTGCATTGTGGTCTGAAAAGGATGCATTTACTATTTCTGCCTTATGCATTTGAGTTTGAGGTTTTTATGTTCTAATATATGGTCAGTTTTTGTATAGATTCCATGAACTTCTGAGAAGAAAGTGTACACCTTTCTGTCTCCATTTAGTTTTCTCCAGAGGTCTATCATATCTAACTTTTCTAGTATTCCATTTACCTCTTTGATTTCTTGCTTATTGATTTTGTGATTTGATTTATCTAATTCTAAGAGTGCAAGGTTGAGATCTCCCACTATTATATTTTGCTGTTCATTTCTTCTTGCAGCTCTCTTAATTTCTCTTTTAAAAATATAGGTGGTACACCACTTGGCACATACATGTTTAATATTGATATTGCTTCATTATCTATGCTACCCTTTAGCAAGATATAGTTTCCTTCCTTATCTTTTAATTAGATCAATTTTTGCTTTTGCTTGATGTGAGATCAGGATTGCTACCCCTACTTTTTTGACTTCACCTGAAGCATAGTAGATTCTGCTCCAACTTTTTACCTTTATTCTATATTTATCTCCCTGTTTCAGGTATGTTTTTTTTTTTTTTTTTTTTTGTAAACAACATATTGCAGAATTCTGGCTTTTAATGCATTTAGCTAACCACTTCCTCTTTATTGGGGGAGTTTACCCCATTCACATTTATGGTTAAAATTACCAATTTTGTATTATTTGCCTTCTTGTTAACCCCTGTTTATGCTTTTCTCCCTTTCTCCCATTTTACCCCCCCTCCCCAATATTAAATTTGTGAGCACCACTTGTTTCTCACAGCCCTCCCTTTACTTTTCCTCAAAATTTCTGTATTCCCTTCTGCTTAGCTTATTCCTTCCCTTTTTACTTTTCCCCTCCCACTTTTCAATGAGGTGTGAGAAGTTTCAATTTAAATCGAATGTGTCTAAAATTTTTCTCTTTAAGCCAATTCTGATGGGAGTAAGATACACACTATATTAATCCACCTCCATTCTTTCTCTCAGATATAATAGGTTTCCTTTGCCTCTTTGTGAGATGTAGTGCCCCCACTTTACCCTTTTTCTGGTACAATTTCCTTTACACCTCTAGTTTCTAGAAAAAAGTGTACATGTATTCTTTATATATCTTTATAGCAGAAACATAGTTCCCAAGATTTCTTTTTACCTTTTTAGGTTTCTCTTGAGTTCTATATTTGTTTATTAAACTTTTTATTAAGTTCTGTTTTTTTCATCAAAAATAGGTGAAATTTGCTTATTTTGTTGAATGTCCATCTTCTTCCCTGAAAAAAAGCTGCTCATTATGAAGCTGGGTAAGATACTTTTGGTTGCATACTAAGTTCCTTAGCCTTTCAAAATATTATATTCCACACCTTCGATCCTTTAATGTGGATACTGCTAGATCCTGGGTAATCTTTATTGTGGGTCCTCTATGTTTGAATTGTTTTTTTCTAGCCACTTGCAGTATTTTTTCCTTCATCTGATAGTTCTGGCATTTGGCCACTATATTTCTTGGTGTTTTGATTTTAGGATCCCTTTCAGTAGGTGATTAATCTTTCAAAGTCTATTTTACCCCCTGTTCATATGATTTCTGGGCAGTTCTCTTTGAAAATAGTGTCCAGGCTCTTTTTTTTTCAATATACTTTTCAGGTAGTCCAATAATTCTCATATTGTCTCTCCTAGATCTATTTTCCAGGTCTGTCGTTTTCCCAAAAAGGTATTGGACATTTTTTCCATTGTTTCATTTTTTTGGTTTTGCTTGACCGATTCTTGGTGTCTCCTTGACTTATTCAATTCCATTTGTTCGATTCTGATTTTCAATGAAGTGTTTTATTCACTCACTTTTTTATATCTTTTTGTAATCGTCCAATTGAGTTTTTAAGTGACTTGTTTTGTTCTATGGAATTTTTTTTTCCATTTCGCCAATTTTATTTTTTAGAGAGCAATTTTCTTTTTCCAGTTCACTACTTCTGTTTTTCAAGGATTTTATTTCTTTAACTACCCTATCTTTAAATGAGTGGGATGACTTTTCCAGACTCTCTTGCCAACCTCTTTCCTTTTCCCATTTTTCTTCTAGCTCTCTTGTGAGAGCCTTTTTCATTTCTTCTATGAGATCATCTGTGTTGAGGACCAGGTGATATCCTCCTTTGGGAATTCTTCTGGAGACAGTCTGTTTTTAGTCTCCTCAGGGTTTAAAGTCTGCTTTCTATCTCTATAGAAGCTCTCAATGGTTAAGGTCTGTTTAAATTTTTTGATCATTTTGTCAGAGAAGAATCAAAGAAGACTAATTAGCAAAAAATAAAATAAAAAAAAACCCAAATGGAATCTTTCTTTCTTTCTTTCTTTCTTTCTTTTTTTTTGCAGGGGGTGGGGGTGGGGATGGGGTGCTGATGGTGTTACCAAGCTTCCTCTACAGACTTTGGAGGGCAGCAGCCAGGCACTAGCAGAACAGCAATGGCTGTGCTATGTCTGCCTTCTGAGACTCTAAGAGCATGATGAGACACTGCAGGTATGTGTGGCAAGTTCCTTAGAGACCCTAGCTTTTTGGGGTTGTGTTCTTCACCCCTTGTGTTTTTAGCTTCTCTGCTTCTCTAATGGCTTGCTGCCAGGGCAAATTATCCAATACTGTAGTAAAGCTCTCCACGTAGAGATGGCTGAGATCACACCCCATCCCCCTCAGGTCTGCTCAGTTGTGAGCTGCCTCCTGTGCTCTCGCTGCCACTGCCTGATCTCAGCCTGCACCTTATCTAAAACCATTCCCACCCTCAAGTAAAACAGACATTTTCTGGAGAATTTCAAGGGTGTCTTCTCTTGGTAATTTTTTTTTCTTTTTCAGTCAAGCACTAATTCAGAGGCTTATCATGAAATAAAATTCTGAGAGAAAATGCAAAGCTTAAGCAGATGTGTGCCTCTTCTCCGTCATCTTCAAGATATTTATTCTAAACCTATAGTTGAGAGATAATGGATGATATATTGAAATGTGAAATATTAACTGCCTGAATGACATTACAATCAGATGACGCCACATCAGATTGGAGACAGAGCAATATCCTTTTTCTGGGAACTCAACTGATCAATGGGAATAAGGGGTAACAAAATAAGTCCAGAGTTTATACAACCAAGACTTAACAACTATGTGATTTAGGGAAATTTATTCATGCATGTTGAGTCTTAATTCCACATATAGAAAATATACATTAAACATAATTTTAAAACATCTGTCAAAAAGTTGTGTGGTGGTGGAAAAAAATAGATAATCAATATAAACCCCTTTGCAAGTCCTAAATATGATATATATGTAAGTTTTTCTTCCTGAGAGGATTGTAATAGGTCAGTGGTTCTCAGAGTGTGGTCCATGGATCCTTAAAGAATTGTATATTTAAAACCATTTTCATAATAATGATAAGATATTTAAATTACAAATTTATTTAATTTCAATAAATGTGCTCACAAAATAAAAGCTCTTCAGGGAGAATTCTTCCACAATTTTAAACATATTTGGTCCTGGAGTGGGAACAAGATGGTAAAGTACAGGCAGCAACCCTGTTGAATTTTCCTAACATTCCTCTCAAAACAACTTTCAAATAATATATCATATAAATTATGGTATAACAGAGTCAAGAAAAGGTCAGGCTGAGATAATTTTCCAGGGTGAGATAACTTCAGAGTATGGTAAGAAAGGTGTGTGACACCAGGGTAGGGGCTGGCCTGGAGCAAACATGGCCTTAGTATCAGCAGTGAACTAAGGAAATGACTGTAAGAGCAGTAAGCTCATGGAACTTTTACCACAAATATATTAAGGGGGCTGAGCAACTGGTCAGAAAAAAATATAGGGGATCCTGAGCTGGTATGTGGCAGAAGACTGTGTTCCTTTGCTCATACACTGTTCTAGGTCATAGTTCCATAATAAAGAATAAAATTAGCACTTGTGGCCATAGGTAAAAATGCAAGCATTGTCCGGGACAGCACTGGCCACACTTCTCTGATTTCACAACCTAGGAACCACTGAAAAATTTACAGATTCACCAGAATCTGCTCTGAAAACAGATCATAAAATAGCCTGAAGCTTGGGACAATGTCTCCCTACATCCACATGAGCAAAATCCAACTTTAACATAAAGCAAAAAAACAAAAACTGGGCTAGAAAAATGAGGACATAAGCAAAGAAATGACCTGACCAATAAATGTATCACAATGATAGAGATCAAGGCAAAAAAAAATCAAAAGAAAAACAGCTACAAAGAAAAAAAAGTTATAATTAAATACAAAACCAATAAGAATTCTTGGAAGATTAAATTTTAAAAAATGAGTGGTAAAAGAAAAATGAAGAGAAAATAAGAGTGGTGCAAGAAAATTATGAAAAGAAATATAAGACTTCTGAGAATAGAGCCAAAATGGTGTGGTCTCCAAGCAAGCTCTTCCAACAGTCTCCTCCAAACAATGTTAAAGTGGCATTTTAAATTGAATTTGGAAATGGCAGAGTCAAAATGTCAGAATAAAATATTCTTCCAGCCTGAGACAATATAGGGGTTTAAAAACAGAGACCTCTAATAAGGGGTGAAGGCTGATCTAAAAGCCACCAGATTAAAGTATCTGTAGTAAAATTAGTTGGTAGCAATAGAAATGTAGCAACAACTTTGGAAGCGATAGTTAGAATTTCCTGGAAATTGGTTAAAAAGAGATTATAGTGGACTCTGTACTAAAATGAATATAGAGATAGATGTTATTTCACAAATCTATTGACTTTACTGACTTCTGGGTCATAGTTCAAGAGCAAAAGAGTCTACTTTCCCTAACAAGTAAAAACTTTATAATCAGATGATGAGTTGGACATCAACAATCCAATAATAAATAAGATGAAAAGTTATATTTATGAATTACTATCTTATTTTCATTTTCTCATCCTGTCTTGAATTGAGTAAATAATTTCTTTACATAGTCACAGAAGAAATAATGATCTAGGATAATATTATAATATTGACTCAGATGTCACCAAATACGTGTGTTCTTTTCAAAAGTCATTTTCCATCTTTACAGACTAAACACCTTTCCTGCTTAGGTATTAAGGTGAGATATCTTGTATATCAGACTAGATCAGGCATTCTTTGTTATTCAAATCAATTGAATTATTCATTATGTCTATGGAAACAGTGATAAAAGTAATGTTCAGGATACAAGATGATTAATACATACACATTTTTCCTTATTTTTTCTCTGTAGTCACTACTGCAATAACATTGAGTTCTGTGTAGCTTAAGAATGATCTTGGAAGTACTCTCCCTTAAAACCTGAGCTTCCTAGGCAACTTCCAGGAACACTTAGGTCTAAGTCTTGAAGCACTTGATGCTTTGGCATGATATAGTAAAACCTGGTTTGTCCTTTCTTTCTTTCTCTCTCCCATTTTAGTAGTGAGCGTCAGTGGCTAGTGGCATGATGCATCAATTAAAAAAGAAAAATAATGTATGGTTCATTCTTTTTTTTTTTTGATTATTAAACTAGAATCATGTAACTAGGATTTTTCATGAAAAGTGAGAAAGGGATTGCATTTATTCCCGTAAAATTATGGCAACTGTTCCTATATACAGACTAGAGCAAGAACGGAGATGAATGAGATTAGCCAAGGTTTCTGGTCCCTGAAAGAATTTTCTATTTTGTGTTTGCTCACTTGCAGTTTTTATATGGTTATATCTATATTTAGCAATAGCTTTGTTAGTTCCAGACATCAAAGTTTCTAACGTCTTCAATCATTGATTGGTAAACAATGAGATGCTTTTCTATTTTCATTATAACAGTTTTTGGAGGAAAAGATAATCTTTGGCAAGAAAATAAGGCCAAGTTTTGGACTGGTTTGCCAGAAGACATGGAGCAAGAAGTTTATAATTAATAAAGTAAATCAAAAGGAAATGTAAAGAGAAACTGTATATGCAATGTAAATCAAAGAGAAAAAGCTTATTTAGCAGTCTTCAAAACTATATCATGCCTTGATGTTTCAATTATCAACATGCCAAGAGAGGTGAATCATTATTGTTGCTTATGTTTAACTGGCTGCGTACATTCATGGGTCTTCTAAACTTATTTTTAACCTATGAGTGATTTACATTGTAAATTGTGTATCTTTCTTTTTTTAATTTTTTTATTATAGATTTTTATTTACAAGTTATATGTATAGGTAATTTTCCAGCATTGACAATTGCCAAACCTTTTGTTCCAATTTTTCCCCTCTTTCTCCCATCCCCTTGCCCCAATAGCAAGTTGACCAATACATGTTAAGTATGTTAAAACATATATGTCCTAACAGTTATTTTGCTGTACAAAAAGAACTAGAGTTTGAAATAGTGTACTATTAACTCGTGAAGGAAATCAAAAATGCAGGTGGACAAAAATAAAGGGATTGGGAATTCTGTATAATGGTTCATAGTCATCTCCCAGAGTTCTTTCGCTGGGTGTAGCTGGTTCAGTTCATTACTACTCTATTGGAACTGATTTGGTTCATCTCATTACTGAAGATGGCCAGGTCCATCAGAATTGATCATCATCATATAGTATTGTTGTTGAAATATATAATGATCTTCTGGTCCTGCTCATTTCACTCAGCATCAGTTCATATAAGTCTCTCCAGACCTTTCTGACATCCTCCTCCTGGTCATTTCTTACTGAACAATAATATTCAATAATATTCATATACCACAATTTATTCAGCCATTCTCCAGTTGATAGGCATCCATTCAGTTTCCAGTTTCTGGCCACTACAAAGAAACCTGCCACAAAAATTCGTGCACATACAGGTCCCTTACCCTTCTTTAAGATTTCTTTGGGATATAAGCCCAGTAGTAACACTGCTGAATCAAAGGATATGCACAGTTTGATAACTTTTTGAGCATAGTTCCAAATTGCTCTCCAGAATGGCTGAATGTATTCACAATTCCACCAACAATGAATTAGTGTCCCTGTTTTCCCACCTCCCCGCCAACATTCCATATTATCTTTCCCTGCCATTCTAGTCAATCTGACAGGTGTGTAGTGGTATCTCAGAGGTGTCTGAATGTGCATTTCTCTGATTAATAATGACTTGGAGCATCTTTTCATATGGCTAGAAATAGTTTCAATTTTTTCATCTGAGAATAGTCTGTTCATATCCTTTGACCATTTATCAATTAGAGAATGGTTTGATTTATTATAAATTAGAGTCAATTCTCTATATATTTTGGAAATGAGGCCTTTATCAGAACCTTTGACTGTAAAAATGTTTTTCCAGTTTATTGCTTCCCTTCTAATCTTGTCTACATTAGTTTTGTTTGCACAAAAACTTTTCAATTTGATATAATCAAAATTTTCTATTTTGTGATTAATAATGATCTCTAGTTCTTCTTTGGTCATAAATTCTTTCCAAATTGAATACCTTTTTAATCTTCCCTTTGGAAAAATGCTAGAAATGAGTTCAAGACTAAGTTTTAAGCATTTTTTTCCTTAAGTTTTTGTTTTGAGAACATAACAATCCTTGTCAAGTATCTCTTTTAATTAGATATATTTTTATTTCTGCTTTATCTGAAATCAGAATTGCCAACCATGATTTTTTTATTAAAATGAAACATAATAAATTCCCCTTCAGCCTTTTACCCTTACTCTATATGTATCTCTCTGTTTCAAATGTGTTTCTTGAAAACAACATATTTTCAAATTTGGTCTTTTAATCTAGTCTGATATCTGCTTCTGTTTTATGATAGTTCATCCCATTCCCATTTACAATTATGATTACTAGCTCTGTATTTCCTTCCAACCTTTTTTCTCCTTTATATAAACTTTTGTTCTCTCTTTTCACCATGTCCCTCTTTAGTAGTATTTTGTTTCTAACCCCCCAACCCTCTTGATGTTCTCCCTTCTTTTATCCTTCTTCCCTTCTCTTACCTTTTCCTCCTTGTGTTTTTGCCCTCTCTTCTATTCAGCCTTTTCATTTTCTGTTCCCTTTCTCTTTCCCTTTTCTTAATGGGTAAGTACTGAATGATATATATATAACTTTTTTATTGACAGAACATATGAACATATGCCTGGGTAATTTTTTACAATATTATCCCTTGCACTCACTTCTGTTCCGACTTTTCCCTTCCCTCCCTCCACCCTTTCCCCAGATGGCAAGCAATCTTATACATGTTAAATATGTTACACTATATCCTAAATACAATATATGTGTGCAGAATTAAACAGTTCTCTTGTCACACAGGGAGAATTAGAATCAGAAGGTAAAAATAACCTGGGAAGAAAAACAAAAATGCAAACAGTTTACACTCATTTCCCAGTGTTCCTTCTCTGGGTGTAGCTGCTTCTGTCCATCATTGATCAATTGGAACTGAGTTGGATCTTTTCTTTGTTGAAGATATCCACTCCCATCAGAATACATCCTCATACGATATCCTTGTTGAAGTATATAATGATCTCCTCGTTCTGCTCATTTCACTTAGCATCAGTTCATGTAAGTCTCTCCTAGGCCTCTCTGTGGTCATCCTGCTGGTCATTTCTTACAGAAAAATAATATTCCATAACATTCATATACCACAATTTACCGAACCATTCTCCATTTGATGGGCATCTATTCATTTTCCAGTTTCTGGCCACTACAAAAAGGGCTGCCACAAACATTTTGGCACATACAGTTCCCATTCCCTTCTTTAGTATTTCTTTGGAATATTAGCCCAAGTACTGAATGATTTTAATTCCCTCTTTGAGCTCACACTGATGAGATTAAGCTTCATCAAATGTTTATTCCTCCTCTCTTCCTTCCTGGATTGTAATATCTTTTGTGCCTCCTCATTCAATCTAATTTGTCCCATAATACCATGCCTTTCATTTTCTCTTGGTACAATCTTTTTTTTCATCCCTTGACCTCTTTTTCTTTGATATCATCCCTTCAGAGTCCATTCACATTCACATTCACACCCTCTATCCATGCATGCCCACTCTAATTGCTCCAAAAACAGATACAGTTCTTAAGAGCTAGTGGCATCATTTTCTTATCTAGGGATGTAAACAGTTTAACTTTTAAATAATATACCCCCCCCCATTTACCTTTCTCTGCTTCTCTTGAGTTCTGTGTTTGAAGATCACATTTTCTGTTTAGTTCTGGTTTTTTCAATAGCAATGATTGAAAATTTCTTACTTCATTGAACATCATCTCCTCATCTGAAAGTTAATGCTCAGTCTTTTTGGGTAGTTAATTCTTGCTTGTAATCCCAAGTCCTTTGCCTTTTGGAATATACTATTCCTGGCCCTCCATTCTTTTATTGTAGAAGCTGCCAGATCTTTGATACTCATGATTGTTGCTCCCTGATGTTTGAATTTTTTTGTTTTGTTTTGTATTTTTTATTATTTTTTCCTTGAGATTGTACTTCTTGAGTTTTGCAACAAATTTCCTTGGAATTTTCCTTGGGGGATCCCTTCCTAGAGGTTTTTGATGGATTTTGTCAATTATTATGGCCCCTCTGATTCTAGTATATCAGAAAAGTTTTCCTAGATAAACTTATTATATTATACTTAATTATACTTTTAAAGGTATTGCTTTATTCAGAGGATTCTTTTTTTTTGACCTATTGATTTTTTAAGGAATTCTTTTCTTCAGTCAATTTTTACCTTCTTTTTCCAAACTATTGACTCTCTTTTGCATATTTCTCATTTATTTTCTTCTATCTTTTTTATTTGCCTTTTAAAAATTTGTATGAGCACTTCCAAGAAGGCTCTTTGGGCTTGAAACCAATTCAAATAACTCTTTCAGATTTCCTCTTTAGTCATTTTGTCCTCATCTGAGTTACTCTTTTGGTCTTCCCTGTCACCATAGTATCTTTCTATGGTCAAGGTTCTTTTCAATTTCTTGGTAATTTTATTTCCTTTTTTTTATTTCCTCTTTTATACATTTTATAGTTGAGCTGTGCTCCCTGGGCAATGGGGGCCTTATTCCAAGCTTCTTGTGCATCTCTGTGCTTTGGCTTTGACCGCAGGTGACCCTCATATTTGGTGCCTTCCTCACAGTAGGGCTCCTGCTCTTTCCAGGAAACATCTGGTTTCCCTAGCCAGCAATTTGCTTTCTGAGCTGAGACTGGAGGCTGCCCTATTAGTTTGGTCCTCTACTGAGATGGTTCTGAGGGTTTCAGTTGTTCATCTGCTTTGATTTTAGAACCTCTCACCAGCTTTCCCAGTCAGTCTGAATTGTGCTGAACATCTTTTACTCTAGTGAGACTGATTTTTCTTGATCTTTCCAATTCATCTTGAGCTGAAAAATGGTTTCATTCCATTCTATTAAGATATTTGGTTTCATGTGGTTTCCAAGAGAAATTGGGAGAGCTCCAGCAGCTTCCTGGCCGGGAACGTACAGGTGCTTGTGCCTTTCCTCTTTGTACTAGAGAGTGAGTTGGGGGAGTGGAAAGGATAATAGCTTTCCTTTTGGACATGTTTAATTTAATATGTAGGCATATTACCTGGTAAGAATTCTTAAATACATAGTCAGTGATACAGCACTTGGTCTCAGTAGAGACTTGTTCTGTACATGTAGATCTGGGAGTCATATGCATAGATAATAATTAAATACAAGTGAGTTAATGAGATTACTGAATGTAATAGTCAAAGGGACTCAGGATACAGCAAAGGAAATTAAATAGTTCTTAGAATAGTAGATTGATAATGAAGAAAGATAAGAATTTCAAAAACAAAGAGAGGACAAGTTATTCAGGAGAAGATAGTCAACAGTATCAAAATGAGGCAGAGAGGGCAAAAACATAGAGGATAAGAGAAAGTCATTACATTTGGCAGTTAAGTAGCATTAGTAATTTTGAAGACAGGGATTTCAATAGAATAACAAGGTTAGAAAACAGAAGGCAGAAGGCTTAAAATAGAGTAAAATGTACTGGACTAGTAGAGTCTATAAAAGTTTACCATCATTCCTCTGCATTGTTCATTAAAAGTTGTTTCTCAGTTAAGAAGTCTTGGAGAAAGTTCAAAGAATGAAGTCATCCTCTAACTGGAATCCTACTAACAGTAGAGTAACAACAATCAACAATAATAACAAATAACAACCAATAATAGCAACTGGCATTTGTGTATCATTTTTTATTTTGTCAAGTGCTTTATTTTATTTTGTTTAAGTGCTATGAGTCCATCTCATAGGGGCAGCACTAACTTCAGCTGCTATTGATCCTCCTATGCCAGACGTGTAGGTGTCTGCTTTAATCTTTGGCCAGTGACTGGGCCAATTGGCACCTCTAAAGACTATATGATCTGCACCTGTGTCTACCAGTCCTTCTAATGGTAGGCCATTTATATAGATCGTGAGCATAGGTTGGTCAGTTGTTACAGCTGCTGTCCAGTATATTGCTGGATTTTGTGGTCTGGAATCAGAATCTGGGTGACTATCACCAGGCTGCTTATTAGGATTCTGTATGAGTAAACCTAATATTACTGCTTCTCCTGAGTGATAAGTCACACATTGTCTGCCTGTATCGGTGATTGGGATATTATCTACACATTCCCCAGTTTCCCACATCAGTGTGTGGATGGACATTGTTTTGTATGTACAAAAAGGAGGTGAAATGGTCAAGCCTACTGTGCCTAGAGACAAGGGATCCATAAGTTGGATAGGAACAAATTTCACCTCTCCAGGGGGGTATCTCAATAGTCCCAGCTATATACCACTCTATTCTCCCTAATTATAATCCCTGTCTCCCATCAGGTTGTTTCATGGCTGATTGATTGTGTAATCCCTTTATCCCATCCTATGGCTTCCTGGCTGATTGATCATATTGGGGTACTGGACTTCTAGGCACTCTCTGGGTGCACCATTGGCTGCCATCATGCCCCAAGTTTTGTCTGGGGCCCTGGGGCTGGGCCCCTCATCCTGTTTCCCTGAACCTGTCTACATTCTGAGGCCCAATGGACACCTCTGACACATTTTGGGCATGGAGTATTGTGTCTTGTTCTCCCACCCTGTTTTCTCACTCTGTCTCTATACCAACATTGAGCTTTCAGATGCCCTACTTTACCACACTGAAAGCATTTACAAGTATCTCTGGAAGTGCCTTGCCAGAAGGGACCCTGTCTTCCCATGTTGGGATCTTGGAAAGTCTGCATCATAACTCGGCTATAAAAGGCATTTGTGCCCACTGTGGCATAGCGTCTTATGAAGTCCTCTAAAGGAGCATCCTTGTGCAGTCCTAGTATAAATCTTCTGCAAACCTCATTAGCATTTTCCTTAGCAAGTTGCCTTATCAAACATCTGTTGATGCATTTTCACCATTGGTTCTTGTGATCCCAGTCTGCAAACGTCCCACAAAGTCAGCAAAGGGTTCATTTGGCCCTTGTGTTATTTTTGTGAAGGCCTTACCCTTGTCATCTTTATTGTGAAGCCCATGCTTTGATAGCATTAGAAGCAATTTGCTCATATGCTGCTATGGAATAATTAATCTGTACTGTGACGTCTGCATAGGGACCTACACCTGTTAGTAGGTCTTAAGTGATTGCAGCATGAAATGCACTTTGACTATTTTGTTGGGATTGTATCCTACAGAGCTCACTATATTCAGAAAGCCACAAGTAATTTTGTCCAGGTTCTAGGCATACCCTTGCTATTGATTTCCAGTCATTAGGGTCAAGATTTCAAAAACCAAATTCTGTAATAACATATTAACATAAGCTGATGTAGCCTCATAAAGAGTGCAAGCCTTTTTCAGGTCTTTGAGGATTTCTATGTTAAAAGGAGCGTATCTTTGACTTTCTTGACCTGAAGAATTAAACTGTTGTATTACAGGAAAAATGTGGGATTGGATTTCTGCGACATTAATCCCTTCAGCTTTGACCTTCATTAGTCCCTGTTGCAATCTAATTATAGGAGTAGTTGGATGCTGGGGGGGAGGTGCTGGTGCTGTCACTGCCCCCCCCCCCTCCTCCCTCCATCCCGGAGGGGGAAGTTGATGGAGGAGAGTCAATTACCTGCTCCTGAGGTGGGGCTGAAGCTGCCTAAAATTCATCACACTCTAAAGCCTCACTTAAGTCTCCATGCCCTGTGGGGATATGGTCATTAATCTCTTCATTGTCTTCCTCCTTAATATCAGGCTTCCCCATTTGGTTACTTTTAGCAGTTTTTTTCTTTCTTCTTAGCAGTAACTGTATTATATTGTATAAATAGAATGCCTCCATGGAAATTGAATGAGGACCGTTTTCATTGTAATATGCGGAGAGCTGTTGCCCAATCAATGTCCAATTATCTCAAGAGATTTGCTCTTTTTCTATGAACCAAGGGGAGGTGTGGTTTAATGTACCCAGAAGTCTAGCTATCTGTTCCCAAGTTATAAGTAGCCCTTGTCCTTCTATCAGCTTAAGCATGCTTTCTATAGCACCACTCCTGGGTGTGGTTGAAGGGGTTGGGGGCGGGGATGGGATATCTTTAGCTAGCATCTGTCCCATTTCAGCCAAAAAAAAGATTACTACTTTAGTTTTTAAGAAAATAAGTTCCCTGTTTGTCTATTAACAATACTCACCCAAGTTCCTGGTCACTGGAGACTTCTTCAGTAAAAGTAGGGTCCTTGGTTCCCATGCTTGGGCGCCAAATGTGATGACAGCATATTTTAAAATCAGCCGGAGTCAGGAATTCAGGTTAGGGGAAAATATTCAATCTTTATTCTCAGTAGAGATGAAGAAAGATTGGGTAGAAGGGAATCAGCAATAGCAATGTGTACAGCTGAGTCAAGAAGCTAGCCAGACCAGAAGCCACAAGACCAGCAGCCACCAGAACAGAACCCAGGCAGCCATCTCCCCCAGCCTCTCTTCCTGCCCCTCTGCCTCCATATATATATATATATATATATATATATATATATATATATATATATACATATATATATATATATATTAATAGAGTATTGTCCAATTACTATTTAGCCTCATGTGCTTGGGACCTCAGCGCATCAAGTGAAGCCTCAGCCCATTACATATTTTAACACTAGATGTATGGATTTTAATAAAATTCAAAATAGATACAAAAGAGGAAGCTAGAGTGGTGTCAAGCTATCAAGGTATTAGCTACTAACTGAGAAAAGCTTCTTCTAAAAAAAAGACTTATCAAACTGACTTGAGAAGGAATCTAGAAATTCTAAAATACAGAATTGAGAAGAAAGTACATTCCAGTTGAGGAGACTATTAGTGAAAGCATGGGAGCAGGAAATTAAGTGCTTCATATGAGAAACAGCAAGAAGAAAATGATAGACTAGATAAAGGTTAATAATGTGCAATGTGACTATAAAGGTCAATTGAGGTCAGAATATAAGGAAATTTAAATGTCAGAAAAGCATTTAAAATCCTTATAAATCTTAGTTGAATCACACTGTATTTTATTTTAAAAAGGGAGTAATATGGGCTATCACTTAGATTTTTGATGTTAGTGCTGGCCGGACTGAGGACAAATTTGAGGGAAGATGATTAATAAATACTATTAAAATAATCAAGACATAAGTAGATGGGCACCTGAGTTAGGGTAGCAACTGTATTAGTAGTAGTAAAGGGGAAAATTGGAGAGATATGGTAGGAGGAAAAATGTAATAGCTCCTTTGAGTTCAATTCTCAAATTGCACTGGCATTGAAAAAGCACAGTCACCAGAGGAAAGATTGTTACTACAGCCAGGTTGTAAGGAAAGCCCTATACAGGGAACATATTTTCATTAACCACATCTGGGAGTAATAATATAATTTGTTAGAAAACTATCTGGGAGTCGTTCAAATGAGAAAATAAAACACTTGAGAACTCCTGGCATAAAGTAACTGTTAAATAAATGTTTATTCCCTGCTTTTTTCATGAACCTCACTAGTATTCATAACCTTTGTTTGTTATTTTGTTTTATTTTTTAGTTCCAAATTCTCTTCCTCCCTCCCTCCTCTATCACCTCCTGGAGAAATATAGCAATTTGATATAGATTAAAAATGTGCTGTCCTCTTTACTATAAGTCTTAATTGTTTCTATGATTTATTCTTTGATTCATTCATTTTTTAGGATTGAATTGTTTAATTTCAAGCTAAGTTTTAACCTATGCTTCTGTGGCCAGTTTTTTTAAATGTAGTTTTTATTGTGATCTGAGAAAAATGCACTTAATATTTCTGCTTTGCTTCATATGCTTTACTTTTTCCTCTTGTGATTCATTCAAATTTCCCTTTAAGAATTTAGATATGGTGGCACAGTGGATAGAGAACCAGCCCTGAAATCAGGAGAACCTGAGTTCAAATCTGGCCTCAGACACAACACTTTCTTGCTGTTTGAAATATTTTCTCCTTTATCTAGGAGTACTGGGATTTAGCTATAACATTCCTGGGAGTTTTTATTTTGGGATCTTTTCCCAAGAAGTGATCACTAGATTATTTCCATTTCTACTTTACTGTTCAGTTCTAGAATATCAGGGCTATTTTTCTTGATCATTTATTGAATAATGGTGGCTGGATTTATTTGGTTGATGGTTTTCAAGTAGTTCAATAATTCTTAACTTGTCTCCTCATTCTATTTTGCAGATAAGTTGTATTTCTTATGAAACATTTAACTTTTATTCTGTGTTTTTTTCATTTAAAAATCTTTGTTTTCTTGTTTCTTGTTTTATAGTCATTAGTTTCCTCTTATCTAGTTGTAATTTTTAAGAAATTATTTTCTTCTATGAGCTTTTAAAACAATAATTTTCAGTTCTTCTCATTGAATTATTAAATATCTTTTCCAATTTGGCCAAATCTTATTTTTAGAGTTCTTTATAGTGGATTTTTGTGCTTCTTTTAACATTTGGCTCATTTTTTTTTTTTAAGATTTTCTTCACAATTTTTGTGCCTCTTTTACCAAACTGTTATCTCTTTTTTACATCATCTTAATTCCTTTCCTCCATTTTTCCTCTTTTTCTCTTATTTGATTTTTAATATACCTTTGGATTTCTTTCAGATGCTGAACCAAATCCACATTTTTATTTGATAATTTGAATGTAGCTGTTCTGATGTCAATGTCTTCTTTTGAGTCTATGCTCTGTTCTTTGTTAAAGATAATAATTTTCTATTGTCTGGTTCTTTTCCTTTTTAATGTTCATTTATCTAGCCTTTTTCTTGACTTTTATAAAAACTTTATAAAAACTTTTTTATATAAAAATGAGTTCTGCTCTGAGTTGGAGAAGGCACTAGGTCAATATTTTCGTTTTTTTCATGCTTCTCTGTTCAGTTACTTTGGGAGATCTGTACATTTCAGCCAACTACTGATTGGACAATACTCTATGGGCATATGCTTGGAAAATGGTCCTTTCCACTATCCATGCTGGCTCAATGATTGGTATATACAGAGAATTGTAGGAGGGACTAGGGGGTAGAGTAAGACTAGCCAGAGTCACTCTCTTGGCAGTAGATGAGGGAGAAGGCAGTCATGGAGATTCTGCTTCCATCCTGTTCAATCCTGCATCTAAGACCAAGAATAAAGACTAAGGACTTTTGCTTATCCTGACTCTGGCTGATTCTGAGGTATCCTGGGTGCTAGCGTGGTAGTCACAATCAGCATCTTTTTAGTTGATGCTATGGTCTATGAGTGACCACAAGCACTCTTTTTTCACTCTGGAACAGGGACCAGGTTGCTTACTACCACTAATCCCCCTTGTGGCAATGATGCAGAAGTGAACATAAACATGATATCTGAGTCCTGCATTAAGTGCATGAAAATATCTCCTCAAATTTTCTTCTGATCAATTGTCTAGCCCTTTTATCATCTGTGAATTAAGAAATCTGGAAGTCACTGTTCAGTTGAACCCAAGTCCTACAAGGAGTGGGTCACTAATAGCTGCCTGATAAAGGGAGCAAGGTCCTTGCTGCTAGTTTTCCCCAGCATTGATTTTTGCTCCATTCTCACTAGAGAAAAATCGCCTCTCCTTGTGACCTACTAAGTTATATTGGGATGGAAATTAGTGACCCTCATGCTTGTATTAGTTTGTTCACTCCACAATTTATATTGAAGATTTATTTTAATGTGGTTTGGATGGAAATTTGTGAGTGTTCAGGGGATACCTTGACTTTACTCTGTAATCTTGACTCTGTCCTCATGTTTGCTTAGTTCTTTAGTGTAGGCATGCATTTAAATAGCAAATTAAATAAACAAATAATAAAAGGTATGGCTAACATATATACTCAAAATGTGGTAAAACTTTTACAGTAAAAAATTATGAAAATCAGGAATTGAAAATAATGGGACTTTTTTTGAATTTATGAATAGTGAAATGCAAAGCATCTAAATCATAATGTGTACATGGACTACAATTAAAATGAGGTATTTGGAGTGTAATTTTATCTGATCATATTCTTCAGTTTTTATTTTGAAAATAATTACATCCTCTGAAAGTTTCTATGGTGAAGGAATAATTTATGGTATTCTCTTTGTGTATTGATTCTCTATATATTATATCTATATTATATATTAGATATATTTTATATATAATATATAACTATATATTACATCTAATTATATACAGTTATATATTTATATTATTATAGTTATAATATATATTCATATATTTTATGTTACATCTATATTATATATTTTATCTACATATTTTAGAAATGAGAATTTTCTCTTCTGCTTTCATTAATTTAATTTCCTATAAAACTTTTTCAAAAATTTCATGTAGTTGAAACTGGTTTTTTTAATTGCTTATATACTATCTAGTTTATTTAGTTAACTTTCCCTTAGCCATAGTTGAAAAAGATACTTGATTTCATTTTCTTCTACTTACATGAAGTGATCTCTTGTGTTATATTTTTGTCTGTCTTTCTTTAGACATATATGCACTATATGTGTATATATACATATGTATGTGTGCATATGTTTATATATAATATGTATATATAAACTTATGTTTGTAAATATCTATATCTATGTCTATCACCTATCCACCCATCCATCCATCTATCTATATATATCCCACAACTAATATTCTTCATCTATTTGAAAAAGATGTATACTGTCTATTACAACCAAAATCCCCTTCCTGAAAATTAGGGAGGCTATTAATGATCATTTATAATTTAAGACATAAAATAAAGTAAATTGGTGCCTCTTAAATATTTTATATTTTAAACTTATCCTGAGATTACTTTTTCACCTTCTATTTCATATCTTCAAAATTTAATGGAAATGCATTTATACAACATCTTCATCATAATTCTTAGTCCAATGTTGTGATTAGTTTGCAAGGGGGACAAAGAAGAAGAAGGAAAATAAAAAGAATGAAAAGAGACTATTGAATACTCAGGGACTTATTTCCCCTCTATTTCCAAAACTGTTAAAGATGAAAATCTGTCAAGCAGATAACAAGATAATGTGACAGTTTTAGTACTTTCTTAATCAAGTGGAAAAAGCCTTTTATTCAAATGTGTGTCCTTAGGATAGGCTTGGGTTTGTATCACAAATAACCTAACTCATCATTATTAAGTGACTGTGGTTAATATGAAGGGGGAGGGGAAGTAATCTCAGAGCAGGTTATCAATCAATAGCTCACTTACAGTTATTTATTATGCCTCTATTATATGCCAGCTACTGTGCTGGGCAATATAGACACAAAGACAAAAATGAAATATCTGACATCTAGAAGCAAAACTACTCTTAGGGGAGACATCATAAACACATGCACATGTAATAATAATAACCATTTCCATTGCTTATTCCAAAAGGGCAGATTGGTTGAAACAGCTCCCTCAAAATCTCTTCCCTCAGGGAATTCTCTCAACTATGGAAACCTTATACATGTGGATAAACCTTTGCTCTTATAGTTTAATAGAGCCTTGAGCCTAAAAAGAGATGCAAAGTTTTTACACACATCACATACACACATAAATACACATATACACAAACATTCACATACACATGAATAAAAAATACATATAGAAGCATATCATTAGATCTTTACAACTCAAACTTTATTAGCTTTCCATGGGAAAACAGTTAAAACTTAGCTCTTGTTAATAATGAGTGTCCTCTGCAAAGAGAAGTAGAATAGTATTCAATATTCAGTACTAATTAAGTATGAGACTACTTTTGTCCTCTCTAGCAAAAAAAAATACTAAACAAAAATGTCTTATAAATATTTTCATTAACTAAAAAGATTATTTGGCATGCTGAAAACAAAATAAAATGAACAATTACTTTATAATTGTAATATCATTGATCTTTTATAAAGAAGAATTTCATTGCTTTTTAGTCACTTAATTTGTATCTAACTCCTTGTTTCCCCATTTGCTGTTTCCTGGACAGGGATACTGAAGTGCTTTGCCATTTTCTACTCCACTTCATTTTATACCTGATGAACTAGGGGCAGAGTTAAATGACTGACTCAGGGTCACATAGCTAAAAAGGGACTGAGTTTGAACTTATGAAAGTGAGTTTTTCTAACTCCAGACTCAGTGCTTTATCTGCTGTATCATCTGGCTTTCATATGTAAAAATAGTATATATTTAAAAGTTTTTTTGTGTGTGTGTGTGTTTGCACATGCATACACAAATGTGTAAATATATGCATGTATTGTATACATAAAAGCATATACACATAAAATTCACTCCTATGCATATACCCATAAACATGTATACATAATGATATATATACACATATATAACAATTACATTTTGCTATGATTTTCCTTTGTGAGATTGACATTTCAATTTATCAAAGCATAAGCATATTTTGGAATTGCATAATAAGCTTTGTAACATATTACATTAATTTTCACTGTTTCTCTCAAAGTCCATGTTTTATCCCAAATGAGGGCTGGACTTGTGTTTCTCCTGTTTGTGGTCATCTATTTCAAGAAGGGTGTAGCTTAGGAACAAACTTCTATTGCCACTCATAACCAAGGAAGAAATCAAGGAACATCAGTCTAACTGGAACTTAGGAAATTGCTTTCAACATTAGAAACAATTACCAGTACTTTCTATTCACTCAATTTCCACTTTCTATTCTATTTATTCCCCAACTCAGGGAAAACACACAAATCAGAGAAGCTAGTGATATAAAGCCCACATTCAGGCTTAGGTTCATTTAAGTCAATAGAGGTGATTTAGCTGTCATGTGCTTAGTTTATCACTTGTGGTAATTCTCTTTTTCATATTTAAATCCCTTTTTAACCTGATATCCTGAACACCTTCCTGTATTTTCAATTTTCTTATACTTTACACTATTACATTGTTCTTCAATAAAGCATTATTACTATTACACTTTTGTAGTGATGCCTGTAATACTCCTCCTCTTCCTCTCTTTCTTCTCTTGAGTTCTTTAGCATAATTCAAAGCTCAATTCAAATCTCACCTTTTACATGAAACCTCTCCAACACTAGCACTCACACCCCAGCTCCTACTGTCTAGATTTTCTACCATCTATTTAGCATATATTTTGTATTAATCTGTTTACTTTCATGTCTGCCTACCCATTAAGATGCAAATATATTAAAGTAGGAAAATACCCCAATTTTTTTTGTTTTTTAGAGCTGTGCACAAGATTTGACACAAAAGGCACTGAATAAATACTTAGTAATTGATTGGTAGATTACTGTTGTTTGATCAGAGTCACATACATATACATAGAGATGTGTATGGATATGAAACTTTATTAATGTGCCCTCCTCAAAGTAGACAATTGAGAAAATTATACTACTACTAACTTGTACATTTATTCAGCCACCAACAGAAAATCCTTATGTGAAATATCCATCCTCAAAAGATGTTATTATTCAGTTACTGAATTTAAAAAAATAGGAGTTTTCATAAGCAATATACAATAGTAAACTATTTATCCTTTTCAAATGAAAAATATTGCATTATAAGTTCAAAATGTTCTTTTTAAATTGAAACTTTTTACTTTCCAAATATATGCATGATAATGATATTAATTAACCCCTGCAAAACCTTGTATTCTGATTTTTTTACCCCTCCTCTCAACTAATTTAGATGGCAACTAATTTAATATATGTTAAACATATACAATTTCAAAAATTATTATGTTGCACAAGAAAAATCAGATAAAAAGAAAAAATGAGAAAGAAAATAAAATGCAAATAAACCAAAAGAAGAGTGAAAAATAACATGTTGGGATTCACACTCAGTTCTCACAGTCCTTTCTTTGGTTGCACATGGCTCTCTTCATCACAAGATCATTGAATCAAAATCATTCCCATTGTTGAAAAAAGCCATGTACATCAGAATTTATCATTGTTTAATCTTTCTATTGACATGTACAATATTGTCTTTGTTCTACTCATTGTTTCTACTCATTTCATTGTCCTACTCAATCTACTCAATTCATGTAAGTCTCTTTAGGTCTCTCTGACATCATCCTGCTGATCATTTCTTATAGAACAGTAATGTTCCAAAACATTCATATAGCATAACTTATTCAACCATTCTCCAACTGAAGGGCATCCACTCAGTTTCCAGTTTCTTGACACTACAAAGAGGGCTGCCACAAAGACTTTTACACATGTTAGCCTCTTTCCCTCCTTTAAGATTTCTTAGAGATATGGACTCAGTAGAAACAGTGCTGGATCAAAGGGTATGTACAGTTTGATAAACTTTTGGGCAGAGTTTCAAATTGTTCTCCAGAATGGTTGGATTAATTCCCAATTCTACCAATAAAGAATTAGTGTTCCAGTTTTCCCACATCCCTTCCAACATTCATCGTTATTTTTTCCTGACATCTTAGCCCATCTGAGAAGTGTGCAGTGGTAACACAGAGTTTTCTTAATTTGCATTTCTCTGATCAATACTGATTTAGAGCACCTCAAGAAAAGATATTTAGAAAAGTTAGTCATGATAGATCTGTGGAGAAAATTGAATGGAGACAAAAACTGGCCCTAGTAAATTGCCCTGTTGTCTGTAGAGGAAGCTTGGAAATACCCCACTGCATCCAATAAGCAGACTGTAGGGTTTTTTGTTTGTTTGTTTGTTTGTTTTTTCTCAAAATGAGCAAAAAAGAAAAGCAGACTCTATTGATAGCTGCTATATGGAAAGAGAGCAGACTTGAAAACCCTGAGGAGATTAAAACACTTTGTCTCTAGATCCAAAGATGAATATGATCTGACACCCATCACACAAGTTTCTCATAGAAGAAATTAAAAATTATTCCAAAAGAGAGCTAGAAGAAAAATGGAGAAAGGAAAGGAAAGATTGCAAGAGGGTCAGAATAAGTCAAATTATTCACTAAAAGACAGAGTAGATAAAGAAATCAGCTCCCTGAAAAATAGAATTTCCAAATTGGAAAAGATAAACAAGTCCCAAGAAAACAGAATTTGTGAAGTGGAAAAGGTAAACAATTCCAAGGAAAATAGAATTTGTGAATTGGAAGAAGAAAATAATTATTTTTTAAAAAATTGGTGAAATGGAAAAAAATCCATAGAACAAAACTCATTTAAAAACTCATGTGGAAAAATACAAGAAGAAATTTTAAAAAGTAAATGAAGAAAATATTCACTAAAAATAAGACTTGAACAAATGGAAATTAATGACTTGAGGAGATACAAAAAATCAGTCAAGCAAAACCAAAAAAAAAAAAAAAAAAAAATAGAAAAAAAATTTCAATACCTACTTGGGAAAACTACAGACCTAGAAAATAGATCTAGGAGAGAGAATCTAAGGATTATTGGACTGTGAAAATTATGATAAAAAAGAGCCTAGATACTATTTTACAAGAAATCATCAAAGAGAACTGCCCAGATGTAATAGAATCAGAAGGTAAAATAGGCATTCAAAGAATTCATCGAACACATTCTGAAAGAGACCCTAAAATAAAAACCCCAAAGAATATTGTGGCCAAATTTTAGAACTATCAGATTAAGGAAAAAATTTTACAAGCAGCCAAAAAAAAACCAATTTAAATACCGAGGTTCCACAATAAGGATCACCCAAGATCTGGCTGCCTCTACACTAAAGGAGCGAACGGCCTGGAATCTGATATTCCAAAAGGCAAAAAGAACTTGGAATGCAGCCAAGAATAAACTACCCAGCTAAGCTGAGCATTTTCTTCCAGGGAAGAAGATGGACATTTAATGAAACAAATGAATTCCATTTGTTTCTAAGGAAAAAAACCAGAACTAAACAAATAATTTGATCTCTAACCATAGGACTCAAGAGATGCAGAAAAGGTAAAAAGAACTCTTCAGAATTGTATTTCTGTTGTGGATATACAAAAAGAATACATGTATAATTTGATTTTACTGATATAACATAAAAAAGGAAAGTAGATATGGAAAAGGGATGATGGCAGAATAAGGTGGGAAGGAGGGATAAAAAGAGGGAAACCACATTCCACGAAGAGGCAAAGGAAACTTATCATATCTGAGGGAATTTAGAGAGGGGGAGGAACATTGTGTGAATCTTACTGTCATCAGAGTTGGCTCAAAGAGAAAATAATTTACATTTGTTTTAGAGAAAATTCTCTCTCACCTCATTAAAAAAGGGGGAGAGAAAAAGGGAAAAGAAAAAGAGTAATAATGGAAGGAAGGGGAAAAGATTCAAAGGGGGGAGGGAGGGATCCTAAAGAGGGTAAGCATCATGATACAAGTGGGGTACATAAGTTCAAAAAGAGGAAAGATGGTTGGGGGAAGAAAGAAAAAGTAAAGCATAATCTGGGGTTATTAGGATGGCAGGAAATACAGAATTAGTAATTCTAAACATAAATGTGAAAGGGATGAACTCCCCCATAAAGAGGAGGCAGATAGCAGACTGGATCAAAAGTCAGAACCCTATAATATGTTGTATACAAGAAACACATTTAAAGCAGGGAGATACATATAGAGTAAAGGTAAAAGGCTGGAGCAAAATCTATTATGCTTCAGGTGAAGTCAAAAAAGCAGGGGTAGCCATCCTTATCTCAGATCAAGCAAAAGAAAAAATTGATCTAATTAAAAGAGATAAGGAAGGAAACTACATCCTGCTAAAGGGTAGCATAAACAACGAAGCGATATCAATATTAAACATATATGCACTAATTGGTATGGCATCCAACTTCCTAAAGGAGAAGTTAAGAGAGTTGCAAGAAGAAATAGACAACAAAATTGTAATAGTGAGAAATCTCAACCTTGCACTCTCTGAATTAGACAAATCAAACCACAAAACAAATAAGAAAGAAATTAAAGAGGTAAATAGAATATTAGAAAAATTAGGTATGTTAGATCTTTGGAGAAAAATGAATGGAGACAGAAAGGAATATATACTTTCTTCTCAGCAGTTCATGGAACCTATTCAAAAATTAACCATATATTAGGACATAAAGACCTCAAAATTAAATGCAAGAAAGCAGAAATAGTAAATGTTTTCTTTTCAGATCATGATGCAATAAAAACTACATTTAACAAAAAGTTAAGGGTAAATAGACAAAAAGTAATTGGAAACTAAACAATCTCATCTTAAAGAATGGTTGGGTGAAGCAGCAAATTATAGATACAATTAATAATTTCACTCAAGATAATGACAATGATGAGACGTCATACCAAAATTTGTGGGATGCAGCCAAAGCTGTAATAAGAGGGAATTTTATATCCTTAGAGGCTTACTTGAATAAAACAAAGAAAGAAAAGATTAATGAATTGGGCTTGCAATTAAAAAAAACTAAAAAAAGACCAAATTAAAAAACCCCCAATTGAAATTCTAAAATTAAAAGTTGAAATTAATAATATTGAAAGAAAAAAAAACTAAGAATTGTTTCTATGAAAAAGCCAATAAAATAGATAAGCCTTTGGTAAATCTGATTAGAAAAAGGAGGGAGGAAAATTAGTAGTCTTAAAAATGAAAAGGGAGAATTTTCCAATGAAGAGGAAATTAGAGAAATAATGAGTTATTTTGCCCAACTTTATGCCAATAAATTTGATAACCTAAGTGAAATGGATGACTACCTCCAACAATATATATTTTCCAGATTAATAGAGTAGAAAGTAAATTGCTTGAATAGTCCCATTTCAGAAAAAGAAATAGAACAAGCTGTTATTTAACTCCCTAAGAAAAAATCCCCAGGACCAGATGGATTTAAATGTGAATTTTACCAAACATTTAAAGAACAATTGGCCCCAATGCTATATATATATTATTTGATAAAATAGGGAATCAAGGAGTCCTACCAAATTTGTTTTATGACACAGACATGGTACTGATACCTAAACCAGGTAGGCTGAAAACAGAGAAAGAAAATTATAGACCCATCTCCCTAATGAATATTGATGCTAAAATCTTAAATAAGATATTAGCAAAAAGACTACAGAAAATCATCTCCAAGATAATACACTATGATCAAGTAGGATTTATACCAGGAATGCAGGGCTGGTTCAATATTAGGAAAACTATCAATATAATTGGCCATGTTAATAACCAAATTAACAAAAACCATATGATCATCTCAATAGATGCAGAAAAACCATTTGACAAAATCCAACATCCATTCCTATTAAAAACACTTGAGAGTATAGGAATAAATGGACTTTTCCTTAAAATAATCAGCAGCATCTATTTAAAACCATCAGTAAACATCATATGTAATCGGGAAAAATTGCAACCAATCCCAAGAACATCAGGAGTGAAACAAGGCTGCCCACTATCACCATTACTATTCAATATTGTATTGGAAATGCTAGCTTTGGCAATAAGAGTTGAGAAAGAGATTAAAGGAATTAGAGTAGGCAATGAGGAAACCAAATTATTACTCTTTGCTGATGATATGATGGTATACTTAGCGAACCCCAGAGATTCTACTAAAAAGTTATTAGAAATAATCCACAACTTTAGCAAAGTTGCAGGATACAAAATAAACCCACATAAATCACCAGCATTCTTATATATCACTAACAAAATCCAATAGTTAGAGTTACAAAGAGAAATTCCATTTAAAGTAACTACTGATAGTATAAAATACTTAAAAATCTATCTGCCAAGGGAAAATCAGAAACTTTATGAACAAAACTACACTACTTTTCACACAAATTAAGTCTGATCTAACCAACTGGAAAAATATTAATGCTCTTTGATAGAGCAAGTAAATATAATAAAGATGACAATACTAACTTAAGTAATCTATTTGTTTAGCACTATACCAATCAGACTCCCAAAAAACTATTTTAATGACCTAGAAAAAATAACAACAAATTCATATGGAAAAACAAAAGGTCAAAAATTTCAAGGGAATTATTGAAAAAAAAATCAAATGAAGGTGTCTTAGCTGTACCACATCTAAAATTATATTATAGAGCAACAGTTACCCAAACCATTTGGTATTGGCTAAGGAATAGATTAGTTGATCAGTGGAATAGATTATGTTCAAAGGACACAACTATAGCAACCTAGTGTTTGACAAACCCAAAGATCCTAGCTATCGGGATAAGGACTTACTGTTTGACAAAAATTGCTGGAAAAATTAGAAACTAATATGGCAGAAACTAGGCATTGATCCACACTTACCACCGTACACCAAGATAAGGTCAAAATGGGTTCATGACCTAGGCATAAAGAATGAAATTATACATAAATTAGAGGAACACAGGATATTTTACTTCTCAGACCTGTGGAAGAGTAAGGAATTTTGACCAAAGAAGAACTAAAGATCATTACTGATCACAAAATAGATAATTTTGATTATATCAGATTGAAAAGTTTTTGTATAAACAAAACCAATGCAGACAAGATTAGAAGGGAAGCAATAAATTGGGAAATTATTTTAATAATCAAAGGTTCTGATACAGGCCTCATTTCCAAAATATATAGAGAATTGACTCTAATTTATAAGAAATCAAGCCATTCTCCAATTAATAAATGGTCAAAGGATATCAACAGACAATTCTCAGATGAAGAAATTGAAACTATTTCTAGCCATATGAAAAGATGCTCCAAGTCATTATTAATCAAAGAAATGCAAATTAAGACAACTTTGAGATACCACTACACATCTGTCAGACTGGCTAGAATGACAGGGAAAGATAATGTGGATTGTTGGAGGGAATGTAGGAAAACAGGGACTCTGATACATTGTTGGTGGAATTATGAATACATCCAACCATTCTGGAGAACAATTTGGAAGTAAGCTTAAAAAGTCATCAAACTGTGCATACCCTTTGATCCAGCAGTGTTACTACTGGGCTTATATCCCAAAGAAATCATAAAAAGGGAAAGGAACCTGTATGTGCATGAATGTTTGTGGCAGCCCTCTTTGTAGTGGCTAGAAACTAGAAACAGAGTGGATGCCCATCAATTGGAGAATGGCTGAATAAATTGTGGTATATTAATATTTTGGAATATTATTGTTTTGTAAGAAATGACCAGCAGGATGATTTCTGAAGGTCTGGAGAGACTTACATGAACTGATGCTGAGTGAATCGAGCAGGGCCAAGAGATCTAATTACATACTTCAACAACAATACTCTATGATGACCAATTCTGATGGACTTGGCCATCCTCAGCAATGAGATGAACCAAATCAGTTCCAATGGAGCAGTAATGAACTGAACCACCTAGGCCCAGCAAAAGAATTCTGGGAGAAGACTAAAAACCATTAAATTGAATTCCCAATCCCTATATTTTTGCCCACCTGCATTTTTCATTTCTTTCACAGGATAATTGTACAATATTTCAGAGTCTGATTCTTTTTGTACAGCATAATAGCGGTTTGGTCATATATAATTATTGTGTATCTAATTTATATTTTAATATATTTAACATCTACTGGTCATTTTGCCATCTGGAGAAGGGGGTGGGGGGGGAAAATTGGAACAAGAGGTTTGGCAATTGTCAATGCTGAAAAGTTACCCATACATATAACCTGTAAATAAAAGGCTATTAAAAATATAATTTTATTAAAGGCCATTAAATGAGTAGTGCAATTATCTGAGATAACACCTGAAAAGATATACATCTTTTATACTAATGTACAAATTAATGTACACTGTGAAACCATCCCAAAGTGGCAAATTTTATTAGTCATGGCTCCAAATTTTACACACAGATCTCCATTACAGCTAACCTGACTATTATATAATTGGCAATGGATTTTTGAAGAAAAGGTTTCTAAGGTTCCTCTTAAAGGACCAACTATCTTTACAGATGGGTCCAAGCATAACATTTGTGCTGTATATTCTCATGACTTAACTATAACAACAGTAGTCTGAACTCAGTCCACTCAGCAGAATGAATTGTATGCAATTCTAGCTATTACTTATTATCCAGGAGATATAAATATAATATCTGATTCAGCTTATTTAGTAGGTGTGATACAAAGAATGACCACAACCCAAATACAATTTGTAGCTTCTAATATCTATCAGCTCTTTAAGGAACTTCAAGAGCAAGTGAGAAAGCAAACAGGTAAGATTTATATCTTGCATGTAACTCTCATAGCGAACTTTGAGGTCCTATTTTTATAGAAATTTAAAGCCAGATAGACTTCTAACCGTGTTAGCCAATACTTCTTTATTTCAAGCAGCCCAAGAATCTCATTTTGAATATCATCAGGCTACTTCAGCTTTACATTCAAAGTTTGGGATAACAAAAGAGGAAGCTAGGAGCATATTAAAAGAATGTACCGCTTGCCTTCCTTTCCACACTCTTATGCTCCTTCCAGGCAAGAACCCTCATGGTTTGAGACCCAATGAAATTTGGCAAATGGCTGTGACCTATTATAAATCTTTGGTCATCTGTCTTTTATCCATGTTGTAGTAGATGCCTTTTCAGGATTTACTTTTGCAATAACAGCCGCCAAAGAGACAGTCCGAGCAGTCACTGAATTTCCTTATATAAGCTTTTGCAATTATGGGCATGCCATAAGCAATAAAAACAGAAAATGGACCTGCATATACTTCTAACGATTTTGCACACTTTTGTACACAGTACCAGATTTTACACACCACTGCCATACCTTTTAAACCTCACGGATAGGCAATAGTAGAGAGGGGAAAAAAGAGATATCAAGATGTTCCTCCAAAATCAAAAGAAAGGGGGAGCCACAGGTAACCCTAGAGAACTTCTAAATTTAACTCTTTACACTAAAGATTCACTGGATCCAGTAGACAGGTTTTATAACCCAACTGAAGGTCAGTGTCCAGTGCAAGTAGTTCCACTATCTTTAGATAATTGCCAGGTGATGTGGAGAGATCCAGAAAGTGGTGAATGGAAGGGACAAGATAGGTTAACTACTTGGGGGAGAGGGTTTACTTGCATTTCTACAGATGGAGAAAAAAATCAGATGGGTGCCAATGAGGCACATTTGCTTCTTCCATTGGCGAGAGACAGAAAAAGAAAAGTCTTTTGAAATGAAGGAAAAGACCCAAGAAATATCAGATGGTTCCATCTCTGAATACATGTGTTAATGGACAAGAAAAATTGTTATTGAGACTACTACAGGACTTCAAAACCAGCAGGAATCATTGGGATTCCCTGAGACAGGAGGAGACTGTTGCAGGACTTCAAAATCGGCAGCAATCATTGGATTTTCTGACACCTAAAGTAATGGAAAATAGGTTAGTTTTGGAATATCTCTTGGCTGGTGAAGGAGGTATATTTGTGATTGGTTTTTTACATACCCTCTTTTTAGGACTTATGGACATGTATGATTCCTCATATTGATTCATGTTGTTTGTTATATCACTATTAGCCTCTGTTATATTATTTTGTGTTTGTGTAATACCTTCCATGCTGATGTATTTATGTATACCTGTTTCAAGTAAGACCCTTCATTCCAAAAGAAATCTGGTAACAATATCTAGTTTGCTGTTCTCACCTTCCTGAGAAGTCAGGAAGGGCATGATTACATCCAAAGAACACAGGAGATGTAGAAGTTGGAACTTTGGAGAAATATACTTGAAACAAGGTGTTAACTCAGTGGAATTGATGAGATGATAGTTTTCCAGTTCACATATATACTTAGTACTTAGTAGGGTGATGTAATGGTTCTCTAGTTCACACTTATTCAGTATATTGTAATGATCTTATTGTACTAAGATTTATAAAGTCTGAGAAGGACTGGAAATGAGACATTCTATCTTTGACCAGCCTTGTGGTGGCTGTCCTGCCTTTTTCACTTCTCCACTAAGACCAGGGACTTGGGCTGATCCCAAGTCCCTCCAGAAAGCTAGTCAGAACAACTGACCCTTGCAAAACTTACTGTTCCAAATATTTCCTTCCTTCCCCCAACTCCTCCCCTAAATGGCAAGTAGTCCAATACATGTTAAATATGTTAAAATATATGTTAAATCTAATATGTATATATATATTTTTATATACATATTCATACAGTTATCTTGTTGCACAAGAAAAATCAAATGTAGAAAGAAAAAAAAGGAAAGCAAAATGCAAGCAAACATAAACTGAAAGCATGAAAATGCTGTGATATGGCCCACACTCAGTTCCCACAGGCCTATTTCTGCCTGTATATGGCTTTCTTCATCACTGAACAATTTGAACTGTTTTAAATCATCTCATTGTTGAAGAGAGTCATGTCTATCAGAATTAGTCACCTTATTGTCTTGTCGTTGCTATGTATAATGATCTTCTGGTTCTGCTCATTTCACTTAGCATAAGTTCATGCAAGTCTCTCCAGGCCTTTCTGAAATCATTCTATTGGTTGTTTCTTATGAAACAATAATATTCTATAACATTTATATACAATAATTTATTCAGCCATTCTCCAGTTAATGGGCATCCATTCAGTTTTCAGTTTCTAGCCACTACAAAAAGGGCTGCCACAAAGATTTTTGCACATGTGGGTCCCTTTCTGTCCTTTAAGATTTCTTTGGGATACAAACCCAGTAGAAACACTACTGGGTCAAAAGGTATGCACAATTTGATAACTTTTTGAGCATAGTTCCAAATTGCTCTCCAGAATGGTTGGATCTAGTCACAGTTTACCAACAATATATCAGTGTCCCAGTTTTCCCACATTCCCTCCAACATTTGTCATTATCTTTTCCTGTCATCTTAGCCAATCTGTGAAGTGTGAAGTGGAATCTCAGGGTTGTCTTGTTTTGCATTTCTGTGATCAATAGTGATTTGGAGTACGTTTGCATATGACTACAAAGAGTTTCAATTTCTTCATCTGAAAAACTGTTTATATTTTCTTTAACCATTTATCAATTGGAGAAGAGGAAAACAGGATTTTACAATGTCATCAAGGTAATGAAGGAGGAAAATCACCGAGAAAAAAGTAACTTTTTTTCTCTCTCCATTCAATTTTCTCCAAAATCTGTCATCCTTAACTTTTCTAGCACTCTGTTTACCTCCTTAACAACTTTTTATTTCTTTTGGGGGGTTCAATTTCTCTAGTTCCTAGAGAGAAATATTGAGATGCCCCACTAGTTTAGTTTTGCATTCTCTCTCTTCTTCCCCCTCTCTTATCTTCTTCTCTAGGAATCTGGATTCTATAGCACTTGGTGCATATATGTTTAGTATTGATATTGCTTCATAATATATAGTGCCTTTTAATAAAATGAGGTTTCCTTCCTTATCTCTTTTAACTAAATCTATCTTTGCTTTTACTTGATCTGATATCAGAATTGCAATCTTTGCTTTTTTTTTTTTACTTCAGCTGAAACATAATAAATTCTGCTCCAGTCCTTTACATTTCTTATATATATCACTCTGCTTTAAATATATTTCTTGTAAACAATATGTGTAGGGTTCTGGCTTTTAATCCAATCTTGTATCTGATTTTATTTTATGGGAGAGTTCATTCCATTCATTTTCACAGTTAAGATAAGTAAATCTATATTTCCTGCCATCTTATTTACCCTAAGTTATCCTTTCCCTCTTCCCTCCTCCCCAGGACTTTGCTTTTTTTAATCTTAGTTTTACCTGATTAGGCTTATTTATTTGTTTGTTTAATTATTTATTTATTAAAGCTTTTTATTTGCAAAGCATAGCATGGGTAAATTTTGCAACATTGTCCCTTGCAAAATCTTTTGTTCCAAATTTTCCCTTCCTCCCCCCACCTCCTTTCCTAGCTGCCTGGTAGTCTAATACATGTTAAATATGTTGAAATACAAGTTAGATTCAATATATGTATACGTATTTATACAGGTATCTTGTTGCACAAGAAAAATCAGATCAAGAAGGAAGAAAAAGAAAAACTGAGAAAGAAAATAGAATGCAATCAAATAACAACAGAAACAGTGAGAATACTATGTTGTGTTCCACACTTGGTTCCTACAGTCCTCTCCCTGGATGTAGATGGCTCTCTTCATCACTGAACAAATGCAACTGGTTGGAACATTGTTGAAGAGAACCATGTCAATCAGAATTGATCATCATATAGTCTTATTGTTGCTGTGTATAATGATCTCCTGGTTCTGCTCATTTCACTTAGCATCAGTTCATGTAGGTCTTTCCAAGCCTCTCTGAAATAATCCTGCTGGTTGTTTCTTAAACAACAATAGTATTCCATAGCATTAATGTATCATAATTTATTCAGCCATTCTCCAATTGATGGGCATCCACTCAGTTTCCAGTTTCTTGACACTACAAAGAGGACCACAAACATTTTTGCACATTTAGTTCCCTTTCTGTTCTTTAAGATATCTTTTGGCTATAATCACAGTAGAAACACTGCTATATCATAGGGTATGCACAGTTTAATAACTTTTTGAGCATAGTTCCATATTCCTCTCCAAAATGGCTGTATCCAATCACAGTTCCAACAACAACATATCAGTGTCCTAGTTTTCCCACATCCCCTCCAACATTTGTTGTTATCATTTCCTGTCATCTTAGCCAATCTGACAGGTATGTAGTGGTATGTCAGAGTTGTCTTAATTTTCATTTCTCCGTTGAATAGTGATTTGAAGCACCTTTGCATGCAGCTACACATAATTTTAATTTCTTCATTTCACAATTGTCTGTTCATATCCTTTGACTATTTATTAATTAGAAAATGGCTTGAATTATTATAAATTCGAGTCAATTCTCTTTATATTTTAGAAATGAGGCCTTTATTAGATCCTTTGTGTACAAAAATATTTTCCCAGTTTATTGCTTTTCTTCTAATCTTGTCTGCATTAGTTTTGTTTGTATAAAAACTTTTCAACTTTATATAATCAAATTATCTATTTTGTGATCAATAATGATCTCTAGCTATTCTTTCATCACAAATTCCTTCCTCCTCCATAAATCTGAGAGGTAAGCTATCCTATGTTGTTGTTGTTTGTTTATAATGTCATCCTTTATGTCTAGATCATGAACCCATTTTGACCTTATCTTGGCATACAATGTTAGGTATGTGATTATGCCTACTTTCTGCCATATTAGTTTTCAATTTCCCAGAAATTTTTGTCAAATAGTGAATTCTAATCTCAAAAGCTAGGGCCTTTGGGTCTGTCAAATACTACATTGTTATATTCATTGGCATTTTGTTCTGTGAACCTAACCTATTTCACTGATCAACTGTTCTATTTCTTAGCCTGTATCAAATGGTTTTGATGACTGCTGATTTATAATATAACTTTAGATCTGATATAGCTAGGCCACCTTTATTTCCTTTTCACTCATATTGTAATTGTATTTCTCTTAATTATAGTTGGCCTTTGCCCCTTCATGAGTTGTAATTCCCCTTATTTTTTGTCTTTTCCTCTTTTTTTCGGTATAATCTCCTTTGCTTCTCTTGTTTATTTTTCATATTATCATAATGAAATCAAATTATATACACATTCTTTAAGTTTACCCATAACAGAAATATAATTCTCAAGAATTCTTTACTTTTTACCTTGTTATGCTTTTTTGGAGTTCTGTGTTTAGAGATCTAATTTTTGTTCAGTTCTGGTCTTTTCATTAGAAATAGGTGGCATTCACCTATCATTAAATGTCCATCTTCTTACCTGAAAGATAATGCTTATTTTACCTGCATAGCTTATTTTTAGCTGTGATTCAAGTTCCTTTGCCTTTCAGAATATCAAATTCTATGTCCTCTGATCCTTTAAGATGGAAGCTGCTAGGTTCTGGGTAATTATAATTGCGGCTGCTTGGTATTGAAATTGTTTCTTTCTCATTGCTTGCAATATCTTTTCCTTTATGCAATAGTTCTGAAAATTATCCATGACATTCCTTGAGGTTTAATTTTGGGGTTTCTTTCAGGAGGCAATTAGTGAATTATTTCAATGGATATTTTCCCTTCAGACTCTAATACATAAAGCCACTTTTCCTTTATGATTTACTATGAGATAATGTCTGAGTTCTTTTTTTTTTCATCATGGCTTTCAGGAAGTCCAATAATCCTTAAATTGTCTTTCCTAGATCTATTTTCCAGGTCAATTGCTTTTCCAAGGAAGCATTTTAAATTTTCTTCTATTTTTTTTTGTTTCTGTTTGACTGATTCTTGAAGTCTTATTGAGTCATTCACTTTCCTTTGTTCAATTCTAATTTTTAGTGTATTATTTCATTCAGTTGCCTTTTTAAGCTCATTTTGTATTTGGTCAATTGAATTGTTTTGTTCATTTCATTTATTTTCCATTTCACAAATTTTGTTTTTCAATAAATTGATATCTTTTTCTTATCTATTTTATAGAGTTATATACTTTTTCCATTTCATCAAATCTATTTTGTTGGGAGTTATATGCCTTTCCCATCCCTTCTTGCAAAGATCTGATTTCCTTTCCCAATTTTTCTTCTAACTCTCTTTTAAAATTCTTTATGAAATCACCCAAGAAAGACTTGTGAAATGGGGTCAAGCTCATAGCTCCTTTTGGGGCTTCACCTGGAGTTGATTTGCATTTAGCAACCTCAGGATTTGAGGTCGGTTCTTCTCTCTCTCCATAAAAGCTGTCTATGTTGAGAGTTGAGAGTTGAGAGTTTCTTTCTGTTTTTTTGCTCATCTTTTAAGGCTTCAGGCCTTCTTTTAATGAAAGGAGAGACACCTGCTTTAGTTTATCCTTGGGCAGTTCTGCTGATTAACTCCTGGTGTTTGTTACTCTTGGCTAGGTCCCATGATCTTCTGGGGATCAGTGATTTATAATTTGCTTTTTGTAGCAAATCTGCTAAATCACTTGCTTGCAACCAAAACAGAGTAGCCTACGGGCTCACAGAAGATTTCCAGGTGCATGGAAGCTGTGCCACTCTGATTCCCCACCTTAGTTCTTTGCCCTGGTCTTTGTGTGCTGGAGTCTGTGCTTGGCAGACTGTCCCCCTGCTGATCTGAAACAGACCTGTTCTGAAGTTCTTCAAAGGTATCTTCTTCTGGGGATGAGTTGTACTCCAAATATTTGTGGGTTCTTTGACTCCACAACCAGTTTAGAGGCTTAATCTACTGTCAATTTGAGAGAACAGAGCAGGTCACAGAAAGTTGAGTCTACTTTCCACGATCTTGGCTCCCCTCCCACATTTTCAGTTCTATAAATTCTTTTTGGTCAGGGAAATATTTAATATCCCTCTGGGGTAGGAGACCCTCCTTTTTAAAACTACAAAATCCTCCTTTGAAGATGAACTCCAGTCTTCTTTATTCCCATAGTAATTGTTTATATTTGGATTTTTCTCCTTTTCCTGTTAATTTTTTATTTTTAATATGAGCTTGTTGGTATAATTCCCTCTATTCCTTGGGTGGAGATTCCCTAGGGGAGGGAGACAGTGCCTTTTGCTTCATGTTTTCCTTCAGTGCTCCCCTCTACTCTGGAGCCCAAAACAAAGAGCCTCACCATCCAGTAAATGCCTTTATCCAGCATCTGTGCTGGTTCAGCTGTGCTAGATCAAGTGTAATGGTTCCTTCTTGCACAGGACTGCATATCAGCAGCACAACTGGGCTTGGCATTCATTTTCAGTAGAGTATCCTTCAATATTTCTGGCCTCAGTCCCCCAACTCTCCACAATTTTTGAAGGTAAAAGTTTCTGTGGTTGGAACTGAGGCTATCTCAAACACAGCTAGCTTAAGCTGTGTCCACTCACTGTTTTGGTGGAGCTAGCTTGAAGCTATTTATATTTCACAGCATCCAAACTTTAGTCCTGAGGTCTTTCTTTTTTTCTAATTGTCCTAGGAAGGAATTGTCCCCTATTCTACCCCAAGTCTTTGTTTGTTTGTCTTTTGAGGCCACTGGGATTAACTGGCTTGCTTACCATCATACAGCAAGGAAATATTATAACTGTCAGTGGCAGAATTCCAACATAGGACCTCCTGACTCCAGGGCTAGCACTCTATCCAATGAATTATCCATATGCCTCTTGTCACAAGTCTTATTTGTTATTCACTGGTCTACATTCACATAGAGGAGAAATTTTGTTTTGTTTCTGAGGGAAATCTGGAAGACATGAAATTTTCTGACCTACTTTGTCTTCTTCTCAGAATCTTCTCTCCAGAATTTCTTGAAAGATGACATCTAGGGTATTTTGTTGATCATGAAATTCAAGTAGCGCAAAACTTTTTAAATTATCTCTCCTGCATGTCAATTCCAGGTCAGTTATTTTTCCAGTGAGATATTTCACATTTTCTCCTAATTTTTCATGATATTGACTTTGTTTCTTTCTCATGATATCTCATGAAGTCATTAGTTTCCACTTGCCAAATTCAAACTTTTTATTTTTGCTTTTTTTTTGTTTTTGTTTTTGTTTTTTTTTTTTGCTGAGGCAATTGGGATTAAGTGACTTACCCAGGGTCACACAGCTAGGAAGTGTTGAGTGTCTGAGACCAGATTTGAACTCAGGACTGTGAAGACAGAATTAGCACCCTGAATACCTTAGAATTAGCTGGAGTCAGGATAAGCAAAAGTCCTTAATCTTTATTCTTGGTCTTTAGGGATAGAAGTGAAGGGAATGGACACAGCATCTCCATGACCTTCCTTTTCCACCTCCACTGCCCAAGTGACTCTGGCTTGTCTTACTCCACCCCCTAATCCTTCCCACAATACCCTGTATACAACAAAAGATTGAACCAGCACAGAATAGTGGGAAGGGCAATTTTCCAAGCACATGCTAATAGAGTATTATCCAATCAGTAGTTAGCCTTAAGTGTGCGGTTGGCTGACTTAAGAGTTTCAACCGTTTACATTTCCTGCTTTCTTTTGTTTTAGAACACAGGTGGTCATGCTATCCCTGACTTCTCAGGGAGGTGAGAACCCCAAAAAGGAGGCGATCACTCCCTCCCTGACTTCTCAGGAAAGGAGGTGAAAACACCAACAAGGATATGATTATGCCTCTCTTCCCCACTCCGCCCCGATTTCTTGGGAAGGGAGATGAAAAGCATCAAAGGAAAGTGGGGATTGCTAGTGGGTTTCTGAAGAGTCTTATTAGAAACAGGTATGCACAAACCCATCAGCATGGGAGGTATTACAAAAGCACATAGCAATAATGCACAGGCTATTAGTGATGACTCTCCCCACAGCCAGTGCAGACTCAATGTAGTGTAACAAACATGAATTGCACATGCAAGTAGTGGTATAACAAACAATATAAATCAACATGGTGTTGTAAAAGATTTCCAGAAGCCCTAGAAGGAGGCTATGTAAACAGCAATCACGCATGCACCTTTTTCAGCAATCAAGAGAGAGTCCAAAAACAATCTATTGTCTTACCTTTCTATGTATTTTTATATCATAGTGCAGTGCCTGACTCATGGCTAGCATTTAATAAATGCTTATTGATTGACACTAATCACAGTTCAGTATGATTAACTTTTCTTGTTTTCTCCACACAAACATAAAGGAGGCCATCAACAACTCTTAGAAGGCTATTTCTTAAGCTACATGGGTTTTTTATACTCTGTGTAAGTGGAGAAAACATCCACATGGACAAAATTTAAAAAAAAAATACAAAAGTATAAAGTAAATAAAGGGAAAAAGTAGCTACATAGTAAGCTTTAATAGCTACAATGACCTCAAGGTCTTTCTATTAACCTTAACAGAAAACAGCTGAAAATAGTGTATAGAAATGACAAAGTATATAGATATAATAAGCAGGAAAATATCCAAACTTTTTGAATTGTCATTGTGTTACTTGAGTTTGGGATCTGCTTTTATTTCATCTAAGGTGCTCAGGATTCTTATCATTTAGAGCTCCTTTTGAAATAGTTAATTGGGGACTCAGAATGCACTGCCAAGAACAATCAACTATTACATTTATTTAAGGTTTAATACATTTTTCAGAAAAACTGTTGCCAAAGCTGTAAATATATTATTAGAGATTATTAGACTGGAAGAAATAAAACATCTATGAGTTTGACATTTTGGTGCATTGTCATCTTTGTGAAAGATGTTTCAAATTGCAAATGAGGCTTTTGTAGCTTTGAAAAATGCAGTCATGTGAATTGAAAACAGATGAGTTTGTTGTTGTTGCTTATAAAGGGAATACCTATGCATTTTAAATGTTCTTTATTAAATAATGAGAAGAAATTAGCATATTTAGGGCACAGGGGAAAATACTATGAAGCTACTAAGTTTTCTTTAAAAGATTGTTTTCTGAAATTTTTGTCACAGTATCACTTAAGAAAAAAGAAATTACACAAAATGTGTATAATATTTAATATATAATAGACCAAATAAGTAATAATAATAATAAACATTTATATAGTGCCTTAAATTTTGCAAATTGCTTAACAAAAAAAGAAATGATTTACATGTTTTATTAATAGAATAGAATAGAACCTATAATATTTTCCCCATTTTATGAAAAAGGTAACTGAATCAAATGGAAATTGTTGTTACTTTTAAAGTTCACATAGCTAAGTTTCAGATTTTGAAATTAACTCTTCCTGATTCTGTAGCTGCTACTCTACCCACTGTGACATCTAGATGTCTCGTGTAAAATTATGATAAATTACTAAAAATTTTCTCCATAATCCTAATAGACTTAACCTTCCAAAACTTAGTCTCTCTCTGAGCAATAAATGCATACTAAATGCTATGTGTTGTGAGAGATTTAAAAAAATGTAAATTAATTCTTGCCCTTGAGGGTTCTGAAATCTTAAGGAAACAGCACTTATACACATTGAAATTTTTTGAAATATCCATATTTCAATTTAGTGACAGGTTTGTACTATCTTATGTTTCAGATTGTAACCTTCTCTATTGTGATTTTTGCCCATGTCCTTCCATGCCTGTTGGTGTTTTTTCTTTAAAATACAAGAGTTCTCTCTGGGAGAAAGCAGGTTTCTTGGGGAGGTTTTCTGGAAGCAGCCTTAGTTTCAATTGAAAGTAAGTAATTACTCCAAAATCGCAGTCAGCTGGTAAAAGTTCAGATCTTTTATTGTGTCCTGCAATATAGCCTGGTTAGCTCAGGCCTATCTCTCTGCTTGGTTCCAAGAGCTCTTGCAGCTTTGTCCTTGGCTTCTGCCTCTGCTTTCTTCAGCCTCCAGCCAGCACCAAGTTGGAAGATACAATGAATCTCTCTTGCCTCGAGGATAGGGCTTGTGGGCTTCCTCCCAGAGTGCTCCTCTCTGACCCCAGTCAATGTTCTGGAGAAATTCTTCCAAGCTCTAAGAGCTTCCCCTACATATGTGATCTCCCAAAGGTTAACTCCTCCTTCTGGAGAGAATGGGATTCTGGGTTATCTCCCAGAGTGCTCTCTGGCCCTAAGAACTTCAAGGGAGGTGTGAACACAAGCATTATTGTCTATCAGTTGTACTTAGTACCTTGTTTCAAGTTCTGGCCCAAAACATCTCCTTCCAAGATCAAATCAATCATTGAACCATGCCAAATTAGATAATTATTGTCTCTATCAACTCTAATGGCTTAACAGTTTGTAAAGATTCCAACATATGCCTTTTCATCTATTGTGATTTTTGCCCATGTCTTTCCATAAATCTACTATAAGAGGTATGTAACATGCTGAAGTCCTTCTTATTAATTTCTTAATATTTTACTGATTATGGTGGAGTACAAGTACTGGCCATACCTAATACTCTACAATTAGCAGTTTCCTTTTCTGGACATATATTTATCTTATGACTTTCTTTAGGCTACTAGATTTTGATTGGCTAAAGGGGGAAATCAGTTTATGCCTAACATACCTTACTCTTTTGGATGACTTCTAATTACAATTCTTCAGAAACTGGCATTTTTTTTTCACTCTTAATCATAGTATAACTGGAAGAATGTTAATTTTAACATACAATTGTTTCAGTTAAAAGCAATATATAATTATCCTAAATCATCAAAGCCCATTCCCTTGCTTGTGTATTCTAAAGCAAGATCATTGTCCATTATCCATAATTATTCAAGGTTTATGTACAGGTGGAATACCGATTTTTTGTTTGTTTGTTTGTCTGTAACTGTAATCTGCTTTCTACATCAGTTGTTTTCCATCTAAGTGTATCATGGTCTTCTCATATTCTCAAACCCATTCTACATAGTTGTTTGTAATGTTCCAGCTAGCTTTCTGGAGGTCCTCTGAATGAGCCTTGGTTTCAGCAGAATAATCACCATGTGAATAGTTAGAAATAAAGTCCAAAGTCTTTATTATCTCCTTCGCAGTCTGTCTCTTTTGTCTGGTGTTGGGCTAGCTTTCTGGGGGACTTTCAGATGGCCCTTGTTCTTAGTGGTGGAATGCAGAAGGCAGGAGAGCCACCAGGATGGTGGGAGATGGAATGTCTGTGGCTGACTTTGTCCTCAGGTAAATACCCTATTACAATTACCTCAGTTGTAGAACTATTACATCACCATGCTAAGAACTAAGGATATGGAAATTAGATAACCATTGTCTCATCAATTCCACTGAGTTAACACATTGTTTCAAGTATACTTCTCCAGAGTTCTGGTTCTCTAAAGTCATTAAACTGATCTTTCTAAAGTAATCTAGTGGTTAGACAATTTTTTTCCTATTCTTAAATATGACAACACCTAACATGTATAAAACATTATAAAATTTTTATAATACTTTACATATATTTCTTATTTGTGACTCATGATAACCTTGTCAGATGCTTAAAACATGTTATATCCATTTCGCAGATCTGGACTTTGAGATTGAGAGGTTGAGTCACTCTTTAAGGTAACATAGGTGGTTCATATCAGAACCACTATATAAAACTTCATCTTCCTAACTCCAAATATAGTGCTCCATCTACTATTCTCTTTAGTTGTTTCTGTTTACTTGTAGAATAAAATACAATCTCTTGTATTTGACATTTAAAATCCTCACAATCTGGTTCTTCCTTCTTTTATTCAAATATATTTTAATATTATTTACTCTCATGTAATCTAATTTCTAGTCAAACTAACCTATTTTTGTCTTTTATGTGAGGTAAATTTTTCCCATTTCTTTTTCTACCCTACTCTTTCCCAGTGCATCTTTCTTTCTTCTTCCTTAATCTTTGGAATCATCCCAAAATGACTGACAAATACATTTTCTTTTGTTTTTAACAATAGCAATTTATTTGTCAAAATACATTCAAAGATAATTTCCAATATTCACCCTTGCAAAACTTGGTTTTCCATATTTTTCTCTCTCCCTCCAACTCCCCCTCTCCCCTAGATAGCAATAATCCAATATAGATTAAACAGTATAATTCTTCTTAACATATTTTGGCATTTATCATGCTGCACAAGAAAAATCAGATCAAAAAGTTAAAACAAAAAACAGTTTCTTTTTTCTTGGAATTCTTGTTGAACTTGTGTTCAATCAGTATTTTTCTTTGAATCTTTGCGTATAGTTGTTTTCACATGATTTTGTCATGAGTTTATGTCTTGTTCTTCTGTACCACTTTATTTTGTGTACCACTGTACCACTTTACAGTTCCCTATTACCATAATCACTTTTATTGTCAAAATTGTTTTGTGCTTGTATGTTTATTTTCCAGTTTATTTCTTGGCTTTGAACTTTCTTACAATTGGGCTGTGCTCAAATAGAGATATGGAGGTACCACTTTAATTTTCAGGCTTCTAGTTCTCAGCAGGTCCACCCATTGTTTTAGCCCAAAATGCTTCCAAAATGTATTAGTCCAGGAAGATATATTCTTTGTGTTATTCTAGTCTTTACTCCAGTTTTTACCCAGCAAGGGCTCCTTTTCCCCTGAACAACAAATGTTAACACATCTTTTAGCCCTAAAAATGGGACCAAAGTCTCTGCTTCATTTAGATTTATCATGAATGTTTCTCTCTGCATATAACTATTGTCTACATATGTGATTTAGAACTTTGTTTGGGAAATATAGTTGCCAAATAGAACCAAATCCTAAGAACCAAGGCCATGAAACAGTCTTTTGTATTGTTCTATTTGTCCAACCCTTTACTGTCTCAGGACTTAGAGCTTTTAAAACTGCTATTGCTGATCTTAGCTGCTTTTCAAGTTCATTCACTACTTATTCTCCCAATGGCACAGGCTTCTCCTACCATATTACTAAGGGCTCCTGAGATAGAAACATGTCTCACTCTGACTTTTTGTTGCCTCTGATGTTTTGGAATTTGAATTGAAACATTATTTTAGATTTATTGGGAGGGAAATTTTAGTTGAATTTAGGAGAAGATGCATGCCTCTACTTCATTAGCTTGGTTTCCTCTCTTTTTATTATTTTCTTAAAATTATCCAAATATGATGGAACCAATTCAAGCATTCATCTAACTGTACTACCTATGTGAATCTTGATGATAGGGATCAGAAAGTATATATTATCTTATTATATTTGAATGTAAACAACTAATCCTTATTTTGTCCTATTTCATCATTCTTTCATGTTTAGCTTTTTATGTTACTCTTCACTCCTGAATTTGAAGTTTGAAATCTCATCATAACTCTGTTTTTGTTTACATTCAGGAATTGATTTAAAGGTAAATTTTTTCCACTGTAGCATTATACTGAGGTATGATGAGACAAGTTATTCTTAGTTGTAAGCTCATATCCTTTGCCCTCCAGAGTATTGCCCATTGAGATCTCTGCTTGTTTAATGTGGTGGCTGTTATATTATGACTGAACTTTATTGTGACTCCACTGTATGTGAATTCTTTCTTGCTACATGCATTTGTTTTTTAGTCTTTGACCTGGAAGCTCTTGGACTAGAAGGATATTCCTGAGTGTTTTCTTTTTGAGTTTCTTTTGGAAGATGATTTGTAAATTCGATTTATTTATTTACATTTTGAACTTTAGTTCTGAGAGACCCCAGCAGGTTTGAGTGTTTCTGTGTGTGTGTGTGTGTGTGTGTGTGTGAGCATCCACATGCATTCTTTTTTTAAAGTAATTTCTTGAATTAACAAATTTGAATACTTTCTTTTCTTTTCTTTGACCTATTATTCAGAGAGTCCAATCACTTTATTTAATCAGTTAATCACTAATTATTTTGCTATAAGATACATTACATTTACTTTCATTCACATTATATACACTAAATTCACATTACATTTATTTTCATTAAAATTTGTTTCAGTGTTTTAATTTAAATATTTTTGTTGTGTCACGGAATCATTTGCTTCTATTTGATCCATTTGGATTTTCAGGGAGTATATTGCTTGTGCAAAATTGTGTTCATCTTGAACAAAACTATTAATTCACTTTCCAGTTCTTTCTTCCCTATCTCTCATTTATTTTTTTTTTCTTTTTTCCCCCTTCAGGCATCTTCATTCCATTTATTTAAAAAGCACTTTAATAAAACTTTGTTTTTTCTTTTAGGAATTGTACTTGAATTTGTGCCCATGTTGTATTTTTCTCTGAAGTATTATTTATAAAAGATTTATAGTCACTTCTTCCAGTCAAGATAGTGGAGAGTAAATATACATCTATTTAAGCTTCATCTTTCTCTCAGAATACTTAATTTCATGACAAGGCCTCAGAATTTGTGCTTGATTGAAAAAACCCACAAATAATTACCAACAGAAGATATCCTCAAAATTTGCCAGAAAAGTTCTGTTTTTGCTCATGGGTGGGGAAAGTTAGATTAGGTGCAGACTGCAGGCAGGCAGTGAGAATCCAAAAGGCAGCTCACACTGAGGAGACCTGAGGGGAGTGGGGTGTGATCCTAGCCATTTCTGCCTGGAGAACTTAACCACAGTGTGGCTACTTTGCCCTGGCAGCAAGCCAGTAGATCAGCAGAGAATCTATAAACACAGAGGGTAAAAACTATAACCCCCCAAAACTAGGGTCTCATGGGACCTAGACACACCCACCCAGAGTGACTCACCAAGCTCTCAGAGTCTCAGAGTGCAGACACAGCACAGCCATTGCTGTCTTGCTAGTGCCTCATTGCTACCCTTGCAGTCTGTATAGGAAGCTCAGTAATACCATCCAGCCCCACCCCTCCAAAAAAAGAGACTGCATTTTTTTTGTTAGTTTTTTTTTTATTGTTTCTTGACAAAAAGAGCAAAAAATTAAAGTGTGCTCTAACAATAGAGAGCTTCTATAAGGATAGAGAACAGACTTCAAACCCTGAGGAAACTAAAAACAGACTGTCTCCAGATGAATCCCCAAAAGGGGATATGGTCTGATTCTCAACACACAAGAGTCTCATAGAAGAAATTTAAAAGGCTCTCACAAGAGAGCTAGAAGAAAAATGGGAAAAGGAAAAGGAAGCTTGGCCAAGAGGATCTGGATAAGTCATCCCACTCATTTAAAGACAGAGTGGATAAAAAATCAAATCCCTGAAAAACAGAAATAGTGAATTGGAAAAGGCAAATAATTCCAAGCAAAACAGAATAAGTGAATTGGAAAAAAGAAAATAGCTCTCTAAAAAATAAAATTGGCAAAATAGAAAAAAATTCCATAGAACAAAACAACTCACTTAAAAACTCTATTGAACAATTAGAAAAAGATATAAAAAAGTGAGTGATGAAAATAATTGATTAAAAATCAGAATTTAACAAATGGAATTGAATGACTCGAGGAGACAACAAGAATCAGTCAAGCAAAACCAAAAAAATGAAACAATGGAAAAAAATGTCAAATACTTTCTTGGGAAAACAATAGACCTGGAAAATAGATTTAGGAGAGATAATCTGAGAATTATTGGACTTCCTAAAAAATATGATGAAAAAAAGAGCGTGGACAGTATTTTCCAGGAAATTATCAAAGAGAACTGCCCAGGTATTATAAGAAGAGAGGGTAAAATAGACATTGAAAGAATTCACCAATCACCTACTGAAAGGGACCCTAAAATAAAAACTCCAGGAAATATTGTGGCTAAATTCCAGAACTATCAGACCAAGGAAAAAATAATACAAGCTGCCAGAAAAGATCAATTCAAATATAGAGGGGCCACAATAAGGATTACTTAAGATCTAACAGTGTCCACATTAAAGGATCAAAGGGCCTGGAATCTGATATTCTGAAAGGCTAAGGAACTAGATATGCAGCCAAGAATAACTTATCCAAATGCAGAAAAAAAACATTTGATAAAATCCAACATCCATTCCTAATTTTTAAAAAATTGAAGTATAGGAATAAGTGGACTTTTCCTTAAAATAGTCAGGAGCATATATTTAAAGCTGTCAGTAAGCAGCATATGTAATGGGGATAAACTAGAACCATTCCCAAGAAGATCAGGAGTGCAACAAGGTTGCCCACTACCACTATTATTATTCAATACTGTATTAGAAATGCTAGTCTTGGCAATAAGAGTTACAAAGGTAATTAAAGGAATTAGTGTAGATAATGAGGAAACCAAATTATCACTCTTTGCAAATGATATGATGATATACTTAGAGAATGCCAGAGATTCTACTAAAAAGCTATTAGAAATAATTCACAGCTTTAGCAAAGTTGCAGGATACAAAATAAATCCACATAAATGCTCATCATTTTTATACATCACCAACAAAATCCAACAGCAAGAGATACAAAGAGAAATTCCATTCAAAATAACTGTCAATAGCATAATATTTGGGAATCTATCTACCAAAGGAAAGTCAGGAATTATATGAGCAAAATTACAAAACACTTTCCACACAATTAAAGTCATATTTAAATAATTAGAAAAATAATAAGTTTTCTTGGATAGGCTGAGCGAATATAATAAAGATGACACTACTTCCTATACTAATCTATTGATTTAGTGCTCTACCAATCAGACTCCCAAGAAACTATTTTAATGACCTAGAAAAAATAACAACAAAATTCATATGGAAGAATAAAAGATTGAGAATTTCAAGGGAATTAAGGGAAAAAAAATCAAATGAAGGTGGCCTAGCTGTATGTGATATAAAACTATATTATAAAGCATCAGTCACCACAACCATTTGGTATTGGGCAAGAAATAGATTAATTGATCAGTGGGAATAGGTTAAGTTCACAAGACAAAATAGTCCATAACTATAGCAATCTAGTGTTTAACAAACCCAAAAATCCCAGCTTTAGGAATAAGAATTCATTATTTGATAAAAACTTCTGCGAAAACTAGAAATTAGTATGGCAGAAATTAGGCATGGACCCACACTTAACATTGTACACCAAGATAACATCAAAATGAGTCCATGATTTAGACATAAAGAATGAGATCATAAATAAATTCGAGGAACATAGGATTCTTTACCTCTCAGACTTGTGAAAGAGGAAGGAATTTGTGACCAAGGAAGAACTAGAGATCATTACTGATCACAAAATAGCAAATTTTGATTACAACAAATTAAAAATCCTTTGTACAAACAAAACGAATGCAAACAAAATTAGAAGGAAAACAACAAATTGGGAAAAAGTTATTTTTTTATAACAGTTAAATGTTCTGATAAAGGCCTCATTTCCAAAATATATAGAGAATTGACTCTAATTTATAAGAAATCAAGCCATTCTCCAATTGAGAAATGGTCAAAGGATATGAACAGAGAATTTTCAGATGATCAAATTGAAACTATTTCCACTCATATGACAGAATGTTCCAAATCACTATTGATCAGAGAAATGAAAATTAAGACAGCTCTGAGAAACCACTACACACCTGTCTGATTGGCTAAGATGACAGGAAAAAGTAATGATGAATGTTGGAGGATATGCAGGAAAACTGGGACATTGATGTATTGTTGGTGGAGTTGTGAATGAATCCAACCATTCTGGAAAGCAATATGGAATTATGCCCCAAAAGTTATCAAACTGTGGATACCCTTTGATACAGCAGGGCTACTGCTGGGTTTATATTCCAAGGAAATACTAAAGAAAGAAAATGGACATGTATGTGCCAAAATGTTTGTGGCAGCCCTTTTTGTATTGATTAGAAACTGGAAAATGAATGGATGCCCATCAATTGGAGAATGGTTGGGTAAATTGCTGTATATAAATATTATGGACTATCATAGTTCTGTAAGAAATGACCAGTACGGTGGATACAGAGAGGTTTGGGGAGACTTACATGAACTGATGGTGAGTGTAATGAGCAGAACCAGGAGATCATTATAAACTTCAACAATGATACTGTGTGAGGATGTATTCTGATGGAAATGGATATCTTCAACAGAGAGAAGATCTAATTAAGTTCCAATTGATCAATGATGGATAGAATCAGCTACACCCAGAGAAGGAATACTAGGAAATGAGTGTAAACTGTTTGTATCTTTGTGTTTCTTCCCAGGTTATTTTTACTTTCTGAGTACAATTCTTCCTGTGCAACAAGAGAACTGTTCGGTTCTGCACACATATATTGCATCTAGGATATACTATAACATATTTAACATGTATAAGACTGCCATCTAGGGGAGGGGATGGAGGGAGGGAAGGGAAAAATCAGAACAGAAGTGAGTGCAAGGGATAATGTTGTAAATAATTACCCATGCATATGTACTATAAAAAGTTATATTAAAAATTATAGTCATTGCCTCCTATCTGTGTCTTGTATCTCTGACACCATAATAACTTTTTCTGTTTGGATTTTTTGTTTGTTTATCCATTCCTCCAACATATTTTGTGATTTCACATTTTGGGCCTCTATTGTACCATTCTTTTGAATGAAAGCTCTGAGCAGGTCTTATTGCTGCTTTTGTAAGATTATTTATTGTTGTAATAGTCTAAGATCTCAGGTACCTGAATGATTTCAGGCCTCCTAAAATGGCATGTTATAGAAAAAATTCCATTTGTTGCACCCTCTTTGGGACTTTGAAAAAATAGTCTGCTGCTCAACTCTGATTTTATCAGTCAGCTAGAAAGCTCTATTGGTACGGGGGGGGGGGGGGGGGGGGGGGCAGATTGTAGACATTTGTTCTGAGAGTCCTACTTGGTCACTCTCCTGCAGGTGACGCTGCTTGCTAAAAGTAAAACTCTGCTCTGCCTCAGGAGTATTAGCTAACCATTTGGAACTTGATCTAGAAATTATTTTTTCTTATACATGAAATACTCTCCTAGATCTGTGACTTCGAAATGGGTAGTAAACTATGGACCATTCCTCCACAAGGTTGTAATGTAAATCCAATGATGCTCTGTTTGAGTATAAGATTTCCTCTTTCTATAAGCTTATTTTTTATTATAGCTTTTTATTACAGGATATATGCATGGGTAATTGTTCAGCACTGATCCTTGCAAAACCTTCTGTTCCAACTTTTCCCCTTTTTGCCCCACCCCCTCCCCTAGATGGGAGGTAGACCAATACATGTTAAATATGTTAAAGTATATGTTAAACATGATATATATATATATGTATATATATATATATATATATATATATATATATATATATATATACATTTATTTTGCTGAACAAGAAAAATCAGACTTAGAAATAATGTAAAAATAACCTGAGAAGGTAAACAGAAATATAAGCGGACAAAAACAGGAGTGGAAATGCTATGTTGTTCACACTCATTTCTCATAGTTCTTTTGCTGGGTATAGCTGATCCACTTCATTATTGAACAACTGGAACTGATTTGGTTCATCTCATTGTTGCAGAGAGCCACTTCCATCAGAATTGATCATCATATAGTATTTTTGTTGAAGTGTATAATGATCTCCTGATTCTGCTCATTTCAATCGGCATCAGTTCATGTCAGTCTCTAGGCCTTGCTGAAATCATGTGGCTGATCATTTCTTACACAACAATAATATTCCATAACATTCATATACCATAACTTTTTCAGCCATTCTCCAATTGATGGGCATTCATTCAATTTCTAGTTTCTAGCCACTACAAAAAAGGCTGCCATAAACACTTTTGCACATGCAGGTCTCTTTCCCTTCTTTAATATCTCTTTGGGATATAATCCCAGCTACAACACTGCTGAATCAAAGGATATGTACAGTTTGATAATTTTTGAGCGTAGTTCCAAGTTACTCTCCAGAATATTTGGATGTACCAACAATGTATCAGTGTACCAGTTTTCCTACATCCCCTCCAACATTCATCATTATCTTCTCCTGTCATTCTAACCAATCTGAGTGGTATCTAGTGGTATTTGAGAGTTGTCTTAAATTGCATTTCTCTGATCAATAGTGATTTGGAGCACCTTTTCATAACACTATAAATATTTTTAATTTCTTCATCTGAAAGTTGTCTGTTCATATCATTGCACAATTTATCAATTAGGGAATGCTTTGATTTCTTATAAATTAGAGTCAATTCTCTCTATATTTTGGAAATGAGGTCTTTATCAGAACCTTTGGTTGTAAAAATGATTTCCCACTTTATTGCTTCCCTTTTAATCTTGTCTGCATCAGTTTTTTTGTACATTTTTTTTTAAATTTGATATAATCAAAATTTTCTGTTTTGTGATCCCTAATGAAATTCTTCTTTGGTCACAAATTCCTTCCTCCTCTACAGGTCTGTCAGGTAAACTATCCTATGTTCTTCTAATTTATTTATAATCTCATTCTTTATGCCTAGATCATGAACCTCTTTTGACCTTATCTTGGTGTATGGTGTTAAGTGTGGGTCAATGAATAGTTTCTGACATACTAATTTCCAATTTTCCCAGCAGTTTTTGTCAAACAGTGAGTTCTTATCCCAAAAGTTGGGATCTTTGGGTTTGTCAAACACTAGATTGCTATAGTTATTGACTATTTTGTTCATTGAACTTAACCTATTCCACTGATCAACTAGGCTATTTCTTAGCCAATACCAAATGGTTTTGGTGACTGCTGCTTTATAATATAATTTTAGGTCTGGTACAGCTAAGCCATCTTCATTGGATTTTTCTTACTTTAGTTCCTTTCAAAGTCTTCACCTTTTGTTCTTCCAGTTGAATTTTCTTGTTATTGTTTCTAGGTCATTAAAATAGTTTTCTGGGGAGTCTGATTTTTATAGCACTAAATAAATAGATTAGTTTAGGGAGTATTGTCATCTTTATTATATTTGCTCAACCTATTCAAGAGCACTTAATATTTTTCCAATTGTTTAGATCTGACTTTATATGTGTGGAACGTGCTTTGTACTTTTGCTCACAAAATTCCTGACTTTCCCTTGGCAGATAGATTCCTAAATATTTTAGACTATCAGCAGTTACTTTATTTTTTTTATTTTTATTTTTTTATTAAATAACTTTTTATTGACAGAACCCATACCAGGGTAATTTTTTACAACATTATCCCTTGCACTCACTTCTGTTCAGATTTTTCCCCTCCCTCCCTCCACCCTCTCCCCAAGATGGCAAGCAGTCCTATACATGTTAAATAGATTACAGTAGATCTTGGATACAATATACGTGCAGCAGTTACTTTAAATGGAATGTTTTCTTTGTATCTCGTATTTTTTTAGTGATGTATAAGAATGCTGATTATTTATGTGGATTTTTTTTGTGTGTGTGTGTACTGAAACTTAGCTAAATTTGTGGATTATTTCTAATAGCTATTTAGTGGAATATCTGGGGTTCTGTTAAGTATAACATCATAACATCTGCAAAGAGTAATAATTTGGTTTTCTTCATTGCCTCTTCTAATTCCTTTAATTTCTTTATTAAGTCTTATTGACTAAGTTAACATTTCCAATACAATACTGAATAGTAATTGTGAAAGTGGGCAAACATTTTTCCCTCCTGATCTTATTGGGAATGGTTCTGATTTATCCCCATTACATATGATGCTTATTGGTAGATTTAAATAAATGCTATTGACTCTTTTAAGGAAAATTCCATTTATTCCTATACTCTCAAGTGTTTTTTAATAGGAATATATGTTGGATTTTATCAAATGCTTTTTCTGCATGTATTGAGATGATCATATAGTTTTTTTTTAAATTTGGTTATTGATATACTCAATTATGCTAATAGTTTTCCTAATATTGAACAAGCCCTGCAGTTTTGATATAAACCCTACCTGATCATGGTGTATTACACTGGAGATAACTTTCTGTAATCTTTTTGCTAATATTCTATTTAAGATTTTTGCATCAATATTCATTAGGGAGATGATTGATCTGTAATTTTCTTTTTCTGTTTTCAATCTACCACTTTTAACTATCAGTACTATGTCTGTGTCATAAAAAGAATTTGGTAGGAGTCATTCATTCCCTATTTTTTTCAAACATTGGAGTTAATTGCTCTTTAAATGTCTGGTAGAATTCACATGTAAATACATCTGGTCCTGGGGTTTTTTTCCTTAGCGAGTTGATTTATAGCTTATTCTATTTCTCTTTCTAAAATGGGACTATTTGAAGAATTTATTTCTCCTATGTAAATCAAGGCAGCCTATATTTTTGAAGGTAGTCATCCATTTCACTTAGGTTATCAAATTTATTGGCATAAAGTTGGGCAAAATAACTCCTAATTACTGTTCTAATTTCCTCTTCATTGTTGTAAAGTTCTCCCTTTTCATTTTTAAAATAGCTTTTTATTTAGAAGTTATATGAATGGGTAATTTTTTAGTATTGGCAATTGCCAAACCTTTTGTTGCAGTTTTTCTCCTCCTTCCCTTTTCATTTTAAAGACAATTTGATTTTTCTCTTTCCTTCTTCTAATCAAATTTGCAAAAGGTTTATTTTTTTCATTTAATCCATTCTTAGTTTTATTTATTAATTCAATAGTTTATTTTTACTTTCACTTTTATTAATTTCTCCTTTTAATTTTAGAATTTCAAGCTTATTTTTTGAATGGGGTTTTAAATTCCTCTTTATCTAGCTTTTTAAGTTGCAAGCCCAATTTATTGATCTTCAATCTCTGTATTTTATTCAACTAAGCCTCTAGAGATATAAAATTTCCCCGTGTTACCACTTTGGCTGCATCCCACAAATTTTGGCATGCTGTCTCATCGTTGTCATTATCTTGAGTGAAATTATTAGTTGTGTCTATAATTTGCTGTTTCACCCATTCATTCTTTAGGATGAAATTATTTATTTTCCAATTTTTTTTGGTCTATTTACCTCTAACATTTTGTTGAAAGTAGTTTTTATTGCATCGTGATCTGAAAAGAATGCATTTACTATTTCTGCCTCTCTGCATTTAATTTTGAGGTCTTTATGTCCTACTATATGGTCATTTTTCGTATAGCTTCCATGAACTGCTGAGAAGAAAGTGTACTCCTTTCTGTCTCCATTCAGTTTTCTCCAAAGATTTATTTTACCTAACTTTTTAAATATTCTATTTATCTCTTTAACTTTGTTCTTATTTGTTTTGTGGTTTGAGAGTGCAATGTTGAGATTTTCCACTATTATAGTTTTGCTGCCTATTTTTTCTTGCAGCTCTTTTAACATCTCCTTTATACCACTTGGTGCATATATGCTTAGTATTGATATTGCTTCATTATCTATGCTATCCTTTATATTTTTTAAGAGAGGAAAATTCTTAAATTTATTTTTTAATAGCTTTTTATTTACAAGTTATATGCATGGGTAATTTTACAGCATTGACAATTGCCAAACCTTTTGTTCCAATTTTTCCCCTCCTTCCCCCATCTCCTCCCCTAGATGGCAGGATGACCAGTAGATGTTAAATACATTAAAGTATAAATTAAATCCAAAATAAGTATATATGACCAAACCGTTATTTTGTTGTACAAAAAGAATAGGACTCTGAAATATTGTACAATTAGCCTGTGAAAAATCCAAAATGTGGGCAGGCAAAAATATAGGGATTGGGAATTCAATGTAATGGTTCTCCAGAGTTCTTTCTTTTTTTTTATTTATTTTTTTATTTTTTTTTAAATTTAATAGCCTTTTATTTACAGGATATATACATGGGTAACTTTACAGCATTAACAATTGCCAAACCTCTTGTTCCAATTTTTCACCTCTTACCCCCCCACCCCCTCCCCTAGATGGCAGGATGACCAGTAGATGTTAAATATATTAAAATATAAATTAGATACACAATAAGTATACATGACCAAAACGTTATTTTGCTGTACAAAAAGAATCAGACTCTGAAATATTGTACAATTAGCTTGTGAAGGAAATCAAAAATGCAGGTGTGCATAAATATAGGGATGGGGAATTCAATGTAATGGTTTTTAGTCATCTCCCAGAGTTCTTTTTCTGGGTATAGCTAGTTCAGTTCATTACTGCTCCATTAGAAATGATTTGGTTGATCTCGTTGCTGAGGATGGCCTGATCCATCAGAACTGGTCATCATCTAGTATTGTTGTTGAAGTATATAATGATCTCCTGGTCCTGCTCATTTCACTCAGCATCAGTTCGTGTAAGTCTCTCCAGGCCTTTCTGAAATCATCCTGTTGGTCATTTCTTACAGAACAGTAATATTCCATAATTTTCATATACCACAATTTATTCAGCCATTCTCCAACTGATGGACATCCATTCAGTTTCCAGTTTCCAGAGTTCTTTCTATGCTACCCTTTAGCAAGATATGGTTTCCTTCCTTATCTCTTTTAATTAGATCAATTTTTGTTTTTGCTTGATCTAAGGTAAGGATGGCTACCCCTGCCTTTTTTGCTTCATCTCAAGCATAATAGATTCTGCTCCAGCCTTTTTTTTTTTCTTACCTTTACTCTGTACATAATCACCCTTTTTAAAAGGTGTTTCCTGTAAACAACAGATTATGGAAAAGAGCTCAACAGATTCCCATCACCTTTTTTTCTCATCTTTTCCAAGAATTATTATGATCTTTGTTTATATAAGGAAAATATATTTTGCAGGAACTCCATTGAATGGAAAATTTTGCTCTATTATTATCCCAATAAACAATGAGTGGAATGGGGTGCTGTACTTTCTACTTTTCTGACAATGTCTGCTGTAGAGTATCTTTTAAGGTGTTCCTTTTTATGTAATTAGTACATTTACTTTAATGAAATGTGTATAATTCTTATAAAGATCTGGAGAACATAGGAAAGTAGGCATTTGGGGAAAAATTTTATGGTCACTTTTTGTAGTAATAGTATTTTTTTATATATATTTTGTTCTCCTCGAAAATTCTGCTACCACCATAATAGACCTCCTCTGTTTATTCTAGCCTAATTACTCTTTCCATCATTGCTTTCCTTAGTGACATTTCTATATTATTACAGAGCATTTCAAAAATTGTCATGCTAAGAATTTGAATGTAATTATTCCAATGACATGAAGAATTGAATTTGTACTAGAAGTCTTTAGAGATTTTTCCAGTTTTTCATCTGTTCATTGTTCTTCTCTTTACACTTTTAAATGTGTTCTGGATGATTTGATTTAATTGCTTCATTACTCACTAAGTCTTCTGTGAACTTATTTTCTACTCCAATGATTCCTGTTATTTTATTAAGTGCTACTGATCATAAATTTCCACCATCCTCCTCCCTAAACTTTAATTGTGTTAAATTTTGGTCTATACTGATGTTAACTTTGGCTTCCATATAGTTCAACCAATAACAAATTGTTTGTTGCAGAAATTGTTTCTAGACTACTTTTGTGCCTTTTAAGCTGTTGGTTTCACTTAGAAACTAAAGCAATCAATATTATTCTGTAGTCTTTTATCAAGTTCTCATTTGAAGATTAATTGCTTGTTTAAATAGGTCAAATCAGCATGATTTTAATTATGCATCATCTTATCTTTCCATGATAATAATTTCTTCTAGTTTGAAATAGTATTTTTCTTTGTTCTAATTGTAAATATTATATATATGCACACACACACACACACACACACACACACACATATAATATTCTGATTTTTGAGTGACTCCCACATGGGCAATAGTAACATTTTTTCACATAAAATACTTTCTCTCTTCTGATACTATCATTCTTTAGTGCAGGTTATCATCACCTCATTCCTGAATTATTCTGTCTTCTTTTTTAAAAATAATTATTTAGTATTTTATTTTCTCTAGTAATATATAAAACTTTTAAACATTAAATTTCAAAACTTCAAATCACAAATTCTCTATCTTTCTTGCTTTCCACCATATCCCTTGATTGAGAAAATAAGTAATTCAATACAGATAATGCAATATATTTCCATAACAATTATGCTGTAAAAGAAAAATTAGGCCAAAATATACTCCAAGAAAAATGAAGTAAAAAACAAAGGTTGTTTTAATCTGTATTTAGACATCTGTTCTTTCTCTAGATATGAAAAATATTTTTATTATAAGTTCTTCAGACAGACTTGTCTTGGGTCATTATATTGCTGAGAATAGTTAAATTGTTCACAGCTGATTATCTTGTAATATTGTTATTATTTTGCACACAGTACATTTCACTTTGCATCAGTTCATTTAACTCTTTCCAAATTTTTCCAGGAACATCCTGCTCATCATTTATTATAGTGCAATAGTATCCCATCATTATGACATACCACAATTTGTTCAATCATTCCTCAATTAATGGATATCCTCTCAATTTCCAAATTATTTTGCCTCAAGAAAAGTGTTACTATAAATATCTTTTTGGTATAGATAGGTCCTTTTACTTAAAAAAAAAACCCTCTTACAGTATACAGACTAGTGAGTGAAAAAGTTAGCATTTTTATAGCCTTTGGCATAGTTCCAAAATTCTCTACAGAATGGTTGAATTAATTCACAACTCCATCAACAATGCATTAATATCTTGTTTTTCTCACATTCCCTTAACCACTTGTCATTATTATTTTCTCTCCTATTAGCCACACAAATAGGTCTGAAGTAATAATTCAGGAGTGTTTTAATTTGACTTCTCTAAACAATAGGGTGTTAGAATATTTTTATATGGTCATAACTAACTTTAATTACTTCATTTGAAAATTGTTCATATCTTTTGATCATTTATCAAATATAAAATAGCTCTTATGTTTATAAATTTGACTCAGTTCTTTATATGTTTGATAAATGAGGCCTTAATATATTTTTCAAAGTTACTATTGCTGACTGTATTTTCCTGCATCCTATTCCCTCCTTGTTTTTTCCCCCTATTCTCTCTTTCATTTTATCATCTGTCCTCAAACATGTTTTACTTCTGACTACACCTTCCTTTAATCTTCTCTCCCTTCTAGCATCCCTCTTCTCTTAGCCCTTCATTTGTATAAGGTAAGGAAGATTGTTATACCCAACTGAGTGTGTATTTTCTTCTCTCTATGAGTCAGTTCTGATTAGATTAAAATTTACTGCCTATCCTTTAATATCTCCCTCTTCCCTTCCAAAATAAAAGCTCTTTCTTATCTCTTTTATGTGACAAAATTTACCCACTTTTAATTCTTCCTTTCTCTTTCTCCCAGTACATTCCTTTCTTACCCCTTAGTTTAAACTTTTTATTTTTTTTTTTATTTTTATTTTTTTTATTTAATAGCCTTTTATTTTACAGGATATATACATGGGTAACTTTACAGCATTAATAACTGCCAAACCTCTTGTTCCAATTTTTCACCTCTTAACCCCCCCCCAACCCCTCCCCTAGATGGCAGGATGACCAGTAGATGTTAAATATATTAAAATATAAATTAGAGTCGGGCGCGCATTTAGGGTTAGGGTTAGAGTCGGGAGTCGGGGTCTATTTTTGGTCTATTTCCCCCTAACTTTTTGTTGAATGTAGTTTTTATTGCATCATGATCTGAAAAGAAAGCATTTACTATTTCTGCTTTCTTGCATTTAATTTTGAGGTCTTTATGTCCTAATATATGGTCAATTTTGAATAGGTTCCATGAACTGCAGAAGAAGTATATTCCTTTCATCTCCATTCAATTTTCTCCAAAGATCCAACATACCTAATTTTCTAATATTCATTTACTTCTGTAATTTCTTTCTTATTTGTTTGTGGTTTGACTTGTCTAATTCTGAAATTTAAGGTTGAGATCTCCCAGTATTACAGTTTTGTTGTCTATTTCTTCTTCCTCTCTCTTAACTTTTCCTTTAGGAAGTTGGATCCATACCACTTGGTGCATAATGTTTAATATTGATTTGCTTCGTTGTTTATGTACCTTTGCGGGATTAGTTTCCTTCTATCTCTTAATTAGATCAATTTTCTTTTGCTTGATCTGAGATAAGGATGGCTACCCTCTTTTTTGACTCACCTGGAAGCATAATAGATTTTGCTCCAGCCTACCTTTACTCTATGTATCTCCTGCTTTAAATGTGTTTCTTTAAACAACTATTGTAGGGTTCTGACTTGATCAGTCTGCTATCTGCTCCTCTTTTATGGGAGTTCATCCCATTCACATTTACAGTTAAATTACTAAATCTGTATTTCATGCCATCCTTAACCCCAGATTATGCTTTCTTATTCTTGCCTCCCCAACCATCTTTTCCCATTTTCTTATGTACCCCTCTTGTATCACGATCTTATCCTCTTTATAATCCCTCCCTCCCCCCTTTGGTCTCCCCTTCCTTCCCTTATTACTCTTTTTTTTCCTTTTCCTCTCCCCGTTTTAATGGGCGGAGAATTTTCTCTAAAACAAATGTCAATTATTTTTCTTTGAGCAACTCTGATGAGTAAGATTCACCTGTTCCTCCCTCTCTAAATTCCCTCAGATATGTGAGTTTCCTTTGCCTCTTTTGGGATGCGGTTTCCCTCTTTTATCCCTCCTTCCACCTTATTCTCCATCATCCCTTTTCCATATCTACTTCCTTTTTTATGTTATTCAGTACAATCAAATTATACATGTATTCTTTTTGTATATCCACAACAGAATACAATTCTCAGAGTTATTTTTACCTTTTCTGCACTCTTGAGTTCTATGGTTGGAGATCAAATTTTTTGTTTACTTCGGTTTCTTCAGAAACAAATGGAATTCATTTGTTTCATTAAATGTCCATCTTCTTCCCTGGAAGAAAATGCTCAGCTTAGCTGGGTAGTTTATTCTTGGCTGCATCCCAAGTTCTTGTGCCTTTTGGAATATCATATTCCAGACCCTTCTTTCCTTTAATGTAGAGGCAGCCAGATCTTGGGTGATCCTTATTGTGGCACCTCGGTATTTAAATTTTTGCTGCTTGTAAAATTTTTCCTTAATCTGATGGTTCTGAAATTTGGCCACAATATTCCTTGGGTTTTTTATTTTGGGATTCTTTCAGAAGGTGTTCGATGAATTCTTTCAATGCCTATTTTACCTTCTGTTCCTATACATCTGGGCAGTTCTCTTTGATGATTTCTTGTAAAATAGTATCTAGGCTCTTTTTTTTCATCATAGGTTTTCAGAAGTCAATAATCCTCAGATTATTCTCTAGATCTATTTTCCAAGTCTGTCCTTTTACAAAGATAATTCATGGTTTTTCCAGTTTGTCATTTTGTTTTGCTTGACTGTTCTTGCTGTCTCAATGAATCATTAGTTTCTTTGTTCAGTTCTAATTTTTAAAGAATTATTTTCTTCATTGCTTTTTTTACTTCTTTCTGTATATGTCCAATTGAGTTTTTAAATGTATTGTTTTGGTCTGTGGAATTTTTTCCATTTCACTAATTTTTTTTTTTAGTGAATTATTTTCTTTTTCCAATTCACAGATCCTACTTTCTTGCGACTTCTTTGTCTTTTCCAATTCGCAAATCCTACTTTCTAGTGAATTCTTTACTTTTTCCAATTCACCAATTTTGTTTCCCTGCACTTCCTGGGAATTTTTAAACTTCTCCAATTCGTATTTCAGGAAGTTGTTGCTCTCTTGTAAGGCTTCTCTTTCCTTTCCCCATTTATCTTCTAACTCTCTTTTGAGACTTTTCATGGTCTCTTCTATGAGAGCATCATGTAAGGAGGACAGTCTGATGCATTTTTGCTGTTTGAGGGTCTCTTCAGGTTTGCTGACCTCTCTTTTTCTGCATAGAGCTGTCGTCATTCTTTTTCATCTTTTTATTCATGTTTGAAAGCCTTTAGGGTAGGTCTCCTAGGCAAGGGGGTTACCAGCTTCCTCAGCAGAGCAGGGAGAGATGTAAACCGATTTCCGGCTCCAAGGTATGGGAGTGCTCTGAGTGAGAGTTTTCCCTTCCCCCAACAGGAAGTGGATTCAGCACTGGCCGAGGTATCAAAGTGCCCAGTTGGGTTGTGTGGGTTAGCGATTGCCCTCGGCTAGAGAATAAGGGGTGAAAGTGTCACTGCCCCAGGCTGGAGCCTCTTGTGGGACTGTGAGTATTAGCAGCTGACTGCAGACGGCAGACCTCAGCGAACTCTGCCCCAGCATCTCTGCCTGATGCAAATCGGGCCCTGGAAAAGCTCTATGGCCCCAAGCCGAGCTCCCCACTGTGCAGATTGGTGGCTAACCCGGGCTGCGTCCTCCTGCCGTGCAGGATCACAACTGCCCCAAGGAAAAGCCCTGTACTTCTGTTTGGGGCTGCAAGCTTGTGCTGAGATCTGTGCTTTTACTTTCGGTTTGAGGCTCTCCTCGCAACCTAATTTCTCTCCCCGTCTGCGCTGATCTCCCCCCTGGCCCCGAACCAACCTTTTTTTGGTGAGACTGCAGATTTTCTTTGGCTGGTGAGTTGTTCTACTTCTTATCTTTACGAATTGTAGCAGTCAAGAGTATTTTTGAGGCTTGATATAATATTGATAAAGAGGGTAAGAGAAGAGCTTAGAAAGTCGGGTGTGTCTTCTCTGCCATCTTGGCTCCGCCCCCTCTACCAAACATTTAAAGAACAATTAACTCCACTGTACATAAACTACTTTTAAAAAATAGGCAATGAAGGAGTCCTAAGAAATTCCTTTTATGACACAGACATGGTACTGATACCTAAACCAGGTAGGTTGAAACAGAGAAGGAAAATTACAGATCAATCTTCCTAATGAATATTGATGCTAAAATTTTAAATAAAATATTAGCAAAAAGATTACAGAAAATCATCCCCAGGATAAAACACTATGACCAAGTAGGATTTATACCAGGAATACAGGGCTGGTTCAATATTAGGAAAACTATTAGCATAATTGACTATATCGATAACCAAATTAACAAAAAACATATGATCATCTCAATAGATCCAGAAAAAAGTATTTGATAAACTCCAACATCCATTCCTATTAAAAACTCTTGAGAGTATAGGAATCAATGCACTTTTCCTTAAAATAGTCAGTAGCATATATTTAAAACCATCAATAAGCATCATATGTAACAGGGATAAACTTACAACTGTTCCCAGTAAGATGAGGTGTGAAACAAGTTTGCCCACTATCATTATTACTATTCAATATTGTATTATAAATGCTAGCTTCAGGAAAAAGTGTTGAGAAAGAGATTAAAGGAATTAGAGTAGATAATGAGGAAACCAAATTATTATTCTTTGCAGATAATATGATGGTATACTAAGAGAATCTCAAAGATTCTACTAAAAAGCTATTAGAAATAATCTACACAGTTGCGGGATACAAAATAAATCCACATAAATTGTCAGCATTCTTATATATCACTAACAAAATCCAACAGCTAGAGATACAAAGAGAAATTTCACTTAAATAACTGCCAATAGTATGAAATATTGGGGAATCTATCTGCCAAGGGAAAGTCAGGAACAATATGAGCAAAACTACAAAACACTTTCATACAAATAAAGTCAGATCTAACCAATTGGAAAAGTATTAAGTGCTCTTGCATAGGTTGAGTGAATATAACAAAGATGAAATTATTTTCTGCTGATAATTTGTTGCACTTAAAGTATTTGTGGTTTCTGCCCATCCAGAGCAAATTCAGAGACTGTACTTCATAATTATTGTGAAGTATGTAAAGAAAATCAGAGACAAATGTATGTCATGTTGGCCATCTTGGTTCCACCCCCAAAATCCCTTTATTCTTTTTCTAATCTGTTTAGTTGTGTATCCAATTCATTGATCGACTAATTTGCTATTTTATTCATTTAAACATTTAGAGATATAAAATTTCCCCTGAGAATTACTTTGACTGCATCTGATAAGTTTTGAGATATTTTCTCATAATTGTCATTTTCTTCTATGAAATTGGTGATTTCTATGATTTGTTGTTTGATCATTCATTCATTAGAATTATATTATTTGATTTTTATTTTTAGTCTATATTTTCATGGCCTTTTATTGCACATAGATTTTATTTTATCACAATCTGAAAGGGATGCATTTAATATTTTTGGTTTTCTCTATTTGATTATGAGGGTTTTAATAAAATATGGTCAATTTTTTTCCTTTTCTCTGTCTTACTTTGCTACAAGGTAGCACAAATTTCTATATTCAACTGACTGTGTAGATTACTACCTCTATGAGACAAATCTAATGAGATCAACATTCAAGCAATGTTTATCCTCTTTCTTAATTTCTTTCCATTTTAATAAATATATTATGTCCCTTCCCATGATATAATTTATCCCTTTTTCCTTCTTCTTTCCTCTTCTTCCAGTACAACCATTTTTGCTCCCATCAATTTCTCTTCTACTGTCATTATATCAATGTCAACATATACCCACAACCTCTATGCATGTATGCCCCTTCTAACTGTCCTAATCAAGATACTATTCTCAAGAACTACATTATCATTTTCATGAGTATGGATATAAATAGTTCAATTTTTATTTTTTTTTGTTTTTGTTTTTCTTTTCTGTTTACCTCTTTAAGTTTCTCTTGAGTCTTATATTTGAAGACTGAGTTATCTCTTTAGTTCTGGTCTTTTCATCTAAAATCATTAAACATTTCCTATTTCCCCCAAAAGATACTGCCCAATTTTGCTGGGTAGTTCATCTTTATTTGTTATCCAATGTCCTTTGCCTTCCAGAATATTATATTCCAGGTCCTTCAATACATTAATGCAGATGTGCTAAATCTTGTGTAATCCTAGATGGCTTCTTCATATTTGCTTTTATTTTTTCTTTTTTGCTGCTTGAAGTATTTTCTCCTTGACCTGTTGATTCTGGAATTTGGCTCCAATATTCCTAATACTTTTCATTTTGAGATCTCTTTCAGGAGATGATTTCAATGACTATTTTGCCTTCTTGTTCTAAGATATCAGGGATGTTTTCCTTGTTTTCTTGGAAAATGTTGTCCAGGTCTTTTTTTTTTTTTTTGTGATGACTTTCATGTATTCTAAATAATTCATAAATTATCTCTCCTGGACCTATTTTCCAGGTTGGTTGTTTTTCCAATTAAGTATTTTATATTTTTTTTCTTTTTTTTCATTCTTTTGCTTTTGTTTGATTGACTCTTGACATTAGCTTTCATTTGCTCAATTCTAATTTTTAGCATATGATTTTCTTTAGTTAGCTTTTTCACCTGTTTTTCCATTTGGTCAATTCTACTTTTAAAGGAATTATTTTCTTCTCTCAATTTTTGCCTTTCTTTTTCCAAGCTGTTGATTTTCTTTTGCATACTCCTCATTCCCGTTTCCTGTTTTTCTTCTATTTCTCTTATCTGATTTTTAAAATACTTTTTGGACTCTTCAAGACATTTGGGGTTTGAAACTAACTCATATCCTCCTTTGCAGTTTTGCATGTAGGCGTTTCTTTTCTGAGTTGGTGTTTTGCTCTTTCCTGTCAGCTTAGTAGCTTTCTATGTTCAAAGATTTATTTTTTTGTTTCTTTGTTTTTCTTGTTGTTCCTTGCTCATTTTGGAGGCTTATTTAATGATTTTTTTTAAGTTGAGCCATTCTCCTGGGGCACAAGGGAACTGTCCTAAGCTTCTTGTGATGGCGGTCATGCTTTTAATCACTGAATTTGACTTCTTCAGCCTCAGGTTGGTGATTTGCTCACTATGATGGATAAATCTGGCTTAGTCATATTTGTTTTTGATAGATTTCTAGGGTTAGAAGTTTGCCTTCTTTGCTGGGGATGAAATCTCCACTGATGGCTTCCTATGTCATTGTAATGTTAAGGAATTAATGAGAGGTTTCAATTGCCAATATGTGCTATAGCTAACACTCTCTCATTGGCTTGCCCACACATTTTCTGGGATGTGCTGTACTTACCTTCCTCCCAACTAAGACTGATCTCTCCTTAAATATTTCTAACATATTTTAAGCTGGAAAATTATTTCACTCCATCTTTTCTAGGTTCTGTTATTTCAGAGGCTTGATTTGATATTATTCCTGAGAGAAATTTGGGACGACTCAGGCAACTTCCTGGCTTCTCTTCATCATTTTGACTTTGGCCTGAATTATCTGATACTTGAATTCTTTCTTTCTGGCTGCTTGCAATATTTTCTTCTTTTTTCCCCTTAGAGTTCTGGAATTTGGCTATAATATTTCTGGGCATTTTAATTTTAGGTTCTCTTTCAGAAGGTGATTGGTAAATTGTTTCAATTTGTATTTTGCCTTCTGATTCTAGAACATCAGGGCAATTTTCCTTGTTAATTCCTTGAAAGATGTCTATTCTGTTTTTTGATCATGGTTTTCACATAGTCCAATAATTTTTAGATTATGTTGTCTGGATTTATTTTCAGGTCAGTTTTTTCTTCAGCGAGATATTTCACATTGTCTTCTATTTTTTTTTTTCATTCTTTTGGTTTTGTTTTATTGTTTCTTGATTTCTTATATAGTTACTAGCTTCAATTTTATGAACTTCAACTTTTAAGGAAATATTTTTTCAGAGAACTTTTACACTTCCTTTTCCATTTGGCCAATTCTTTTTAAGGAGATACATTTTTCTAGACAAATATAAATTATAGGATGGCAGACAAAAGTCTGTTACAGCAGGGTAAGAGTGGAACACATTCCAGTGCAAGTGCAAACTGCATAAGCACCGCCCCAGCCCCAACAAATCAGGAGCTTCAAATCTGTCAGCTCACACACATTAAAGGAGCCAAATAAATGTTAAGATGGAGGTAACAAGAGTCTCTTTGTTAGACATAATTTGGGATGAATAAAAAAAATAGTTTTACTAGGGTGTAAAGACTGGCAGAAAAAATATACTACCATAAATTTTGACTTTGTTGCAAAACCCCATTTACACTAGTCTACTTATTATTTTTGTTTACAGATGAGACAAAGAAGAAGGTAGAAATGACATTATTACATATCAAAATGTAGTAAGAACATATCATGGAATCATATCTTTTTTGGTAACTGAGTGTAGGATGGAATGGAGTACAAATGAAAAGAAGTGAGGTAATCCAGATTACTATTATCACTATTACAGGAGCAGATGGAGGAATAAAGGAAGGGAGTTTCCCACAACCCCCTCCCCCATTACCTTTAAATAATATTACTCCAGACACATTCTAGAGTGGCATAACTCACAAAAAGGAAGAGTGTCTTTAGGACTGACTTTTTATACCACATTTCAGGGATTTAAGTAGGAAGTTGTGAATGAGCAATCAGAAATCATTGAGTATGCTATTGGGAAACCTGTCATATTCTCTGGTGCTTGTTGCCTTTCCCTAGGTATGATTGCAATTACCTTTCTGTGGATTGTAATTCACAACTAATACCCTACATAAGTCGCTCAATGAACCAATACCCCAAGTTTTTTGCCCTCAAAATTAGATCACTCTAGCATGTCAGCCCTCACTTCCCTTGGTAGCAGACTGCAGAACATACAGTATTTTCTGTAAGCTGAGATTTCTTTATTTTTGCATACAACTCAATTTACATTTTATTTGTAATAAGAACATCAAAATTAATAACATTTCTTCCAGTATTTTACTTGTTATTATTATATTTATAATTTTAATCCATTAACTTGTGAGCATTTAATTAAGTTCCCTTTATGTGTGGGGCAGTTTCTTGAGGACTGGTATTAAAAGACAAAAATGAAAAAGTAGCTATTTTCAAGCTGCTTATGTTCAGGTGAATGTTGCAATTACAACAGCTACTTTACTGCTTTAAACAGTTTAAAATCTATGTGATCCTTACATGTTCTGCCATGTTTTTCAGCATTCTGTCATTTTTATTAGACAGGGACCAAAAAGACCTGAAGATCATTTTGTATTTTCAAGGATAGGCATGACCAAAGAATTAATCAATTTTTACACATATTCTGAACGATAAACATCTTTGGACTTATCCTGATTGGTCTTTGTAAGGCAGACATGCTCCAATACCATATAAGGAAACTTCATACAATGAGATACAACCTGCCAGAGCTTGTACTTTAAAAGTGGTCTTATCTTTAAGAAACCAGGATTATCACCATGCTCTCATGAGCAATTGAACAGGGTTTTATAAAGGATACACATTGGAATTAAAAAGTAAATTTCTCTGAAAACTCCTATCCAATCATGATGACAAGTAAATAAGTCACATTTACAATTTTGTTAAAGAAAGACTGGACACATTTCAAGCTTTTTTTTCTTTTAGAACTTTGAAAATTATGTTATTTTTTAAAGCAAAAGATCAATAAAAACATTAAAACAAATGCATTGGTGATGAATTTTAAATAGTTCTTGCATTCAAAATACACCTACATAATTACCAACTCCTATTTGTGTGAGTTTGAAATGTACAAGAGGTTAACTGGCCATTTCTTATATTTCATGAGTAATTGATGATGAGCATTTCATAATTATAAAACAGGTCTCTTTCATCACATAAGATTTTGAGAACATTCTAAAATTCCCAGTGTTAGTAAAAAAGCATTTAAAAATGACATTAACTTTACATTGTAATGCTGTAAAAACAGTGGAATATGATGCCTGTTTTAAATGGGATGTAAAATAATAAATATATAAAAATGGAAATACTTTCCAAGATATAAATATGCCTCAGGTTTCCCTAATTTGCATCTGGAGATATAATTTAAACCTGATAAATTAACCACACTATACCATCTAATTAGAGATTTTTTTTTAAATTTTCTATTAAAAGTGATTTTGTCAGCTGTTTAAAATGTTAAATAGAACATTTGGGAATTTTCTGGGAATGCTTATTGAATTTATAGAGTACATATACCCTGGAAAGTAGTTAATATTTTAGAAAAATAGAATCATTATGTTTAAACAATCAAGAGACTAAGATTTTATTGCAAATTCAGTAAATAAAATGTAATAAAAATAAATGTAAAGTTTTTTTACATTTTCCTTCAAAAATCAATTTCAGATTTGCATAATAGAAAGAGAGTTGCTAATGATATAGTACAATTTAGGGATTCTATTTAATGCAAATTCAGAATGAGGAGAACATCTAATATAAGCAAAATAAAAAGAATAGTATTTATATTAATAGCTGTATAATATTGACTATAAGAGATAATAATTCTACAACATTCTATGCTAACAATACATTGTCTAGAGGATTATACTCAATCCTAGATGATACATTTTTAGAAGAAAATTGCAAATAGCCCAGAAAACAGGATGATGTTATTTTTTTTTTTCATGTTGAAGATAGGCTAGAGAAACTGGTTATGTTCAGACTGAATAATAAAAAAAAATTTAAAGAAAATGCAAAAGTTTGTCTTCAAATATTTGGAAGATTTTTGTGTGAAAGTATTAATAGAAACATAGAATTTCAGAATTTAAAGGGAATACAGAGGATATCCATACTTCCCTTTGAGATTACTTCCAAGTTATCCTGTGTGTTTCTTGTTTGCACATTAGAATATATATATTATATATATCCTTAAGAGCAGATATTAATTTTGTCTTTCTTTTTATAACAAGCATCCCATAATATAATAAAGGCTTACTAAATAATGTTTTAGTATACTCTAATAAATTTTACTAAATTCTAAAATATGTAATGGTCAGCTTTTGTTTAAAAGTTGCTTCAAGTTTAAAGAAAAATCTACCAACCTACTAAAGCAATCTATTCTGTTTTCAACACTTATTTTTAGCAAGTTTTTCTTGTATCAAAATTTGCTTCTCTTTTGTTTCCCCCAATTCTTCCAATTCTGCTCTAAAAACAAATAAATATAGGAGAAAAAGGAAACAGTTCAGAAAAAAATTAACTTATTTCAGCAGTATGTATGATGTTCAGCACCTATAATTCACCTCCTCTACTGTAGGAATGAAAGAAATTGAATTCTAATAATTTTTGATTGGTTATTATGACTTAAAAAGATTAATTTCAACTTTTTGGTAGTTACTTTCACTTCCACTCTTTTAATTTATATATATATATATATATATATATATATATAATACACATATTCATAAATATATATTTATTTATATAAGTATATATTGATTCCATGATTTTTAAAAATTTCACTTTGCATTAATTCATATGAATCTTCTCTTTCTTCTTTGCTTTATTTAGTTTTTAATATTCTTGAAGTAATATTTCATTATATTCATAATTTATTTAGTGACACAATTTATTGGGCACTATTTTGAAATTTTCTGACACCATAGAATGCAAATTGTATCTAATTATTAATATGATTAATTGTATAGTAATCTTAAGAATATTTACTTATTTTTACAAGTCTTAAAAAGAAATTCCAGTTAAGTGTATCACTTGATTTTTATACTAGACTGCAAGCTTTTGAAAACTGTCTTATGTCATTCTTGTGTATGTTGTGGACTATGCACAGATGGACCAATTAATAATTCAACCAATATTATTGGAGGAAATTTCAAAAGTGTATCAGATTTTTTTTCAATCCTTTAAACAATTGTCATTTTTCTTTTATTGCACTTTAGACATTCTTATAAAAGTGAAGTGGTATCTCAGAATTATATTAAGTGGTATATTTCTAATTAGTAATGATTTCTTTAATTTTGTGACTTGATTTCTTTAATTTTTTCTTTAAAAAACTATTCATTTCCATTGACCATTTATCAATTGGAAAGTGTTTAATATTTCTATAAATTTGCTTCAGTTTCTATATGTTTGAAAAATGAGACCTTGGTAGAATATCTGGCTTTATTTTTTCTTTCCCATTTTTATGCTTCATTTCTTTCTTTTTTTTTTTTAATCTTTTGTAGTGACTTTTATTTCAGATATTTCATTGAATTTCCAAAAGTAAATAAAAGTGAAAAGATAATGAAGCTAAAAGATTTTTTTAAGTGAGAATAAAGATGACTCTTCAATAGCAAATTCAAGTTTAGACAGGTTTAAAAGTTCAGGTTTAAATAAACTACTTCTCTAATTATTTGGGTATGTAAGAACTTAACTGACTTTTTTTTTTAATTGCCTTTTATTTACAGGTTATATGCATGGGTAACTTTACAGCATTAACAATTGCCAAACCTCTTGTTCCAATTTTTCACCTCTTACCCCCCACGCCTTCCCCTCGATGGCAGGATGACCAGTAGATGTTAAATATATTAAAATATAAATTAGATACACAATAAGTATACATGACCAAACTGTTATTTTGCTGTACAAAAAGAATCAGACTGAAATATTGTACAATTAGCTTGTGAAGGAAATCAAAAATGCAGGTGTGCATAAATATAGGGATTGGGAATTCAATGTAATGGTTTTTAGTCATCACCCAGAGTTCTTTCTCTGGGCGTAGCTGGTTCAGTTCATTACTGCTCCATTGGAAATGATTTGGTTGATCTCATTGCTGAGGATGGCCAGGTCCATCAGAACTGGTCATCATATAGTATTGTTGTTGAAGTATATAATGATCTCCTGGTCCTGCTCATTTCACTCAGCATCAGTTCCTGTAAGTCTCTCCAGGCCTTTCTGAAATCATCCTGTTGGTCATTTCTTACAGAACGATAATATTCCATAATATTCATATCCTACAATTTATTCAGCCATTCTCCAACTGATGGGCATCCATTCAGTTTCCAGTTTCTAGCCACTACAAAGAGGGCTGCCACAAACATTCGTTTTGCTTCATTTCTTAATTTTGATTTTATTGGTCTCGTTTGGGGAAAATATTTTTTTTAATTTTATGCAATACAATTTGACAATTTCTCTTCCATGTTCCTTTTTATCTCTTGTTTGGTGAAGAATCCTTCCCTTTTTCATCTATCTAATAATTTTTTTTATGCTTGGCTGATTTCTTATGATATCACCCTATTTATCAAAATCAAATATCTGTTTTGAACTTTCTTTGTGACAAGGTAGGAGATGTTGATATATTCCTGCTTTCTGCTAGACTGTATTCAAGTTTCACAGAATTTTTTAATCAAATAGCAATTCTCAACCCTATGTAAGTTCATGTTGGGTTTATCAAAGTTTTTATTACTGTTATGATTTACTTCTGAATATTGAAAACTTTATTCTCTTGATCAACTATAATATTTATTAATCATTAGCAGACTGTTTTGATGATTATTTTTTTCTAAAATAGTTTCAGATCAAGTACTTCCCTTCTTGGCTTTATTCTTTTACTGGTTCCTTGATATTCTTGACTTTTTGTTCTTCCAGAAAAATCTTATTATTTTTCCAAACTTTATAAAATTGTTCTTTCATAGATTGATTGGTATTGCTTTGAATAGTAAATTAATTTTGGTTATTTCTTGTCTCTGATATTCATGAACAATTAGTATTTTTCTGATTGCATGCATCTGTATTTAGTTGTTTGAAAAATATTTTGTAATTATATTCATATAGTTTCTGGATTTGTCTCAATTATAGCCTTTGAAATATTTTATATTATCTGTATTAATTTTAAATGGGATTTCACTTTTTAACCTCTTTTTTCTATTATTGTTTATAAAATATAGACATGCTTATAACTTACATGGTTTTATTTGATATTTTATAATTTTAGTTAAGTTGTTAATTATTTTGACTAAATTTTTACTTGATTTTTAAAGATTTTCTAAATATATCTTTATATCATCTAGTGCAAAAAATGTATTTTCTCATTTATTATTCCAATTCCTTTCATTTATTTTTGTCTTATTGCTACACCTAATGTGAACAGTAATACTGAATAATAATGCCTATAATGGATGTTCCTGTTCACTCTGTTCTTACAGGAAAGATTCCATTTTTATCACCATTATAGATCATGCTTATTATTTAGTTTTAGATGGATATTACTTATCATTTTGAAGAAAGCTTGATTAATTCTATGCTTTCCAGTGTTTGTAATAGCAATAAATTATTACTATTACAATAAGCCTTATATTTTCAGGGAAAAAGTGTTTTTCTTCCTGCATCTATTGATGTAATCATATTGTTTTTGCTGGTTTTATTATTGATATAGTTATTTATTCTTATTTTTTTCTAATAATAAGCCACTCTTACATTCCTGGTACAAATGCGAGAAAATTGAATTGATTCTGATTCCATTTTGTAAGTGATTCTATTCTGTATTGCTCTTAATACATATTAAATTTGTCTCAGTTGATTTTTTTTTTGTTTCTAAGTTTAGTTCAGCTTTCCTTTCATAAATGAATTGTTTTATAAATTACTTTAAGTCAAAGAAATATGTTGTTTCCACATCCTTCTACCTATATGCATTAAAGGAATTTTTCTAACAAGCATGCAAGATTCAAGTAGGGGCTAAAAAGTTTATTATCTCTGCAATGTTGGCTATCCTTTAAGAAGGACTCAAAGCTATAATTTCTGTGACTGTAACTAACTATTCAGGTAGACATCACCAATGTGCTCTTTATATTAACAAGATGGAAGAAGGAACTATTGCTAGTCTTGCATTCCTGACTAAGATCCAATCATATTGCTTTCCATCATTTATATTTCAGATATCATAATCAATCATATTGCTTTATGCTTCCTATTCTTTTTTCTTAAATAATTCCCCTAACTTTATGAAAGATAATAAGCCCTCACTTGTGGTCTTTTCACTATTTTGCAATTTCAGTCCAGATTTTTAATCTTTCTTTTCTTATCTTTTAAATCACATGCAAATCCTTTATTCTAGTCTTTCTCTCCTTTACTGATAAATGCATTCAGAAATAGATTTTTTTACCTTTAAGTACTGCTGTTATTGAATTACATTTACTTTGTTATGTCACCTTGTTTCTATCATTACATTTAATGAAATTGTCAATTATTTCTATGATTAGTTTTTTATCATTTATCATTTTATCATTTAATCATATTCTTTAAGATTAGAATTTTTAATTTCTATTTCTTTTTGTTTCAATGTTTGTTCCAGAGACCTGTTGTTGAATGAAATTTTTTTATTGCATTTTGTCCTTAAAGAGATGTTTTTAATAATTCCTTCTATTATGTATTTGTGAGTATTTCATTTCCAAATACAGGGTCAGTTTTTGTGAATGTGAAAGTAGTGAAAATTATTCTCCTTTGCTTCAGAATTCCCCAGAAATCAAATATATTTAACTTTTCTAAAATTTCATTCATCTCCTTAATTTCTGTATTGTTTATTTTTGTGGTTAGATTAATGTAGTTTTGAGAGAGAAAAGTGGAAGACTCCCACAAGTTTAGATCTAATTTCTGGTTCCTTATGCAACTCATTTTACTTTTTCTTCAGAATTTGGATGTTATGCAATTGGTCACATAAATGCTTAATACTGGTATTAATACATTTTCACTAGTAATTTTTAGCAAAATTTTGTCTCCTTGATCAAGTCCTTTTTTCTGGGAATGGGCTAGATTCATTTTTTGGGAATTACATTGTTTCAATAATCCCTGGCTGCTACAGGAAGAGAACATTATGTAACCGGCAAACACAGAAAAATACAATCAAAATCATATGGTAAGATTTAGAATGGTATTTGGTGGCAATAAGTAGTCTATAACATGACTTTTTTGGAAATTGATCTTTACTGTAGTAATATTTTAATACACATTGCTTTATTAATCATGTTGGGAGAGAAACATAAGAGCACAAAGAAAAAAAACAATGGGATAGATTAAAAAAAAAGAAAAGAAAAAAAAGTGTTGATTTACATTCAGTCTCCTTAAATGTTTTTCTGGCTGCAGATGGCATTTTATGCCCAAGGTCTATTGTGATTCCTTTGGGAAATTGAGCTTCTGAGAACCAAGTCTTTCATAGATGATCATCATGAATTCTTGACAATTTATTCCTGGTTCTACTTGTTTCACTTCAGTATCAGTAAATTTTTCCAGGTCTTTTTTTTAACATTTTTTAAAATTTCTTTTTATTATAGCTTTTTGATTTACAAGATATATGCATGGGTAATTTTTCAGCATTGACTCTTGCAAAACCTTCTGTTCCAACTTTTCCCCTCTTTCCCCCCACCCCCTCTCCCAGATGGCAGGAAAACCAATATATGTTAAATATGTTAAGGTATATGTTAAATACAATAGATGAATACATATCCATACAGTTATCTTGCTGCACAGGAAGAATTGGACTTTGAAATAATGTAAAATTAACCTGAGAAGGAAATCAAAAATTCAAGTGGACAAAAACAGAAGGAATGGAAATACTATATAGTGGTTCACACTCATTTCCCAGAGTTCTTTAGCTGGGTGTAGCTGGTTCTATTCTATTATTGAACAAATTGAACTCATTTGGTTCATCTCATTGTTGAAGAGAGCCACATCCATCAGAATTGATCATTATATAGTATTGTTGTTGAAGTACATAATGATCTCCTGGTCCTGATTATTTTACTCAGCACCAGTTTATGTAAGTCTCTCCAGGCCTTTCTGAAATTCTCCTGCTGGTCATTTCTTACAGAACAGTAATATTCCATAACATTCATATACCACAATTTATTCAGCCATTCTCCAATTGATGGGCATCCACTCAATTTCCAGTTTCTAGCCACTACAAAGAGGGCTACCATAAACATTTTTGTAACAGGTCCCTTTCCCTTCTTTAAGATCTCTTTGGGAATATAAGCCCAGTGGTAGTAACACTGCTGGGTCAAAAGGGATTCACAGTGTGATAACTTTTTGAGCATAGTTCCAAATTGCTCTGCAGAATGACTGGATGCATTCACAATTTCACCAACAATGTATCAGTGTCCCAGTTTCCCACATACCCTCCAACATTCAGATTATCTTTTCCTGTCATCCTAGCCAATCTGAAAGGCAGGTCTTTTCTCTAATCAGCTTGTTCATCATTTTTATAGAACAATAATATCCCATCACCTTCATGTACCATGGCTTGTTCAGCCATTCCCCAATTGATGAACATCCACTCCTTTTCCACTTCTTTACTACTACATAAAGAGTTGCAACAAACATTTTTTGCACATATTGGGCTTTTTCCCTCCTTTATGACTTCCTTGGGATACAGACCTAGTAATGGCACTGCTGGATCAAAGAGTATGCACAGTTTGATAGCCCTTTAGGCATAGTTCCAGATTGCTCACAGAATAGTTGGATTATTATACAACTCCACCAAAAATGCATTAATGCCAGTTTTCCCACTCCTCCCTCCAACATTTATCATGATCTTTTCCTATAATTTTAGCCAATCTGAGAGGTGTAACATCATACCTTAGAGTGGTCTTAATTTTCATTTCTCTAAGCAATAGTGATTTAGAACTTTTTTTCATATAACTATAAATGGCTTTAATTTGATCATCTAAAAATTAGTTGCTCATATCATTTGACCATTTATCAATTGGGGAATTACATGTACGCTAATAAATTTGATATAGTTTATATATATATTTTAGAAATGCGACCTTTATCAGAAATACTGTGTGTAAAGATTTTTTCTTAGGTTTGTACTTTCCTTTAAGTCTTATTTCTTTTGCTTTTGTTTGTGTGAAATGTTTTTAATTTAATGTAATCAAAGTTGTCCATTTTGCTTTTTACATTGGTCTCTAGTTCTTTGGTCATAAATTCTTCCCTTCTGATTCCTAAATTATCTCTTTTGCTCCTAATCTGTTTATGGCATCATTCTTTATCTCAAATTGTGTATCCATTTTGATCTTATTTTAGTATGAACTGTTAATTTTACCTTGTATGAGATTATAGCTATGATTCCAAGCTTTTGAAAAAATCAGCTGGAGCAAAATAGATTCATTTCCAGTTTCTTATTTTGAACTTATGTGCATCTCTCTCTTTTAACATAATAAACATCATATTGTTGGACTTTGACTTCTAATCCATTCTGCTGTTTTTATTTTATGGATGAGTTCTTCCTATAAATATTCAAAATTAAGACAGTTTTTGAGTTTCCCTACATCCTACTCTCTTTTATATAACCTTCTCTTTGTTTTTTATTTTGTCCTTTTCTAAAAAAATCTCCTTTAAAATTTGTTTTTTGACTATTTGATAACTAAACCCCACTTTGTTTTCTAATAAGTCTTTTCCCTCCTACATTCTTTTTGGGTAAGATAAACTTCTATTCTCAATTGTTCATCTATCTATCATATCTAAATTTTCTAGTATCCTATTAACCTCCCTAGTTTCTTTTTTGTTTATTTTGTGGTTAGATTTGTCTGATTCTGAAAGGGGAAGTTTGAGGGCCCCCACTAAAATTGTTTTGCTGTCAATTTCTTCCTGTAACTGCCTTAAAAACTTATTTAAGAATTTGCTTGTTGGGACAGGTAAGTGGCTCAGTGGATAGAGCACCAGCCCTGAAGTCAGGAGGATCTCAGCTCAAATCTGGCCTCAGGCACCTAACTAACATTTCCTGTGTGTGTGTGACCCAGGGCAAGTTACTTAACCCCAATTGCCTGCTCTACCACTTGGTGCATTCACATTTTGTATCATTACTACTTCATTATTTACCGTACCATACCATTATTTATCATTTTTATTAAATTTATATAAATATATGCAAATATTTATATATAAAATATAAATATAGATTTTATATATATATATATATATATATATATATATATATATATATAGATACCATATTTATTAAATTTGGGTGACAATTATAAAATAAAATTTGACTTTTTGTCCTTCAGAATCTACAATTCGTTTTTTTTTTTTTTTTTTTTTAACAACTTCTCTCCCAACATTATTTTTTTTTGGTGGTACCAGAAAGATTGATGGTTAAAACAAAAACTAAGAAGACTTCAAAACTTGGCTTGATAACTAATTAGCATATTATCTGCATGGTAGTAATGTCTTCAGAATTTCTTCATATGTATAATGGAAGTTGTGAACTAAGGAATTTATGAAAATTTTGCTGGCTCAGAGTATGCATATAATGAAGAAATATTTGTTGATTTTCATTATGATATTCAATATCAAGTAATACCTGTGGTGTAATATAATTTCAGTGTTGTAGCTCAGTTCCTTGTCCTTCTGCCAATTTTCTTAAATATTAGCTGTCTTCTTAAAATAGCATTTTTTCCTTCTTTCCAATTTAAATTTGCTCCCAGATCAGAAGTCCTAGGATTTTTACAATTTAGAATAAACATCTCAAAACTTTTTTTTTTCTTTTTTGGTGAGGAGATGACTTTCATTTCTCCATCTTTCTGGCTAGTTATTTTCTAGAAAACACAAACACGTAGCTCACACACACACACACACACACATACACACATATACACACACACACACGATAATGGAATGATCAATTGCAATGTAATTCAAATAATGAGATTTCTAAATGCAACAGGGGAATAGGACCACTAATATTAACTGCCCTCCTTTAATCATGAAAATAAACTCTGGATAGAATAATGCAGTTGAATGGAACTATAATTTGGTTTTAATTAATTATGCTAAGTGAAGTTTCATATCTATTAGTACATCCTAAAATACTGGTTGAGGTAATACTGTAATGCTGGATGTTAGCCTAAATAACCTTCCAATTAAAGGAAAAGAGGGCTTCAAACTTGGGATTATAGCTACTCATTTATTTCAGTACCAGTAAAGAGGGAAACTATTTGTGGATCAGCCAAAATGACACAACTGTGTTTTGATTTTGTCTGTGGGGTCATGATTGTTGTTCAGTTTATTAATACTAAAAGTAAACTAAACTAAAATTTAAAGGTGAAGATCTCTATATCAGAAAAAGAAAATCACTTACAGTAGAGAGATACCCTTGGCCTTTATTGGTATTCAGTAAAAGTAGATTCTATTGATGTAGGAGGTTAATGTCTGTCACAGTCTGGATATTTTGCAATGACTTTTTTCACAGCATGTTTATTTTTAAAATAAAAGGGTCTTTATAGTTAGTGGAAGTTTAATGAGGATTACAACTGACTTACCAGATGCTTACAGCAGGCATTTAAGTAATCCATTAAGGTATATAGTTTGCAACAAGAATGAGTACTGCATCTTAAATATACTAAAGTTTCAGGTATATTTATTTAATTGTAATCACAGGAATTTTTTTTTGTTTGTTTGTTTTGCTAATTTCCACTAATGAAAAAATAAGAAAGAACATTTTATTTGACAATTTCAAAGGCAGTTGAAAGTGCATAATGTATATGTGATGCATGAAGAGAGTCAGTATATAGTATTAGAGAGGTGGTCTTGAAGCCAGGAAGAACACATTGAAGCCCCTCTTTTTTTACATATTGACCCTAAATAAGACACTTATCGTTTCAGGATCTTATGCTGCTTTCTAACACTGTAAGTTAAAGAGGGAAAGCTGAGTAATATTAGTAGAGATAGTTTACTTCTTTGAGATTCTTAATATCAAAGAAATCACAATTTTAGTATCTATTCCAATCCCAGTAGTAAATGGCATTTATGTCTTTAATGGCACCCTTCAATTTTTATTCTGAACCTATGACTTTAACAGTATCATGCTGCTATCTACAACCTAACATGGGAGTGCTATTTCCATAACATTTGTAACCAAATGATGTTTTCCCTTTGCCAATTAATGATAATTTTTGTTCCCTTACATGCTGTTTCTGAAAAGAATGAAAATATTTTTTAAAATGGCAATGTATCTGAAGTGACATAGAAAAAGTTTGACTTTTGTGAAAATAATGGAAAGTTGAAAAATTCATATTGTTGGCTTGGTTTGAGTTTCTTCTGACATGGCAGCCTGGAATAAATATAATAAATGATTAATTTAGAAAATAATTCAGTGATCCTCAAGGAACAGTATAGTTTCAGCATGAAGAGATCCTGCCAGATTGATTTCACAATTACTTTTTTGAACAAGGTTACAAAAATCATTCTGGAGAATGCTACCAGTTTCTCATTTTTATATTGTGGGCAATCTGGAAAAGTGTGGATTGTGATTTAATCTGTTAAACTCTGAAACAATTTATTCCATTGGCTAAAAAAAAAAATTGGTTTAATGTCCACTTAAAAGTGTTCTATCATGAAGTGCCCTCAGGAAATATCTTCTTATTTCATGCTGGTCATTCAACATTATTATTCAACAATTTTGAAAAGACCATAAGTAACAGGGTTATCCAATTTACACATTATACAATGTTGGAAATAATAACTCTGCAAGAGTAAGGACTCACAAGTAGCTCCCAATTCACTTAATTATTAGTCTTATCATCTAGCTTATGCCTTTTATCTCTTGAATGCTAGGACAATTAAAAAAATGTCAGATACTTTGCTAAAATCTAGGTAAAGGTAAGTTTACTTCCAGTTTATGGCAACACCATGTAGTAACCACATTAAAAATAAATTTATTCTCCTACTTTATCAGCATGTAGAACTGGAAATGTTCTTATAAATCATTTGACTGATTTTACTTTATGCTTCCTCATGCAATCTAAATTACAACCAAATGTTACTATTTGATTTTCCTTTAATTCAGTATTTTATCTCTGGTCTCCATGTCTTTCATCAGTCTACAATGCCCCTTTCCTACATTTATGCCCTTTCATGGTCTCCCCCTTCTAGTATTTCTAGCATTCTTTTAAGCCTCAGTTCACATATTCCTCTTATGACAAGAGCAGCTAGTAGTAGTACATATACTACAAGTTAGACAAGTTAAAAAAAAAAAAAAAAAAAAAAAAACAATGCAGCTCTCCAAAGAGCCCAGAAAATAGACACATCATGTTCAAGGGAAACTTCTTGAGGACCTCACAAGAGTGAGAAAATGTTTCCAGAAGCCAGAAGTTATAAGTTGCTCCTTTGTCACAATTACTATTAAAATTTCAACCTACCCTCCTAAAGACTTTCCATATTTTGTTAAAGAATGTGTGTAACCTTCATGAAAGCTACATAAATCTGGCTCAATAAAAGATTCTTAATTTACAATAATGCCAAGTAGCACATCTAGTAATAACTCATCAACTACAGCTCTAGAAAAAATTACTCCATCTTTCAGAGATATTTTTGTAGCCCTGAGGAGATATTATGGCCATACTTTGAAATATTAACTCTTCATTGTAAGTATGAGGTTGGAGAGTAATGCCAGAATGTGTGATACAATGACATATTTAATTAAAATAAGTTTTCCTTAAAATGGGCCATCCTAAACAACTATTTGAATATAGATGGAATATTAAATTTAAACCCACAAAGACTTGGATTCAAATCCCATCCCATTCTTTTAGTGGATATATATCCTTAGTTAAGATGCTTACATTCTTTACTTTCTGCTCACATAAAATGTGATAATAAGCAAGCTTCACATGTAATGGAGACAAACTAGAAACATTCCCAGTAAGCTCAGGAATGAAACAAGGTTGCCCACTATCACCATTGCTATTCAATATTGCATTAGAAATATTAGTTTTGGCATTGAGGGAAGAAAAAGAGATTAAAGGAATTAGAGTAGGTAAAGAAGAAATCAAATTATCACTCGTTGCAAATATCATGATGGAATACATAGAGCATCTTAGAGAATCAACTAAAACCTACTGGAAATACAAAGTAAATGCACAGAAATCATTAATATTTTTATATATTACCACCAATTTATATATTACCAAAGTCCATCAGCAAGAGATACAAAGAAAAATTCCATTAAAATATTTTTCAACAATATAAAATATTTGGGAATCTATCTGCCAACACAAAGTCAGAAACTATATGAATATAACTACAAAACACTTCCCACACAAATAAAGTCATATCTTATCAAGTGGAAAAATATCAAGTGCTCATGGGTAAGCCGAGAAAATAAAATAAAAATGAAAATACCACTTAAATTACTCTAATTATTCAGTGCCATATCAATCAGACTCACAAGAAATTATTTTATAGACCTAGAAAAAATAAAAACAAAGTTCATCTGGAAGCACAAAAGGTCAAGAATTTGAAGGGAATTAATGAAAAAAATTCAAATTAAGGTGGCCTAGCTGTGCCAGACCTAAAACTATATTATAAAGCAGCAGTCATCAGAACCATTTGGTACTGGCTAAGAAAGAGAATAGTCAATCATGGAATAGATTAGGTTCACAGAACAAAATAGCCAATGACTATAGTTATCTAGTGTTTGACAAAACCAAAGACCCCAGCTTTTGGGATAAAAACTCACTATTTTTCAAAAACTTCTAGGAAAATTGGTAACAAGTATGGTAGAAACTAGGTATTGACCTACACTTAACACAATATACCAAAATAAGATCAAAATGGGTTTATGAATCAAACATAGAGAGATAGTATAAGTACATTAGAAGAATTTAGGAAAGTTTATCTTTCAGATCTATGGAGAAGGAAGGAATTTGTGATTAAAGAAGAAATGGAGATAGTTTTTGAACAGAAAATAGATAATTTTGATTATATTAAGTTAAAAAGTTTTTGCACAAACAAAACTAATGCAGATGAGATTAGAAAGGAAGCAATAAACTGGTAAAACATTTTTATATTGAAAGGTTATGATAAAGGTTTCATTTCTAAAATATTAGAGAATTGACTCAAATTTATAAGAAGTCAAGTCTTTTTCCAATTCATAAATGGTAAAATGATATGAACAGATAATTTTCAGATGAAGAAATTGAAATCATTTCTAGCCATATATATGAAAAAGTGTTCTAAATCACTATTGATCAGAGAAGTGCAAATTAAACCCTCTCTGAGTTATCACTACATACTTCTTAGATTGGCTAAGGTGACTGGGCATGTTAATGATGAATGTTAGAGGGAATGTAGGAAAACTGGTGGAGCTGGGCATATCCTTTGAATCAGTATTTCTACTGATTTTATATCCCAAAGACATCTTACTTAAAGGAAGGAAAGGGACCCACTTGTGCAGCCCTTTTTGTAGTAGGAAGAAACTGGAAACTCAGTGGATATCCATCAGTTGGAGAGTGGCTAAATAAGTTATGGTATATGAATATCATGGAATATTACTGTTCTATAAAAAAAGATCAGCAGGATTATTTCAGAGAGGCCTGGAGAGACTTATATGAACTGATACTAAGTGAAATAAGAATAATAATACAATTATTAAATCCATAATAAAAACCATATTCACCCAGAGAAAAGACTGTGGAAACTAAGAGTGGATTACAACATAGCATTTTTACTCTTTTTGCTGTGGTTTGCTTGAATTTTATCTTATTTCTCTTTTTTTTTCCTTTTTAATCTGATTTTTCTTGTGCAGAAACATAACTGTAAATATGTATACCTATATTGGATTTTATTGGATTACTTGCCATCCAATGGCAAGAGGGAGTGTGAGATGAGGGAAAATTGGAACAGCAGTTTTTTCGAGGGTCAATGCTGCATAATAATCCTTACCTATGCTTTAAAAATAAAAACTTCAATTAAAAAAAGTAAAATGGGAATAATACTCTAGTATTTATCTAATGGGATTTTTATGAATTTCAAATAAGACAATATCTGTACAGTGTTGAACACCATTAAGATTCAAATTGATTTTAATTACTGCTTTTTAATGAAGAAGAATATTATTTCATTTTTGCCTCAGCATCTAGAGAGTCCTGCACAAAGCAGTGCTTCATAAATACTTGTTGAGTTGATTGGAATTACATAAAAAAACACCCCACAGTGTCATTGTTATCTTTGAATTTATAAATGTAGAAGTAGAAGAGAGTTAGGAGAAAGTGGGGGAAACCTGACATTTTATCTTTGGCATCCTGGATGTGAAAAACAGAGTACTGATTTTTTACATTACTTGTACTAGAAAAATTCTTTACTAGTTTGAAGCACCGGCAAAGGAAAATTGCATTTCTGACAAGCTCTGTCTAAGTGAATGATGACTTACTTGACAATCACAGCTTACTGGGGAGCAGATTTCTTTATATAATCATGAAACAGAATTCCCTGGTCACCATGAGAGTTCACATAGGTAGTAATAGTTTAGATATTATGTTTGTTTTTTTCAGAACAAATGCTGATGCAAGAATTCTATGAAGTGAATTAACTGTCACTTACAATTTTGTTGTGTTCTCAGTCATTTCTTATTCCTTTTTAGTGGAGGTTGAATTGCACTATAGGGACCACCCTAGGAAGGATTCCACAGGAGCTCTTCCAGAAACTCCTAGGAATTCCAAAGACTTTGTTGGATCACTGTTTGGAATCTTTGGGAATGGTGAATTTCTAGGCATTCTCTGATCTTATGGTGGAATATTTTGAAATTACTTTTAGTTTGGGTATGACAGAAAAAGTCAAGAGTACTCCTTTGGGCATCCTTCATCAGTGTGGGAAATAACATGATCATGGTCATTATAATGATGATGACAGCTATGATGAGGTTATATATCTTATATTTCCTGTCTTTCTTGGGCTCACAAGCAACAGACTTCTATATTAGAAATATGTACTTCAAAATATTGTGAACCTGATTAATTTTGGAGCTCTTTATATATAATATCTATAAAACCATTAGTAGTTTTTGTTATTGTTGCTGTTATTTTTATATTGGGTGCCCCTATTTCAAATACTCCCAATTTCCAAGATAAATAGGACAAAAAGTTGTCAACGTTAGAAGAGATCTGGACAAGGATGTTAAAACTGTATAGGTAAAAATATGAGATTAACACCATTCTTGTCTCCTATTAAAATTGCACTAGAGATGAATTCAATGAACCTAAAGATCATGAGCTTATATATAAGTAATTTTATTCATCTATAAAGCAAGGCATCATTTTATCCATCTTAATGATAAATTAGGAACTGATAAAAAACTAAATAGATGACAGTGGCATAGCAATTTGTTTCCAGAGCATTTCTCTATGAATGATTGTAATAAATACAAGAAATCAATAGTAACCCTAATAATAATATCTATTATTACATATATTATCTAATAACAATATCTATTATCTAATATCTAATGAATGGAATTACAACCCCATCCACCCATATGTGACATCAGTGTAAACTCATCAAAATTATATCAACAAGTCAGATGTGTTTATGAATATTAGGGGTTGTATATCTATATCTATATTTTAAGAGGCATTGAGGCACAATAGATTTTTGAATTGTTCTTGGATCCAGAAATATTGTCTCTAACACACACTAGCCATATGACCCTTATAAGTCATTTAATATCTGTACTCTAGAATATGTTTAAAACTATAAATTTTAGAGAGGGTTCTGATCTACCTTGACAGAGGAAATTTTCCAATCCAATAGTTCTTTATATAAAAGAATTATAGGTTTGGTCTCTATCTTTGGCCCCTACATCTCATTGAAACCTTATCAATAGAAAAAAAATTCCAAATATCTTAATTTTCATAGGCAAGAACCTGATAATATTTTTTCTTCATCTTTTTTCTATTAATTTAAAGTCATCAGCTGAATACTTAGTAGTAATTAGTTAATTTTTGACCAGAAGCTACATCTGTTTTTATGGCCATGCTAGTGAGTTATTGAACTACATGAAATTAAAAGGAAAAAAATGAACATGGAGGCTATTTGAACATAGTCTTAAAAACAACTATTATTATTAATATAGAAAATCAATAAACAGTGAGGAAAGAAATGATTTTTATAATAATATCTTAAAATCATAATTATTTAGAAGTAGAAAAGTAGGAAGATATGGAGAAGATAAAGGAGAAAGTTTTAGTCTTTATCAACAAAAAAAGAACAATGGGTTAGAGGAAAGATCAAAACAAGTTCATTTCCCCCAAAATTTAGTTGAATTATAATCTTATCTGTCCATATTTTCAGTGACCATGAATAGTGTTACTTGTATAAATGACAGAGACTCATGGAACTTTTTTTTTATTTCTTAGTTTCTGCATAAAATATAATTTCAATGATAAAACAGCAATCCATGTATTAATGACACATAATACAGATTTGTGTGCCTTTAAACTATATTATTATAATACTTATTTTTAGATACTCATCCAATGCATTTTTAGATTGAATATCTGGGAAATGAATTCTATTCTTAGAATTCTGGAGTAACTCTATGGTACTACACTGATAATATTATATAATCTATCATCATTGCTTGATATTAACAAATAATGGTTTTAAATAGTTTATAGTGAAGGTATTTATTAAGGTGATGTAAGAATATAAAATATAAAATATTGCATCCCGAAGTCCATGTTTCATTCTCCTACAAGGATGACATTGCTTGTATCCATGGAAAAAGTTAGCTCAAACTTTGAGTAAAACGGTTGTGATACATAGCTGTAAGATTAATATGTGACAAAGGCAACTCACTACTACTGACATAAAAGTCATAGGAGTCCTTTCTTCACTCCACACATGTTTGTTTTCTGTATTATAAGAAATTAAAGGGGGGGCGGAGCCAAGATGGCAGAGAAGACACACGTGACTTTCTAAGCTCTTCTCTTACCCTCTTTATCAATATTATATCGAGCCTCAAAAATAGTCTTGACTGCTACAATTTGTAAAGATAAGAAGTAGAACAACTCACCAGCCAAAGAAAATCTGCAGTCTCGCCAAAAAAGGTTGGTTCCGGGGCCAGGGGGGAGATCAGCGCAGACGGGGAGAGAAATTAGGTTGCGAGGAGAGCCTCAAACCGAAAGTGAAAGCACAGATCTCAGCACAAGCGAGCAGCCCCAACCCACAGTACCGGGCTTTTCCTTGGGGCAGTTGTGATCCTGCAGGGCAGGAGGACGCAGCCCGGGTTAGCCTCCAATCTGCCCAGTGGGGAGCTCGGCTTGGGGCCATAGAGCTTTTCCAGGGCCGATTTGCATTGGGCAGAGACACTGGGGCAGAGTTGGGGCAGTCTGTGGTCAGCTGCTAATACTCACAGTCCCACAAGAGGCTCCAGCCTGGGGCAGTGACACTTTCACCCCTTAGTCTCTAGCTGAGGGCAATCGCTAACCCACTCAGCCCAACTGCGCACTTTGATAGCTTGGCCAGTACTGAATCCACTTCCTGTTGGGGAAGGGAAAACTCTCACTCAGAGCACTCCCATACCTCGGAGCCGGAAATCGGTTTACATCTTTCCCTGCTCTGCAGAGGAAGCTGGTAACCCCTTGCCTAGTAGACCTACCCTAAAGGCTTTAAAACATGAATAAAAAGATGAAAAGAACGATCCACAGCTTCTATGCAGAAAAAGAGCAGGTCAGCAAACCTGAAGAGACCTCAAACAGCAAAAATGCATCAGACTGTCCTCCTTTACATGATGCTCTCATAGAAGAGACCATTAAAAGTCTCAAAAGAGAGTTAGAAGATAAATGGGGAAAGGAAAGAGAAGCCTTACAAGAGAGCAACAACTTCCTGAAATACGAATTGGAAAAGTTTAAAAATCTCAGGAAAGTAAGAATTGTGAATTGGAAAAAATAAAGAATTCACTAGAAAGTAGGATTTGTGAATTGGAAAAGACAAAGAACTCGCAAGAAAGTAGGATCTGTGAATTGGAAAAGACAAAGAACACGCAAGAAAGTAGGATCTGTGAATTGGAAAAAGAAAATAATTCACTAAAAAAAAAAAAAAATTAGTGAAATGGAAAAAAATTCCACAGACCAAAACAATACATTTAAAAACTCAATTGGACATATACAGAAAGAAGTAAAAAAAGCTAATGAAGAAAATAATTCTTTAAAAATTAGAAGAACAAATAGAAACTAATGATTCATTGAGACAGCAAGAATCAGTCAAGCAAAAACAAAAAAATGACAAACTGGAAAAACCATGAATTATCTACTTGCAAAAACGACAGACTTGGAAAATAGATCTAGGAGAGATAATCTGAGGATTATTGGACTTTCTGAAAACTATGATGAAAAAAAGAGCCTAGATACTATTTTACAAGAAATCATCAAAGAGAACTGCCCAGATGTAATAGAATCAGAAGGTAAAATAGGCATTGAAAGAATTCATCGAACACCTTCTGAAAGAAACCCTAAAATAAAAACCCCAAGGAATATTGTGGCCAAATTTCAGAACTATCAGATTAAGGAAAAAATTTTACAAGCAGCAAAAAAAAAAAAAAAAAAAAAAAAAAAACATTTAAATACCGAGGTGCCACAATAAGGATCACCCAAGATCTGGCTGCCTCTACATTAAAGGAAAGAAGGGCCTGGAATATGATATTCCGAAAGGCACAAGAACTTGGGATGCAGCCAAGAATAAACTACCCAGCTAAGCTGAGCATTTTCTTCCAGGGAAGAAGATGGACATTTAATGAAACAAATGAATTCCATTTGTTTCTGAAGAAAAAACCAGAACTAAACAAAAAATTTGATCTCCAACCATAGAACTCAAGAGATGCAGAAAAGGTAAAAAAAGAACCAAAAAAAAAAAAAAGAATTTTTTCATAACCTTCGAGTAATAAAAGTTGGATGACATCATTAACTTCTTGATGCAATGTATGGAATGTGTCACAGTATGGCATAGCACTTTATTGCAACACATCAATTTCTATAATTATTTCTATAGTAAATTGCTTCCAAATGATTAAAGAGCAAATGGTCATTTTTTTATCTGCCTTAGCCAGAGAGAAAACAAGGGGAAGATGTGTTACTTAGTAAAGAAGTTATTGCACTAGAGGCAACATTAAACAATAAATCAGGGAAGATGTTTTCCTCTACTCAAGGAATCAAAAATCAGAGAAGATTCTTTGATAATTGATTTAAAGGATACAATAATACATGTTATTGAAAATGAGCTTTGATATGATTATTTTAATTATAGAATTTGCTTTTCCTTCTGTAGTGAATTTTTCCTTATGTACCCGCCAACAACTGAAAAAAAAATGAGTCATTATTTGTACATGTATTCAAAATGAGTTTTTTTCATTATCTTTCTTCCTGCTTTTGCTTTTCCTGAAGTTTTAATGTCTGATTTATTGTTCTATTTTATTTTGCAGCCAGTACAGAGCTGAAAAGCCTAAATTATAACTTTGAAATCAGAAAATGAGCAGGCCCAAGATAAAAATCTAGTACAAATTGGCTGAGGCTCATACACCACTTGTATAAGTTTACATTTAAATGAAATAGACAGTCTTAAGATTTGAAAACATTGAGAAGCTTAGCTTTGTGACATTGCTTCTTTTTTTACTTTAAATGAATCCCTAAATAGAAGTAAAATGGAGAAAAATAGCTGCAGGAATTCGAGTTTATAAGATATTCGTTTCAACTTTAAGAATTTAGCAGCAAAGGATTTGATTCTTCCCCCAATATCAGACAACATATATCATTTGAGCCTTGTAATCTTTAATGAGGAAGTGAATACCAGTGCACAGGGGGAGTGAATAAGAAAATAATGAGATTGTGGTGCAGTAGAAGGAAGAGTCAAATTTGGACTCTGGGTAGAGCTCTGTTCATATTCTGCCTCCAATGACTATTATAAAGACAAGCAAATCACTTAGCAATTCTAATGTACAGTTTCTTCACCAGTATCTTGCAGTGTCTACATCACAGGATTGTTGCAGTTATTAATATCAAGTATCGAAAAATCTTTGTAGAAAAATGAAAGGCAGAAAGAGGGGTAAATTTGGCAAAAAAAAATGATGATGATGATGATGATGATGATGATGATTCTTTTTTGGATATATTGAATTAGAGTTATTGATGGAGACCAAGCCAATTTAATCCAATTCAAACTTCTGTGATTAAATAAACACTTATTAAGCACTTTCTTTAGCCAGTACTGTATGATGGATTGAGAATATTAAGACAAAAATGAAAGAATCCTTTCTTTGAAAGAGCTTACATGTTATGGAGATCACACAATATTTATAATACATTGATAACCATACATATCCAGAGATTATGCCAATTGTCATATGCCAACTGGGAACCTAGTGATTCAAAATTAGAACTCAAAAAAGAGATGAAATTTAGACATACAGACTTGGTAATCATCTTTACAAAGATATTAATTGAATCTAGGGGAACTGATAAATTGTTCATCCAAAAGGAGAGAAAAGAGAAGACCTAGGATAATGTCCTATATATACCCACAAATAGGAAGCATAATATGAAAGATAATTTAGGGAAAAGATTTAGAAAGAATAGTCAGATAGGCAAAGGGGTATCAAGAAAGTACAAGACTTTATTAAGTGAACCCAATACTAAATAGTCCCTCTTATCAACTCACCAAAAGTTTTCTGTTCCTCTTGTGCAATAATTTTTCAATAATTTCTATTTGCATATGTATTCTATCCCCCATGTGTCTAGGTTATAAAATATCTGTAGAACTTCCCCTAAATGATCGCTGTATCATTTCAGAATGTAGCATATAACAAATGTAATATATTTTACTGAAATTAATTAGATTATTTATGTTAAAATAACACACATGGAATGAAGGTATAATAAAGTTATTTATTAGATTTGAGGTGATGAATTTTCAGGTACAGTAAAGGAATGTTTTTTAATAAAAGAGAAAATAAAGGTATTCATTTCTTTTTCAATACTCACGCACCTATTTTTAGTTGGATGACATCCTTTGGGAGTATACTGGGATCTTGTTTAGGTGATGGAAAAATTTGAAGTGAGGATGTTTGAGAAGAGTTGAAGAATTAGGGAAAAAGATTGATAGAGTAAAAAGTTTGTAAGTTAAATAAAATAATTTTATTTTTATTTATTTGTATTAAAACTTTTTATTTTCAAAACAAGCATAGATAATTTTCAACATTTACCTTTGAAAAACCTTGTATTCCAGCAAAATAACTGTTTGGACACATATACTTATATTGTATTTCAGATCTCTTGTGTGAAAAAGTTTTCCCAATTTATTGATTCCTTTCTAACTTTGTCTGCATTGGTTTTGTCTGTGCAAAAACTTTTTAACATAATGTAATCAAAATAGTCCATTTGCATTCCATAATGTACCTTAGTTCATCTTTGGTCACACATTCCTTCTTTTTTCTGCAGATCTTAGAGGTACATTATCCTTTGTTCTTCCAATTTGTTTATATAATCACAGTTTAGGTTTAAATCATGAACTCAGTTCAACCTTATCTTTGAATATGGTGTTAGGTGTGCCTCATTTCCAAAATATACAGAGAATAGACTCTAATTTATAAGAAATCAAGCCATTCTCCAATTGATAAATGGTCAAAGGATATGAACAGACAATTTCAGACCCAAGAAAATTAAAACTGTTTTAATAAGGAAATATCCTAAATCATTATTAATCAGAGAAATGCAAATTAAGACAACTTGGATATACCAATACATACCCGCGATTGGCTAGAAATGACAAGGGAAAAGATAATGTGAATGTTGGAGGGGATGTGGGAAAACAGGGACACTGATACATTGCCACTCTGGGGAGCAATTTGGAACTATGCTCAAAAAGTTATCAAACTGTGCATACCCTTTTTTTTTTTTTTTTTTTAATAATTTATTTATTTAATAGCCTTTAATTTACAGGATATATACATGGGTAACTTTAACATTTAACAAACCAAACCCTCTTTTTCCAATTTTCACCTTTACCCCCCCCCCCCCCTAAATGGCAGGATGACCAGTAGATGTTAAATATATTAAAATATAAACTTAGATACACAATAAAAATAACATGACCAAAACTTTATTTTGCTTAAACAAAAAGAATCAGACTCTGAATTATTGTACAATTAGCTTGTGAAAAGGAAATTAAAGAGAGGTGTTATAAAATAGGGACTGGGAATTAATAAATGGTTTTTAGTCATCTCCCGATTCTTTTTCTTGGGTATAGCTGGTTCAGTTATTTTCACAAAGAAAATGATTTGGTTGATCCCGTTGGGTGGGGATGGCCTGATCCATCAGGACTGGTCATCATCTAGTATTGTTGTTAAATATATAATGATCTCCGGTCCTTTCCCATTTCACTCCAACATCGGTTGTGTAAGTCTCCCAGGCCTTTCTGAAATCATCCTGTTGGTCATTTCTTACAGGTAATATTCCATAATTTTCTTATACAATTTATTCAGCCATTCTCCAACTTATGGAATCCATTCATTTCCAGTTTCAAACCCACTACAAAAGGGCTTGCCAAAAAACATTCGTACAACAGGTCCCTTTCCCTTCTTTATAACTTTTGGGATATAACCCGTAGTAACACTGCTGGATCAAAGGGTATGCACAGTTTGATAACTTTTTGAGCATAGTTCCAAAACTACTCTCCAAAATGGTTGGATTCGGTTCCACAACTCCACCAAAATCATCAGTCCGTTTTCCCACCCCTCCAACAATCAATATTTTTTTTCCTGTCATCAGCCAATCTGACGGGTGTGTAGGTGGTATCTTAGGTTGTCTTAATTTGCATATCTTTGATTTTGGGACTTGGAGATTTTTTTCAATGGTAAAAAGGGCCTTTTTTTGGAGAATTGTTTTTTTCCCTTTTACCTTTTTTCCTTGGGAGAATGGCGGATTTTAAACAGATTTTTCATTAAAATAAGGGTTTATTTGGAAATTTTACTGTAAAAATATTTTTTGGTTTTGTTTTTCCCTTTTAATTTTTGTTTTGCATTAGTTTTTTTGTAAAAAATTTTTTAAGTTTGGTTAACGGAATTTTCTTTTTGTGAAATGGTTGATTTTGTTTTTGTTTTAAAACCTTTTCCCAGGGTTTGAGAGGTAAATTTTCCTATGTTTCAATTTTTTTTTTTTTTTGGGCCTGGTTGAACCCTTTTACCTTATTTTTGGTGGCGGTTGGTTGGATTAATGCCTTGTTTTGCCTTAGTTTTCAATTTTGGAATTTTTATTAAAAGTGGTTTTATTCCGGTTGGGATTTTTTTTCGGGCAATTTGGTTATTTGTTTATTGTTTTTATTCCCTTGGAATTAATTTTCCATTGGACAATTTAATTTTTTTTTAAAGCCAATCCAAATAGTTTGGTTTGCTGCTTTGTATAGTTTTAGATTTGGTAAGGGCCCATTTTTGGATTTTTTTTTTTTTTCCCTTTTAAATTTTTGGATTTTTTTTTTTTTATAATTTTTTTTTTTTTTTTTAGGTTTAAAAAGTTTTTGAACAGGTTGGCAAAAATGTTAATTTGGTTTTATTCCTTTTTTTTGGCTGGGGCAAAATTTTCCTTGGTTTGATTAATTTTTGGGTGGTTTTAATTTTGCTTAAAGTTTGGAATTTCCCTTGTGAAGGATTTTTTTAATTTCGTAGTTATTTAAAGGGGCTTTTTGTAAATTTGGCTGTTGGGATTTTTAGTGATATAATAAAGTGGGATGATTTGTGGGTTTTGTTTATAATAATTTTTTGGTTGTGGATTTTTTTTTTTTTAGGAATTTTTGGGGTTTTTGGTATACCATTGTTACGGGGAGTGATAGGGTTTTTGCCTTTTTTTTTTTAATTTTTTTGGCTTTTATTGTTAGTGGTTTTAAATATTAAAATGGTGTAGGGGGATTTTGCTTTGGGAAAGGGTTGGTTTGTTTTCATTGATGCATGATGGGGGTTTTAGATGCGTTGATTTTTTAGAAAAGTTTTTTCCTGGTTTTTAATAGGGTTTGGATGTTGGATTTACAAATGTTTTCTGATCATTTGGATATCAATATGGTTTTAAATTTTTTTTGAATGGCCAATTTTTGGTTTTCTTTTAAATTTTGGCTTATTGTTGTGTATATTTTTGGGATGATTTTTTTGTTTTTTGGCAATATTTTTTAAGATTTTAGACTTTGTTTGGAGATTGGTTTAATTTCTTTTTCTGTTTTTTGGCCTTCCTTGGTTTGGTTAGTCCATGTTTGTGTTTGGGGGGAAGGGTAGGGATTTTTTTTTTTTTCTAATTTAATAGATTGGAATTTGTTTTTAAATGTTTTGTTAAATTCCATGTAAACCCCATTTGGTTTTGGGGATTTTTTTAGGGAGTTTTTAATTGCCTGTTTTTTTTTTCAAATGGGATTTTTAAACAATTATTTTTCTTTAGTTTGGGAAGGTTTTTTTGGAGGTGTTTCCATTTTCCTTTTAGGTTAATAAATTTTTTGGATAAAAGTTGAGAAAATAATTTCCTTTTATTTTTTAACCTTTCTTGGTGGAAAGTTTTTTTTTTTTAAGACTTACTTTTTTTTTTTTTTAAATCAAATTTTTTTTTTTTTTTTTTTTTTTATAGGGCTTAAATTTTTAGTTTAAATTGTTTAATGTTTTTTTTTCTTTTTTAATTTTCCTTTTAATTTTAAATTTAATTTGTTTTATTGGGGGTTTTTAATTTGGGTTTTTTAGTTTTTTAGTTGTGTTTCATTTTAATTTTTTTTTTGTTTTTTTAAGTAAGCCTTTTAAGGATTAAATTTTTTTGGCTTTGGTGATTCCAAATTTTTGGTATGATGTTTCTTTGTTTTATTTTGAGTGGAAATTATTAATTTGGTTTATTTTTTGCCAACCCAATTTTTTTAAGATAAAGTTTTTAGTTTTCCAATTTTTTTTCAATTTTTTTGTTGGAAATGTGTTTTTATTGACATTGTTGAAAAAGTTTCTTTTTTTTTTTTGGTTTTAATTTTTAAGGTTTTTTTTTTATATGGTTAATTTTTGAATAGGTTTTATGAATTGAGAAGAAAGTTATTTTATTTTTTTTTCTTTCCAAAGATTTACCTTTTTTTCCTTTTTTTTACCTTTTTTTTTTTTTTTTTTGTGGTTTATTTTGTTTAATTTGAAAGAGTGGGTTGAGATTTCCTTCTATTGTTTTGTTGTTTTTTTTCTTGCAACTTTTAAAGGAAGTTGGAGGCCATTCCATGTTGCTATATGTTTTTGTTTGTTATTTTTATAGGTTTGGGGGTGGCCTTTTTATTTTTTTTTAGATTAATTTTTATTTTGCTTAATTTGAGAGGGTATTTGGAAGTTGAAGCATAATGGAAATGGTTTTTCTTTTTATTTATTTCTTTTGTGTTTTTTAAAATAAAATATTGTAGGGGTTTTTGATTTTTGATTTAGTTTTGTTTGTTTTTGGTGGGGAGTTTATTTCCCATTAATTTACATTAAATTTTAAATTTTATTTTTGTTAAAACCCGGATTGTGATTTTTTTTTTGCCCTTTCCCAATTTTTCCCTTTTAAAATTTTGTACCCTTTTTGTGGCCAAGGATTTATTCCTTTTGTTCCTTTCCCCTTTTTGGGTTTTCCCCTTTCCTTTTCCTTTTATTTTTTTTTTTTTTTCCTTTCCCCCCTTTTAATGAGGGGAGAGAATTTTTTAAATAAATGTTAATTTTTTTTTTTTTTGAGCCAATTTTGGATGAGGGGTGATTTAACAATGTTTCCTTTCCTTTCTTTTCCCTTTGGGAATTGGATGTTTTTGCCTTTTTTGTGGGATGAGGTTTTTTTTCCTTTCCCCCTTTTTTTGCCAAATTCCCTTTTTCTATTTCCCTTTTTATGTTTTATAAATTCTTATAATATTTTTTTTTTATATTTACAAAAAATACTTTGGAGTTTTTTTCTTTTTGATTTTGGGTTTTTTTGGAGATTAAATTTTTTTTGTTTTGTTTTTTTTTCTTGGAAAAAATGGAATTTCCCTTTGTTTATTAAATTTCCATTTTTCCCTTGGAAGAAAATGCTTGCAAGTGGTGTTTTTTTTGGCGATTTGTTTTTGTTTGGAAGGCTTTTGGTTTTTCCCTTTGGGGAGGAGCCAGATTTTGGGTGATTTTTTGGGTAATTTTTAAATGGTTTTTTTTTGGCTGTTTGTAAAATTTTTCCTTTTAATTTATAGTTTTAAAATTTTGCCCAACAATTTTTGGTTTTTTTTTTTAGGGGTTTTTTTCAGGGGGTGTTTGATGGGTTTTTTCAATGCCTTTTTTTACCTTTTCTGATTTTTTACTTTGGGGTTTTTTGATATTTTTGTAAATATTTTGGGCCTTTTTTTCATTTAAGTTTTAAAGTTCCAAAATTTATTATCTCTTAGTTTTTTTCCAAGTTTGTTTTGAGTAGATAATTGGTTTTTTTCAGTTTGTCTTTTTTGTTTTTGCTTGACTATTTTGCTGTCTTCAATGAAATTAGTTTAATTTTCAGTTTCCCAAATTTTTAAAAGAAATTTTTTCAATAGCTTTTTTTACTTTTTCTTTTGTCAATTGGGTTTTGAATGTATTGTTTTTGGTCTGTAAATTTTTTTCCATTTCATTAATTTTTTTTTTTTAGTGAATTATTTTTTTTTAAATTACAGATCCTACTTTTTGCATGTTCTTTGTTTTTTCTTTGGATTCTACTTTCTTAGGGTTCTTTTGTCTTTTCCAATTTCTAAATCCTACTTTTTAATTCTTTATTTTTTCAATTCAAATTTTACTTTTTCCTAAGATTTTTTTTTTTTCAATTTACCAATTTTGTTTCCCTGACTTCCTGGGAATTTTTAATTTTTCAATTTATTTTAAAGTTTTGTTTCTTGTAAGGCTTTCTTTTTTCCCCAATTTTTTCTCTTTTGGTTTTAATGGTCTCTTCTGAGAGCATTATGTAAAGGGACAGTCTGATGCATTTTTTGCTGGGGTCTGTTCAGGTTTTTCAAACCTTGCTCTTTTTCTGATAGAAGCTGTCGATTGTTCTTTTTTCATCTTTTTATTCATGTTTTTGGCCTTTAGGGTGGGTCTCCCTAGGGCAAGGGGGTTAAAGCTTCCTTCTGGAGAGGGAAAGATGTAAAACCGATTTCCGCCCGAGGGTATGGGGGTGTCGGGTGAGTTTTCCCTTTCCCCAACAGGGAAGTGGATTCAGACTGGCCGAATTACCAAACTGCTTAAGTAGGGCTGGGGGATTATCGATTCCCTGGTTAGGACTAAGTTGGGAAAGTTCCGCCCTTGGGCCGGAGCCCTTGTGGGACTGTGAGTATTTAGCTGAGCGAGACCGGCAGAATGCAGACAGCCACAAACTTGGCCCAGCGTCTCTGCCTTGAAGCAAATCGGCCCTGGAAAAGTTTCCTATTCCCAAGCCAGCTTCCCCTTGCAGATTGGGTTAACCCGGGTTCGTCCTTCCTGCAGTGAGGATTCCAACCTGCCCCAAGGAAAAGCCCTTATCGGGTTGGGGATTTGGCAAGGCTTTGTGAGATCTTGCCTTCACCCTGGGTTTGGAACTTCCTCGGAACCTAATTTTCTCCCCGCCTGCGCCGATCCCCTGGCCCCGGAACCAACCCCTTTTTTGGGAGACTGCCAGATTTTCTTCGGCCGTGAGTTGTTCTAATTTCTTATCTTTACGAATTGTAGCAGTCAAGATTATTTTGAGGCCTGATATAATATTGATAAAGAGGGTGAGAGGAGCTTAGAAAGCGGCGGTGTCTTCTCCGCCATCTTGGCTCCGCCCCCTGTGCATACCCTTTGATCCAGCAGTGTTTCTACTGGGTTTATACTCCAAAGAGATACTAAAGAAGGGAAAGGGAGCTGTATGTGCCAAAATGTTTGTGGCAGTCCTCTTTGTAGTGGTTAGAAGCTGGAAAATGAATGGATGCCCATCAATTGGAGAATGGTTGAGTAAATTGTGGTATATGAATGTTATGGAATATTATTGTTCTGTAAGAAATGACCAGCAGGATAAATACAGAGAGGATTCACAAGACTTGCATGAACTGATGCTAAGTGAAATCAGCAGAACCAGGAGATCATTATATACCTCAACGACGATACTGTATGAGGATTCTGATGGAAGTGGATTTCTTCGACAAAGAGAAGATCTAACTCAGTTTCAATTGACAGAGGATGGACAGAAGCAGCTACATCCAAAGAAAGAACACTGGCAATTGAATGTAAACTGCTTGCATTTTTGTTTTTCTTCCTGGGTTATTTATGCCTTCTGAATCCAATTCTCCCTGTGCAACAAGAGAACTGTTCGGTTCTGCACATATATTGTATCTAAGATATACTGTAACCTATTTAACATGTATAAAATTGCTTGCCATCTGGGAGAGGGGGTGGAGGGAGGGAGGGGAAAAATTGGAACAGAAGTGAGTACAAGGGATAATGTAAAAAATTACCCTGGCATGGGTTCTGTGAATAAAAAGTTATTTAAAAAAAGTAATAAAGGAAGAATATGGAGTATGGAATAAGGAGCAACATATATGACTGAACATATAATCAGAACTGGAAAAGGTGGTCAGAGAAGTAGTATCTTTGGCAGAGAGACTAATACTAGTGAGATGCAAAAATCAAGAAATAAGAAAGGAAAAAAAATTAGATGAAAGCATGTTTTAAAATTATGGAACAGGAGGCATTCAAGAGATGTTTTGATTGTGATAGTTCCCATCTTCATTTTAATCACCTTAAATTTCCTTCTCCCTTCTCTTTTTCTCTCTTGGATTCCAATTGAGTTTAATATATTTTCTACATTATTAAATATAGAAACTCAACTTCTCAGTATTAGGTGCAAGGTCCAATAAAGACCTTTTGAAATGGTTACAAGAACCTTCTAGCATCACTCCCTCAATTCAGATAAGGACTTTGAGGAAGCCAATTAGAGCAGTACCATTTGATTGCTCTACCCCCCTGGGTAAGTAATCAACAGAATCACATGGATCTTTAGGCAGTTAGAAAAAGTGAGTTCAGATGACAAGATCTTCTGATGAGATTCAAAGAATCATCAATACTACAGCTTAAATCCAAAGAAGTCCTTTGTTGACCTTGTCTTTCTACATAGTTTCCTATGAATTCCTTTTCTTCTATATCTCTTACCTATCATGGGGCCAATTTGTTGCAAATACAGTTTTTTAGAACGAAGGTCATGTAATCACACTAATTAAGGTTATAATGATGAAGTCATTTTAATCAATCAACAAATATTTATTAAGCACATTTTAATATTTGCTGCAAAATACTGCTTTAGGTTATCAGGAATATAAGTACAATTAATTAATTTATTATTTAATACTAATTGATTCTTACTTTCTGTTACTGTCTTTTACAGTACCTACTTAATGTGGTGAATAAAGTTATGGATAGGAATAATTTAGTTCAAATGTAGTCTCAAACCCTAACTATGTAAATAAAATGGATAGGATTTCAGAAACTCATAGAAACCCACTTTAGAGGACATTCATCACTGCCCATGTTAATTACTAGCATTTTTGTTTGAATAGCTTTCCTTGTTATTGACTATGTTAACTTAATAGGATTCATGCTAGAGAGTAGTGATCTCTTAGCTGAATAACCTGGGCCTGTAGATAAGTTATATATAAGCAGAGTTATTAATATGTCTGCTGTATCTCTGATGATCTTTCCTCTGATATTACTTATTATTACTCTTTATATCTGGAGCTCTAATATGAACTGAAAAAATTTGTGATTATTCATCATAAGAACCAAATCATTAAAATCCTGAAACTGTACCTTTTCAAATGGAGGAAAAAAAAAGACAAGGATTTCTGGTCTACAATCCAAGTTAGTTTACTATGCCCTGATTAGTCTACTGGCAAAGAATGACTATAAAAATTAGCATGGGAATTTTGGTTTGTTCTCTATAGTACATTGTATTCTAACTAGGTGCCATATATCCTCTGAATTAACCACATAAAGTTCTTTTAAGGAGTATTGGCATAGCAAAGTAAGCTGTTTTCCTTTGCCTTACTTATTAGAGAGGATGTAGTTTTTACTTTTCTAAGGTACTATTAATAATTTCAGCTGAAATAATAATGACACTTTGGACTTGGGCGATAGAATTCCTTTTCTATTGTTTAGTGCTTTCATATGGGTTGGACAATTCCATGAATTTTTATATGGGCCTTCTCATTTTAACAGGCATAGAATTTGCCTTAACTGCACAAAAATTAGGTTGAATCCCTAAAGTCCATGATGTTTATTTCCATAATATAGTCATTCTGATTAAACACCATGACTATGGTTCTAATAAGATCTTCCTTCAAACACCCAATCTTTCTTCTTATGGTTTGGCTTTCTTTCCAAAGCCAATGTGGAGGAGCAACTAGATGGCACAGTGAATAGAGAACCCTGAAATCAAGACAATCTGAATTCAAATTCTGGCTTCAGGCATTTAATACTTATTAGTTAGGTGATCTTGGACAAGTCACTTAACCCCAATTGCCTCATTGCCTCCCCCCAAAAGGGATGATGGAATTTCAGAGACCTAATGAATTAATTGCTTAATGCTAATTTAACTGCTCATTTACAGGGCACCCACCATTTCCATGCTTAAGATATGTGATTCCCATTTTAAGACTGCCAAATAAGGCATTAAGGATGACTTACACTTGGATAACAAATATAACATATTGCCCAAATATAAATATTGCAGATTTATGAGTATCTCCATATTTAACTTGTAATCTTCTCCATATATCCATAATTCAGGATCAATAACATTACTTACGTATGAAGTAGAAATTTCCTTGTCTAGTCATTTGAAGAAATAGACATTAGCAGAGATATTTGCTGCAGCTGCCTTGATTTCCTATTCAAATTTTGCCAACTGGTCTGCTCTTGTGTAGTAGGAGATACCCATGGTTAAAGCTCCATGCAAGAAAAGTGGGATTTCTTTTTGAAGACAGTATTCATTGCTGCTGGCATAACCTAGGATAGGGCATGAAGATCAAAATATGGTGTTATACATCAATCCACCAAATCCATTTTTTAAAGAATTTCATCAATTTTTGGCAGATTTCTATTAAGGAAGTGGCCACAATGACAACCATACCATGTCCTTTCAATGACATTTCTAGTGATATCAGGAATATTTTTCTTGTCCTCCAACTTTTCTTTTACTTTTTGATGAAAATTCTCTTCCATACCAATGAAAAAGAAGTCATCCCCTGTCCTGAAAATTTATTCAGGTCAGATAGGCCTGGAGTGCATAATTACTTCTCATCCTTATTAGAACTCTCATTCTCTTCCCTCTTCCCTAATCTTTGGGGAGTTCAAGAGATTGTCCAGTGAAACCTTTGTTTGAATCTTTTATCCTCAATGTAAAAATCTTTAAATATTCAGTAGAAAAATCCCCAGATCAATCAGGAACCAAGTACTCTTTGAAACAAAGGATTTATTTAGTAGAGTGAGGTGATCAACCCTAAATCAGCTACTCCTTTTTTCCAGATGGCCCTTTTTCTGCTTCAGTCATGAGATCATTGAAAGATCATTCCAGAGCTATACATTTTTATTTTAGATTATAAAAAAAACTGTTGAATAAAAAAAAAAACAAAGTCCTGATGTGAATTGATGATCCGAACTTCTAGATTTGCCTATAAATTAACCACTCAAAAAAGAAATGTCATAAGAATTTTTATTTCCAGTAGACCTGGAACTCATTTCAATTGTAGGAATAATAAGCTCTAATAAATAGATTGATCTAATGAGAAATAACATTGTTCAAGGATTTAAAATTTTTCATTGGGAAATGCAATACTACTACATGTTTGTATCATGCTATATATCACCAAAGGTTAAGAACTATAGAAAAATAATGAAGAAAAATTATTTCAAATGTCTGAAAATTCACCTAATTTAAACTTCATTATAAATCTAAATAGGCTATATCAAAATCTGATTTGAAAAAAAGTCAATATGATAAAAGTTTTATATGATGAATTTTAAAATATGTTCAAAAGCTTGTTGATTCAATGTCAAGATGTGGAGAAGTGATTTTAGCAAAATGTCATATTACTTAGAGAAAGTTTTTTTTTTTAAGATAGAAAGTCATAATATCTATTGTACAAAGCCATATATTTAATAATTTTGTTGGGCCCCTAACAATTCACATACTGTGATAATTTGGTTTACTTGTTTAAATTTGTATTACATTATATATGTATATATATGTGTGTGTGTATACACATACATACATGTATATGTATATATACATACACACATACACACACATATATACATATACATACAACTTAATAGTTCTATCCTGCTGAACTTTGTAAAGATCTCTCTTTCTTTTTTGAAATCACATTTAATTACAGGCAAATGCAACATATGTTTTAACAGATAAAGAGACTATACTAAAAGTTGCAATTATCAAAGGAACCATACATTATGATATAATATCTTGTAAGCACTTATAATGTACAGGAGGAAGTTTAAAGCAAAGATCAGATATTTGAAATAAGTGTTCAAGCTTCCATTGCATGCTGCCATCATTCATCAGATTTACCCTTTTCAATGTGAAAAGCTTAACAATAAAGGCCCAGGATTAATGTTTTATATTGCTGAAATGTTATTTGTCAATCTTTACAACTAGAAAAAAGATCCAAAGTCATTTTAACTATGAGTCATTTCATAGAACAGTTTACCTGCAAGGACTATTCACAGAACTCAAAACAATGAAGTGTCAGAATGATTGCAAATGAAAAGAAGCTGAGTTCACACAAAAGGTTCTTATCTGCTACCTCAGATGCAGGGTTAATTCATGTAATAAAACTCATTTCAAGAAAAGCAATGAAGGCAGATATCATCAGCCATCACAGATTACTTTTAAAGGGATAAATTTTGCAGTTCATGGATGGAGTCACATTCATGTTAATGAAATCTAAATGAGTGAATTTTGCTTCACTCACTTCATTCAGTCCTTGATCATAACCAAAATTTTTTCTCTAAAATTCCTATTTCTGCCCTCTGTGGACAAGCAGGATAAATCCAGATATCCTTTCACCTGAGAGTCCTTCAAGTACTTGAAGGTAACCCTTACCTCTGTCTGCTCATCACCAGACTAGACAGTCATTTACTTTAGTTGTTTTTTGTAATATGGTTTTAACACCAACACCACTGCTGCCACCTTCCTCTTAACAGGCTTAGGGAAACCATCTTATTAGCAGTTCACATTAAAAAATGCTTAAAAGTCTAATTGCTTCATTATGTTAACATTCTGTTTTTAATGTGATATGAAAACTAAACACAATTCAGGTGTGATTTGGTTAATGTTCAGAGTACAATGGAACTATTAAGTCTTCTTGTTCTTGGCACTATTCTAATACTAGAGAATGTGATTACCTAACTTTTTTTTAATGTTTTGTTATTCCAATTCTGGGTTGTTTTTCTTGTTGTTTTGTTTTGTTTCCTTGACTTTTATCCATCAAATAATCATATATTATCTTAAAATAAAGATGAAAAAAGCCCCTATTGCCAAAACATTTCCTCTCTGGATTTTCATGATAATATCCTCTCTTAATGCTTCTTGTAATAATCTGTTCCACTCCTTTTTAGCCTGCTTGCTGACTTATCCATATCACCTCTTAACTCTTGGTGTACTGAAGGAATTGTTATAGATTCCCTCCTCCTCCTTCTCCTCCTCCTCCCCCTCCTCCTCTTCCTCTTCCTCTTCCTCCTCCTCCTCCTTTTCTTCTTCTTCTTCTTCTTCTTCTTCTTCTTCTTCTTCTTCTTCTTCTTCTTCTTCTTCTTCTTCTTCTTCGTCTTCTTCTTCAGAGGCTCACTATTTGCCTTTTGTATTTTGGATGTTTCACAGCTAATCTGCTTATCCACTGGCTTGTAACTAGGACAGAGTAGCCTAAGAACCTCTTAGTAGATTGCTCACCCTTTTCTGAAGTTCTCCCAAAGTATCTTTTCCTGAAAATTTGCTACACTCCAAAATTTGTGAGTTCTGTCATGCCAAAACCAGTTCAGAGGCTTGATCTAGTATTGACCTAAGGGATACAAGGAAAGGGTGGGTCTATTCTCTGCCCTTCCTCCCCTGAATTCTTCTAAGACATTGCCTATCTCCTCCATTGGGATGACACAGAGGTGAGAGAGTTAGTTAAAGTATGATGATTGTTTTCTTCTTTTGCTCTTTCATTTTTATTGTCCTTTGTCCACAACAACTAGCTGCACAATAATTTTACTCTCCTAACAATAGGATGGTTCTTACATCCTCACTGTCTGTGTTATTTGATGGGATGACTATAAAATTTAGTAGAATGTTTAGCAGAAGAAAAGTTATTAGTATAATCTCAAAATCTCAAAGCCTCTAGTGTGAAAAATTCCTAATATTCAAATATTTGTAATTCTAAGCCCTAATTTTAATTTTTATATATCTCTAGCTAATTTCCATTTTCTCAATATTTGATGTTGCATGTTTCAGAGAATTTGTAGGTAAAAGGAAACACATGATATCATGCTATCAGTTAATGAACAGGAAGAAAAGGGTGAAAGCATATCCCTTTATTTTTCCCCTAATCCTTGAATAATTAAATATAACTAGTAACTGTATTCTTTACTTTGTTTAAAGCTGCCTAAGGAGATCCAATAATTCTAAGAAATTTACCCCTTCTTGCTTCAGTTCTCTTCTCCATTAAGCTCTTCTTTTCAATTCTTCTGTCAGTTGTATAGTCAAAGCTTCTCAGTTCAGCTTTTTAAGTTGGGGCTGATAATGCTGCTTCTTCATTCCATTCTCTTATTCTGCTCTCTTACAAATTGAAATGAGCTCTTTAAAAAAAATCCCACATATGACTCAATCCCCTCCTTCTACTTTTGGCTCAAAAATCTAGATAGTTCAGTTTTCTCTCAAAGATGCAAGGCAATGTTATTTCTTTGAACATCAAATCCCAGAATATTATTCATATCTCAAAACCAAATTACATTAAAATCTTTATATAGAACTTCTGTATTCAACAAACAATACTGACTCCCTTTACTTTGTAGGATAAAACTTAACTTTTGTCTTGTAAAATCTTTCACAATTTATCTGAATTTTTTTGTTAACAGCTTGGTCTTTCACAAACTATTCAAGGAAAAATGCTGTCCTTTATAACAAGCTGTTAAATACTCATATGAACTGAAGTACAATGAATCCAATTAACAAATAAGAAAGAAAGAAAGAAAGAAAGAAAGGAAGGAAGGAAGGAAGGAAGAAAGAAATAACCTTAAGGTAAAGAATGACAGGCCAGAGAGAATTCTGAGAAGATGACAGAGGGGACTGGTAAATTTCAAGCTCTCTTGACTTCCCCTCTAAACAGAACAAATGTGCACCTCAGGGAGAACACAGACTGATGAAAAATCAAGAAGACTTGAGATAGAACTGAAGTCTTCCTGTTACAACTCAAGAACACCTGCAGAAAGATTACAGGCCAGGGATTAATACATGTGTAGTGCAAACACATCCTCATTATCTCCAAAGAAACATCAAATGTGGAGCCCTGGAGCAATCTGGCTTTGGCTGGAGTGTCAGGAAGAACCATAGAAACTTTCACTACCTGGCTAGAAACTGGAAACTGAGTGGATGCCCATCAGTTGCAGAATGGCTGAATAAATTGTGGAATATGAATATTATGGAATATTATTGTTCTGTAAGAAATGACCAACAGGATGATTTCAAAAAGGGCTGAGGAGACTTACACGAACTGATGCTGAGTGAAATGAGCAGGACCAGGAGATTATTATATACTTCACCAACAATACTATATGATGACCAGTTCTGATGGACCTGGCCATGCTCAGCAATGAGATCAACCAAATCATTTCAATGGAGCAGTAATGAACTGAACCAGCTATGCCCAGAGAAAGAACTCTGGATGATGACTAAAAACCATTACATTAAATTCCCAATCCCTATATTTTTGCCCACCTGCATTTTTGATTTCCTTCACAAGCTAATTGTACAATATTTCAGAGTCTGATTCTTTTTGTACAGCAAAATAACGGTTTGGTCATGTATACATATTGTGTATCTAATTTATATTTTAATGTACTTTACATCTACTGGTCATCCTGCCATCTGGGGGAGGGGGAGAGGGGTAAGAAGTGAAAAATTGGAACAAGAGGTTTGGCAATTGTTAATGCTGTAAAGTTACCCTTACATATAACTTGTAAATAAAAGGCTATTAAATAAAAAAGAAAAGAAACTTTTACTAGCAGGGCAGTTTAAGGACGCAGGATCTGAGTCTGAGAAGACTGAAATTAGGAAGATAGGGAATGCTAGACCAAGCTGTGTTGTAGATCCACAAAACTGGGGAAGAAGGAACCAGTACCCAGTGAGTGCAGAGGAATTTGAACAGGGGTGCTGCTGACTGTGGACACTTGCAGGGGAGTGAAGCTTTTGGTTTAGGGTTCCAGGTCTGAGGAGAGAGTTGAATTGAAGGTAGAGACACTATCTCTCCACCCCAAGATTCAAGGTACTTACACTCTTACTTAAAGAAAAAAAATTGAGCCACCAAAGAAGAAAGAATCCAACCATAGAAATTTAATATAGGAACAAGGAAGATTGAGTTTCATATTCAGAGGAAGATACTGAAGTTAAAAAAAGCTCCCAAGCCAAAATGACTTCTATCTCAAAGAGTAATGTCAAATGGCTCCCTGCCCTTAGAGAATTTAAAGAACTCAAAAAAAATTAAAAATCAAATGAGAGACATTAAGGAAAAACTAAAAAAAAAAATCCAAGAGAAACAAGAAGACTGGGGTAAAAAATTTAACCAACTAGAAAAGGAGATACAGAGTTTCAAAGATGAAAATAACTCTTTGAAAATTAGAATTGGCCAAGGAGAAGACATAAAGTTATGAGAGACCAAGAAACAACAAAACAGATTATAAAGAATAAAAAAATGGAACAGAATGTGAAACAAACAAACAAACAAAAAAATAACAGATCTGGAGAACAGATCAAGAAGAGAAAATATAAGAATAACTGGACTTCCTGAAAGTTGTGAACCTTAACACAACAATGCAAGAAATAATCGAAGGAAATTATCATGGAAAGATAGAAATTGAAGGGAAAGAAGAAATAGAAAAAATCCTCTGATCACTACCTAAACAGCAATCTTTTGTGGAAAATACATAGGTATATTATTGCCAAATTTCAAAAACCCCACATCAAAAAGAAAAATTTTTAAGAGACAAGAAAAAAGCAAATCAAATACACTGGAGCTATAATTAGAATTAGAGTTAGGTCCTCAGTCAAAAATACCACATCCAGCAAAATTATCTATAATACTGAATGAAAAAAAAAGCACATTCAAAGAACTTGCAGATTTTTATGATTTTCTAGCAACCAAATCTTAACTTAATAGAACATTTAACATATAAAATCCAGTATACAAGATCAATTTCAAGGAACTCAACAGGGACAAATAGTTCATGTGTTTTTTTTTTAACCTGGTTAACATATACCATATGTTTAAGATCTACATCAACTTTGAACTTCGATTACATTAAATTAAAAAGATTTTGCAGAAACAAAACCAAAAGAAATAAGATTAAAATGGAAGTAAAAATCTGGGGAAAATTCTTTATATTCAGTGCATATGATAAACAAATCATTTCTAAAACACATGAAGAAGTGTGTCAAATTTACAACCATATAACTCATTCCTCAAATGATCAATGATCAAAAGATATGAACAGACAATTTTCAGATGATGAAATTGAAGCCATCTATAGCCATATTAAAATGCTCTTAAACATTATTGATTAGAGAAATGAAAACTAAAACAACTCTGCATTGTCACCTCACACTTCTCAGATTGACTAAAATGACAGGAAAAGATAATGGCTGGAGGTGGTATGGAAAAACTGGAACATTAATGCATTGTTGGTGGAATTGTAACCTATTCCAACCACTGAGAGCAATCTGGAACTATGCCCAAAGGGATATAAAATTGTGTATACCTTTCGAACCAGCAATGCAAGTACTAGGTCTGTATCCCAACAAAATCATAAAGGAGGGGAAAGAACCCACATGTGCAATGAGGTTTGGAGCAGCTGTTTGTGTGGTGCCAAAGAATTGTAAAATAAGTAGATGCCTATCAATTGAGGCATAGCTAAATAAGTTGTATATAAATACAAAGGTATATTATTATTCTATGAACAATAATGAACAAACTGATTTTAGAAAGGCCTGGAAAGATTTATACTGAGCAAATCAAACAGAACCAGGGATACATTGTATACAATAACGACAAGAATATGCCATGATCAACTATGAAAGACTTGCTTCTTCTCAGTGGTTCAATGATCCCAAGCAGTCCCTATAAAGCTTTGGACAGAAAATGCTATCTGCATCCAAAAAAAGATCGATGGAGATTGTTTGTAAATCAGCACATTCCATGTTCACATTTTTTTCTGTTTTTTGTTTGTTTGTTTGTTTGTTTTTCTCTCATGGTTTTTCTCTTTTGCTCTGATTTCTCTCACCCAACATGATTCATAAAGCAATGTGTATTAAAAATAAATAAATTAGCTCCAAGGAAATAAAAATTATTTTGCATTTATATGACTAAATGTTAATATAATTACCTCTCAGCTATTTTGGTGTATCATAGATTTATTCTAATTTATTATGTTCTACATATCTATAATTCTATAAAATTATTATTCCTTTCTTGGTAATGACACTAATATTAAGGATTGAAAGATCCCACAATTCCTTTTGCATTAGAAAACATTCAAATATGTTCCATGTAATTTAATGTTATGCTTATATTATTGGATTATAATTCTTTAACATGTTAAATTGTCACTGAAACATATTTAATTATTTAAAGTTAATTCTCCATTTATTCTTAGAAAATAGAAATATTTATTTGAAAATATTTTTTTAGTCAATACATTATGTTAAGTATATGTTAATTAAATTATATACTAATATATAAATTACAAATTAATTCTAACATTATTTTAATACAAACTATGAAATAATGATCTTATTAAGGAAAGATTAGTATCAGATTATTTTTTACTATATATTTTTAATGAATTTTGCTTCAGGTATAGAAATGTTAAAGCATGTAAAGGCAAAATAATCATTTACTGTAAGTTATAAAATGGTGATATTAAGTATATGGTATGTGCCAAGTACTGTGTTAAGCACTGAAGATACCAAAAATAAAACAAAACAACAAACAACAACAACAAAAAGAATATAGTCCTTATCCTCAAAGAGTTCACCATTTAATGGGACAGTCAATAAATAAGAAAATGTGTATAAATAAGATATGTACAGAAAAATATAGGGAATAACAAAGGGAAGGAATTATAATTAAGAAGGATTAAGAAAGTCTTTCTGTAAAAGATAGGATTGTATTTTGAACTCAGAAAAAGGTCAGTGGACAAAAATGAGGAAGAGATAGCATCCCAACCTTGGGAGACAGAGAAAATGCCACAATAGCAATAATTTTTCCTGGTGTTGGAATTCATTTCAAAATTTAAATGATATTGCTTGAACATTTCTCAAATCAATTTTTACTTTGGAATATGCTACCATTTTACATAGCTATATTTACTTGTGAACCTTGTTTTCATTTTTGTTTTTATATTCCTAGTAACTAGTCCTCTGATTAATTATTTTATTTTATTTTAAATTGTTTTCATTTTTCTTGTTATACATATATATTTTTTAAAATTTTTCTTTATGAATCATGTTTATTTCTCTCTTTTGATTAAAGCTGCTTATTTTAAAAATACGTGCATAAATAATTTTCAACATTCACCTTTGCAAAACCTTGCATTTTTTTTTCTTTTCCTTTCTCCACCCCCTTTGCTAGATGTCAAGTAATCCAATATGCTAAACATGCAGTTTTTAGAAGTACACAAGAAAAATCAGATCAAAAAGGAAAAAAAGTGAGAAAAAAACATAAAAATAAGTATGTAAATTCAATCAAAGAAAACTTAAAAGACTATTATATAAATGAACTGCTTCACTGACAAAACAAAGGGAGTTTCTGGAGATTACTGAAGTATGATCTTAGGAAACTCAAAATTCAATTTTAAAAGTACTAAGTATTTACTGTATAGCAAATAATTGTTAGCTATTAGTAATACAAAGATACTCAGTTGCCCTTGTAAGTTTATATTCTATCATAAGAAAAATACACACAGAGATAAGCAAACATTTAAATTAACAAATGAACAAAAGTACAAATAAATGATAGATAATTATCCAAATAACTAATCAACACACACACAATCCTATTACTAATTAATCTATACACAGTGCTGCTGTTCAGTCACTTTTCAGTTGTATATGGCTCTTCATGACCCATTCAGGGTTTCTTGGCAAAGGAATATAATAGTCGGTAATTTCTTTCTCTATCTAGCTCATTTTACAAACAAGGTTAAGTGACTTTTCCAGGTGACAATGATTAAGGGTCTGTGGCCAGATTTAAACTCATGAAGATGAGTCTTCCTGACTCCAGGCCAACCACTCTATCACTTGCCACTGACCCCCAAATACCAGGAAGATTCAATATTAGGAAAATAATCACAATATTCAACTATATCAATAATAAAACCAAAAGAAATCATATGATTATTTTAATGTGCATACACACAAAATCTTTTGACAAATATAACAATCATCCCTATTAAAAGCATTAGAGAATATAAGAATAAAATCTAGCTTTCCTTAAAATAAGTGGTATGTATCTGAAATCATTAACAAACATTATGTGTAATAGGGAAAATCTTTTTTTTTTTTTTTTTTTTTTTTTTTTTTTGGTATTACCAACAAAGTTCAGCAGCAAGAGATAAGAGAAATATCATACAAAATAATTATGAACAATATAAGATATTGTGAATTTACTAGATGAGAAAAGTCCAGGAACACATTTGAAGGCAATTACAAAACACTTTAAACAAATAAAGTCAGATTTAAACTATTGGGGAAAATGTTAATTGATCATGGGTAGATTGAGAAAAAAAATTTAATAGCCTTTTATTTACAGGTTATACATATGGGTACCTTTACAGCATTGACAATTGCCAAACCTCTTGTTCCAATTTTTCCCCTCCTTCCCCCGACCCCCTTCCCCAGATGTTAGGATGACCAGTAGATGTGAAATATATTAAAATATAAATTAGATATACAATAAGATACACAATACTTTCCTTTGGCAGATAGATTCCCAAATATTTTATGCTATCAACAATTATTTTAAATGGAATTTCTCTTTGTATCTCTTGCTGCTGGATTTTGTTGGTGATGTATAAAAATGCTGAGGATTTATGTGGATTTATTTTGTATCCTGAAACTTTGCTAAAGTTGTGAATTATTTCTAATAGCTTTTTAGTAGAATCTCTGAAGTTCTCTAAGTATACCATCATATCATCAGCAAAGAATGATAATTTGGTTCCTCATTATTTACTCTAATTCCATTAATCTCCTTCTCAACTCTTATTGCTGAAGCTAGTGTTTCTAATACAATATCGAATAGTAATGGTGATTGTAGGAAATCTTGTTTCACTCCTGATCTTACTGGGAGTGGTTCCAGTTTATCCCCATTACATATGATGATTATTTATGGTTTTAAATAGATGCTCCTAACTATTTTAAGAAAAAGTCCATTTATTCCTGTACTCTCAACTGTTTTCTGCTAGGAATGAATGTTTGATTTTTATCAAATGCTTTATATGATCATCTATTGAGATGATCATATATTTTTGTTAATTTTTTTTTCAATATAGACAATTGTGCTAATGGTTTCCCTAATATTGAACCAGCCCTGAATTCCTG